>NC_134937.1:17389970-17750995 GCF_051020765.1 Lasioglossum baleicum | reverse complement strand
TCAGCTTTTCATTCAATAAAGATGGGAAACTAATTGCGGGTAAATTTGCAGTTTGAACGAGCCTTCAACAATTTCCCTTATCTAATAATCAGACAGATCGATTGGGTTGGCAAGAAAGTGATTTCGGTGTTTTAAGGTGAAATAATAATAAATTTAATCAATAAAATATTTTCTTATTTATTCCTTTTTGCAAAAGATCATCGAACATAAGGGAAAATATTGGAAACGATGGGATATTTAATTTCTCGGATGATTGTGCTGTTTTAACTTGTTTATAGGGTAGATTTTAATCAGAGTTTCAATGCATTGCGCGTCTGGAGATTATAATTCACTCGTAAAGATCTAGTTTACCGACCCGCTATACACACGGATAAACGAGCTGGACTCTATAAACCCCACAGAATTTCCCGTTAACACGGGGAATCCACGAAACGCTGTAGATAAAACTAATCTCCTGTCTCGTGATGGTCCAGCCAGCGTGGACCTCTGTAATTCCTGCGCTAGAGAACATAGTTATCGAATTCTGCGAGTAAGACGGAAGAAACAACACGAAATATTTCTCGCATTGTCGGGGGAACTGGAAATATACACAGGGTATTCGTTTGAAAACTTTCCAGCCGAATATCTCGAGAAGTATGAAACATATTAAAAAAGTGTAAAACACGTATCCAAGGATTTCGACCAACTTAGTGGGAATTAATCCTTGGATACGTGTTTTACACTTGTTTAATATGTTTCATACTTTTCGAGATATTCGGCTGGAAGGTTTTCACATGACCACCACCCTGTATATTTTCGTTTTGTGACCGTAACGAAGAATTTGTACTTTGCATGAAAATTCTGCAAGCACGGTACGAACCCGGACTTTCAAACTCATTTTTCTCGCAAACAAAGTCAGAACGAAGAAACATTATTCTCCCTTTCCGACTTACTTTTTACCGTATATTCGCCTGCTCGCGGCTCGTACCAGATCGGTGACACCCGGAGTGTACAAAGGGTAGATTTTCTGGCCAGTTTGGTCCGCTGTCGGTTACAGGGTGTCCATCTGACGGTTCGCTAAGAGGACGCGAGAGCTTCCTTCCCTAGATCGATCGATCGTAGGCCGTGTGTGCATAGGATACTAGGGTACACGAGTTACGACTGGTATCGAGCGTAATATGGGCCGGGGACGGGCGTGCATGTAGACGGCGTGGTACACGCGTGCACACTGCACACCCGTGCACACGCGCTGTTTATGGGTGCACGTGTACCGGGGTCAGGACGAATTCGAGAGACAGCTTGATGGATGATACCTTTGCGTCTTCGTTGCGTGTATACATCACGTGCATCGCGCTCGGAGGATTGCGTTCGTGGCTTCGCTTGCTCGTGTGCAACAATCCCTCCTCTCTCTCACTCTTGCCCTTTCTCTTCTTCTTTCTCTCTTGGCCTGTCTACACGCAAGAAAGAAATTGGACCGTGCTCGGTAAACAGTTGCGAGAGCAAGCACCCGCGAGCTAGTGTAAGGAAATCGCTGATTGAGATTGAAGATTGGGTTAAAAGCTTCGGCTAAGGAATCGCGTAAAGAGTGCATTACCCGCGAGGAAATCTAGATCGCAGAAGCTCGGAAACAGTGTAAAGAGAAGCCGGTATACGCGTGGAATGCTAACCTGATCGGTTTTAGTGTGATCCCGTTTGCTATGACTCACTTTGCTTCGTAATATCGCGCACAGATAAAACGGTCGGCTGCGACTAGATTGTGGAACTTGCAGCGTATGAATACTAGATTTATGGGCATCGATTGAGCAAATGTCTTTGGTGGAATATGGGGATCCGGCAGTGGATCGTAAAATCTACTGTATTGTGATAGTGACGAGCAGACTGAGGATTTTTATGCAAAATAAAAATTGTCTGCATCGATTGCAAGGGATAGCGAATATTTAGGAATGTCTCGTTCTTCAATAATTTTAGAAGGTTGGGAGTAATGTATTGACAGGTTGCAATTGTTTTAATCTGTTTGCTGTTTCTAATTACAGCTACTCATTTTTTCCATAAATGCATAAAATCCGCAGACTGGCGAGGAAAAAAGCATTTTAGTTTTGAATTTTAAAATACTTGGAAACAACGCAGGAAACGAACTACACAATATTCACAGAAATTAACGTCGTCTGACAGAGCTCACAAGAATAGCAAGAGAGCACTCCCCCGCGTGAGTAGGATAGGATAAGTAGAATAGGTCAACCTATGATCAAACAGGTAGACCAGGACGTCCTGTGATCAGACGAGTAGAATTTGACGACCTTTGATCAGACATGTGGAATGGCTACCTCGTGGCTAAATCAGTAGAATTGGTCGGCCCGCGGTCAGACAATTGAAATCGTACAAATTCGAACAAACAGATCAGCTAATTTAGGATAGAAATAATAGGAGTTGTAGATTCAACACGAGGCGCGATAATTTTACTCCCTGAATCCTGTTGAAATAAGCTTTCTCTTATCACCAACTCTGCAACTCGCCACACACAGAATTAACATTACGATAAGGTGTCCCGCGAGGTAAACGACAAAATGAGTCACCGGTGATTTCCATTTCGTTGTGAGTTACTTACCGAGTCACGCCACCCGTCGGTTAGGTCAGTTTTACGAGCATGTCGACTCTGAAATCAGTGTTCAGAGCGTTTCAATCGACCGTGTTCTATCTCATACATTACTTTATATTCTCTTACTTTTTTTCCATCGACACTGAAAAATTTTGATTCCGTAGAAAATTCAATTTTAATGTACCCCACAGCAGTGCAAACACCAACAAAGTATGTATGTACTACTGTAATGTCTCTCACGGCGCAAAAGCCTCGGGGGGATGCGGTTGCGTCGTGCGTAGACGGGTAACTATTTTTTTGAGCTTCAAAGGCCGAGCCGAACGTAGAGTAGGACAGCGCGTGTAAAGCGAGACCACGCGCGGGCCTTTGAACTGTGCCGGCGACGGCGACTGTCCGCGTCTCTTTCTTTCCGATACGCTGTCCTTCATCGCGTTCGTAACTTTCATCGTCGACTAAACCACTAAATATGTACAGTTGAAATTGTATCGTGTTTGGTCTTTTTTCAATCATAAAAATGCCACGAATATATTGACAAAAGTTTTCTGAATAGATAAGTAATAATAAAAAAGATTAAATATTGGTGTTACATTGTGAGGACGCGCGGACCTTTGAACGACTGCAACTCTCCGCGTCGCATTAGTAGTGGTTCTCACACCGATATACCCGAGCCGAGATCAGATTGCTACAGTGGAGGGGATATTTTTGTTGCGGCCTGCGTGTACAGCCTTTTTGCGCCGTGAGAGACATTACTGTATCGCTGGTACGCCTTCGGAATGACTTTACAACACGAACAACCTGTTAACAACAATCCTAAACTACAGCTAATCAGACCCGAACAGTTTCCAAGTACCAGGTTGCCCAAACATTCCAAACCCATTTCATCCAATACGCTCTCAAAATTACGTTTTAACGCAGAGAAAACGAATAGTTCTACTCGGTGTGAAAAATACATTCACCCGTAAATCGCGGCGGATGCAAACGGACCATCGCTGTCGATTCGAACACCGAGGGAGGAATATCACTGCAAAATAAATTCGCGAGCAACATCGGTCGGCGAGGGAAGTATGGTCGAAGCAGCGGAGCGTCGTCGGCAGATTTTAATCAAATTGGCCGAGTTGCGTTTTTCATTACTGGCTTTTTGTGTCGCGTTTCACGGGACGTCGTCCGCTTCCACAAAGAGTCTTATCTGTCCAGGAACGAGTCGATGCTGTTTGTCCGTCTCCTCTTTCTGTGCAGCGTTCCGCGACATTTCTCGTTTCCTCGTGGCTACTGGCCGTTGTCGTCGTCGTCGTCGTCGTCGACTACGCCGCGGGCCGGATCGATCGATCGAAAGGAGGAAACAGTCCTCCCAATAGTTCCTTGCCCCCTGCACGCTGTGATAAGGGCCGATACGGCGGACGACGACAATGGCGACGCCTCTTGTCACTTTGTGGATCGTCTGTATAGTCTGCAACGACTACGACCACGAAGAAGACGACGACGACGACGGCGGTGTTCATCGTCGGCCAGGAAAGCACGATCGGGAGGCGGCACCGTTGATATTATTATAAAGAACGGTCGTCGTCGACCCCCTCCTCGTCACCTTGAATAAGCTCCGCGCCACGCGAAAATATCATTTCGACTCTTGCCGCAAACAGAAACGAGCGTTTAGTTACCGGCTTTATGGCGACAACCGCGTGGAAACCTTTGTAGGTCTTCCACGTTTCCTACCTTTCAAATGGTATTTACTTTGACTCCTTTGTGGCCGCTCGCTTCTTTCAACGGCCATTTTTCCGCGCGCCGGAATTCGCGCGAGAGCCAGTACCGCTGTCTAGAATTTGCTTCTGTTTTATCCGCTGGAATTGGAAATTTGGGCTTTGTTTCTATTGGAGAACATATAGGCGTATAATAGAAACAAAGTTTCTCCTTTTCTAGGAAATTAAGAATTACAAGAAAAGTTTGAATCACTGAAATCGTAAACTAAATCGTGAGGCAAGGGGTTAAATATTAAAAACTCTTTTTTCTATTGAAATAAGTACCTTATAAAAATGACAAGATTCATTTTGATTTTGTGCCTTCATTGCAACATTTGTAAACAAAATAAGTATAACGACTGAAAAGTACGAGACCAGTCATTTCTCAGCTGCGGTTTAATGTTACAGAAATTGAACGTGGGTGCCCGGTTATCGACAAAAGCGTTAAGTGCGCACAATATCCTACTGAAACACCGCGCGCGTTACAACGAAAAAGTATAAAACCGCAACGACGCAGAACTAGAAAGAACATTCTCACGAACTTTTTTTTATTGTTCATCCCTTCGCGCACTATCAAACCTGCTGCGAAGCTAGGAAATGGTCTCGAGCTGCGAAACATGTACGGATTCCACGAATCGAGACGGAATCCGCGGCGTTTCGAACGTAAAAATAAACGAACTAAGAAAACGTTCGGGATTCCCTCGCGGAAGAGCAAGCCTGTGGAATGCATCGGTGGTGTAAAAACGGGCGACAGCCATCGCCGGAATATGACAATGACGATTCGCGCGGCGGGCGAACGCGTGCTCTCGCACCTAAGGGACCGTGAACGTTGTATGGTCGGTTTATGGTCGAGCATTCGACAGCCATGGGCGGTTTCGCAGCAACGATCTCTAGCTGGGAGCCATCGATCTGTACCGCTGCTTCTTTTCAACCGTCAATCTGGTTCGGCCCGTAAAACTTGCTCCGGGACGAGCAAGATCGACGAGCCTTTGGGCTCTCCATTCCGCGCGCGCGAATGGAAGAGCTGGAAATTGGTCGCATGGTTTCGGTGTTCGACCCCGAAATAGGTGCCGGTGAATTATGGCGCTATTATGTGATAGATGCTATCGCGGGAAATATATTTCTTGGCCAGATTATCGAGCTGCCCCGGAATTTATGCCGCCATAAATTCATACCGGCCTCGTTCATAATGAGAGCAAACAATATTTTTCTCGATCCTCTTGGCAGGAAACATCGCAGGGCAGAGGAATCCTTTTGATTATCTTCAACAAAAAGGTCGACACACGTAACTGGCGCTTTTTTTCGTATTTTTGGACGATACATATTGCTTAAATCTCTTGTTGAATTTTTTTTCATTGAAATGCCGTGGTCGTGATTAGACAGCGGCGACACGTGACTGGTTTCCGATTAATCAAGGATCGCGGCTAGTACAAATAGGATGTTGAAATTCATCCTCTGTTTGGGCCGCGTAGGTTAATGAAATTTCGCGTCGCGTATTGCACATATTCAGACGGAGAGGCGCGCGCGCGCGCGCGCGGGCGGGCGAAATCGGCCGTGTGCCGTTCGGCCGACACGGTGGTCAACTACGCTAATTATATGTGAGCCAGTTCGACAGGCGCGCGCAGTTATAGTTATCGGGCGGGCCATTGTTTAACGCGCAATTTCAGCCCGGGTACACACCGTGATTTATCACGCGGGAATAAATTACTTGGCGCCAAAGGCCCCGGGATTCGGCCGTCACACGGTTTTGGCTCTCGCGCCATGGCTAGGCGATGGCGTTTTCGCGCCGCCATCGTCGAAAACGCCATCGCGTCGTTTTGTCTGAACCGGCAAATATCGAGCGGGGAAACGCCGTTTGCTTTATCGTCCGCGGCCACCTGTCGATGGGAAATCGATTTCCCAGTGAATAATTCCCGCAGCCTTTTCACGCCTCCCCACATTATAATGCGCGAAATAACGTATTACGTTACGCGCAGACAGCGCTTCGATGAACAGGTCCCGGACACGCCGACGACCTCCTCCCTCCCCGCCGGCCTGTAACGCCACCCCGAACGAATATTCCTGAATTATTAACGAGGGAACTTCGAAACATCAAAAACACCGGTTGGCCAAATTTTAACGAGCTTCGCGCGCGACGCGCAATCCCCCCACTCCACCGATTTCCTCGGAATATTAAAGTATTAGGCACTGTACACTGTACAGGGTGAGGCACCTGAAACACATCACCTCGATAACTCGGTTGCTGTTGGTGATAGATACAAAATAATTCCATGTTATAATAGTTTATTCGTACGTGTTGACTCTGCTTTTCAAATTAGGATGATATACTTTTTATGTATGATACCATCTGATAAGGCTTATTTTCCCTCAAGTTCGTTGAAGGTTGACTGGGAAATATTCTACTTTCCATCTGAAAAAGTCCACAGTTCTCGACAACACCAGAAAGCGGGGTATTTTATTCTCTAAAGTTCATTATTATTTTATCGATCGTTTCAGTAAATGCATCATCGATCCTTTGTGCCAATTAAATACTAGCTTAAAACGAAGCTGTACTACACGACACGGGAAAACTAATTAGACGACTGCGGCAAATAGGCGATAAAGCAACACGGCAGGTATGAAAAGGTAATGGGTCGGAGCGATTTATGACTCGTTTAAACAAACAAGACTCTAAATTGTCTGTCGTTTCCTTGTCGCGGCGTTTGATCCGTTGCGGGCCGCGCGCGCTGGAGGCCGGCCATGTGTTCTTGATGATATCGCGACGATTCTCGTTTCAAGCCGATGATGGATGGCACGAAGGTATACGGCGAGCTTTATAATCAGGTTTCGAAACATCGTTCAGAGCGGACACGAAGCGACGCGGCTGGATCGCGGGCTCGGGCTCGAATTGGCCCATTACCCGGATCCCCGAACCAATTGGCTGTATCGCGACGCGTTTCGGTGCTTTTCCCTTTCGCGATCGCTGCTTATCAACGAGCTCTATCGTTGCCACGTGTGTATGTACATGCGTGCCCGAGTGCGCCGCGATATTGAATGAATCGCGTTAGAATTAATATCGCGGATTAGTGGACGAATCGGGAGTAATTATAGACGAGGAGCGGAAACGCGAAGAGCGGCAGTATGTTGCGGAACTGACGTGAGTTCCATCGATCGATATCGATTGCTACGATTAGGACAGATCTTCGTTGCACGCGAGATTCTTCAAATCAAAAATTATGGAAATTATTCATACGGTATTTTTTTAAACGGGGGGAACGACGCGACGTCGACCGCAGATTTAAAAAATTATTGAATTATCAAGGAGAAGTGTTAATTTTTTAAATTATAACAATTGTATATTACGGTACAATACATTTTTTATAGACATTTCAAGGATGTGTACCGAATGATACAATTGAATTGATATTTCTCGAACATGATTAAGAGAATGACAGTGTTATGTTTTCAAACTATCACAAGCGTATATCAAAGTATTATACAATATACACAGCTGAAACACCGTAGGATGATTTTTCGGCCTTATTAATTATTTGCAATGAAAACCGCAAAATTTTCACGGGACCATCCCGGGGACATACTCTACTAGATGCAAAAGGTTTCGTTCCGATTGGTCCATCCATGCCGGCGTAATCGGTGAATATACATAGAAAAAAAATCGAAAAAAGGCACATACAGATCGAATTCATTAACCACCTCCTTTTTCGAAGTCTGTTAACAAATTGATATTGTTAGCACAGAAACAAAATGAATTCTCTAATACAGTAAAGAAAAATCCAAATATCTACAAAACAATCTTCTACTAACAATGAAACTCTTAACAAATTTACTCCCGCATATTTACCTGCGTGGCTACAAGTGTCCGCATACTGAATCCAATCAACGCCCGCAATCCTCGTGCCTGGAACAACAAAAGAATCCCTGTTATATTTCTGAAGCATCTGAGACGCGATTTATTTCATTCACGAACTCCTGGATGTCCTCGCAGAGAAGTATTATATTTTCAGCAATGTTTTAAATTTCACGACCGAGGAATTTTCTCCAGATTCGCGGAAAATTTAAAAAATACTTTTACTTATACCAGCTCCCCGGCGTTCTTTTTTCCCCACCCCGGTTTGCAAAATAATTCCGCGCGCAAACGGGACACCGACGCGGCGCGGCGGATGCTCGCCGAATCTTCTCGTTTAAGAGGTAGCGGAACGACAGAGCAACGTGGAAGCTGACGCCGTGCGTCGTCGGCACGAATTAATTTTCCTGCTCAGCTAATTGAGTCCCTGGTCCAATTTTCCTTCTCTGGTTTATTACGAAACAAAGAGTAGACCCTGCGAAACTGCGCAGCCAGTGTATACTGGTCTCGCGTTCCGCTCACCTGTCTAGGCAACGCATTTGCTACCGTAAGTCACTGGACACTTACGGTATCAAGGGACTGGCCAGCACCGAAGTAGCGTTATTGTGCGCATTCGTGTTCACGCAATAACTTCAGTCATTTATCCTGAAAGTTAAATGTTATACATTTCAAGTTTTACTGAGAAGTTCTAAAAAAAATGAATTCTTTTTATTAACAAGTAAGTAATTAATTATCTAGTGTATTTTTATTAAAATATTTATTGAAATATATAAATGTAGCAGTTTTTACATATTCAAATTATGTTTAGAAGTCTTGATAAATAGAATTGTGGTCTTCAGCATCGCCAATTACATAATTGTAAAAGAATTATTTTTTGTGGATCATAATTTCCTAAGAGAAGGAGAAAATTTGTATTTATTGTATGCCTATATGTTCTCCAATAGCAAAAGGATATTAATAATATTTATTAGAGTCTGTTTAGAGTCTTCATCGCTAGCCTGACTCGATATTGTAGGGCAAAGGGTTAATAACGCCCGACGAATTGCGGGAAACACGAATTTCGCACGGCAACAGCCGCGTTAAAAAAGACATATTCGGTAGGTCACGCTTAACCGTGTACGCTCGTGCGACGCTAACAACGCCGTAGGAATAAACATTATCGTAATAATCCTGTCGGCGGTGGCGAAGCAATAGGGCCGTTCGGAGAAAATTGCGACTCGGCGCGGCGCGGCGGTGTCGCGATTTGCATGTTCCGTGGGATATAACCAGGCAGTGTCCGGTGACTTATGGTCAGCGGGCCACGTTAATTTTGTGGGAGCTGGGCCTGGATCGCGTCTCTGTTCTGGCTCTCGCATCTCTGTTCAGTTGCGAGAACCGACACCGTGAAGACCCGCATTCTCGCCGGAGCTTTACGACTTGACGGTTTTGTGTCCCCGCGGTTGCGGGCACGGGATAAACACGCTACATGGACATCCGTTTGTGCATCCTTGTGTACACGATGAGTCTGCGGGATCGATCTGTGCCGAGTGGCGAACAACGGAAAGCCCCGCTAATGGCTTTGTGATCGGAAAGTCGCCGGCGAGCGCAGAGCAAACGCGCAACTCGTTCTTTGAGCAGTTTGCTCCTACACCGCCGCGCCGCGCCGCGCGCCATCCTGGCTCGATCGTTTGTTAGCTCACCGCTTTCAGAACGATCCGATCCTCTGGAAGCTCGCCGCTCTTCTATTACTTTTACCCGGAGCGTCGACTATTTTAATATAAATACTCCATCTCGTTCGTTTCCACAGTTACCGCGGAAAAGGGTAGGCGAAGCTCGGAACAGTGAAAACTTACCAATCTTTGGATAAAAACTGCATCGAAACATCGTGACAGAATTACTGAAATTATGAAAATGTTCAAATTAACTTCTACGTTAAAGCACGTATATACTAAATGTACTTGGCTAGTTACTTGATAATCAAAGATATAGAAAATATTGATTCTCTTGAACGGGATGATTCCTGGGGTCATTTGAAGTAACTTTTTCCGTTGCGAAAACGTTCTCCGCGGCTTCGTTAAGTAGTTATTGACGAAAACACCGACCAATCAGAGCGCGCCTACAGGGGACTCATTTCAGCGTGGCCAATGCCAACGCCACGCTCGGCGGGGCCTGCCGCAGGGGGTGGAGGCCGTCCGCTGTAGCCGCTCTGATTGGTCCGCGTTTTTCCTTAATAAAAGTATAAAGTAAAAGTAACTCCTCAACAAAGCCGCGGAGAACATTTTCGCAAAGGAAAAAGTTGCTTCGGATGACTTCGGGAATTACCTCTTTCAAGGAAGTACATTTTGGGACATCCTGTATAGTGTATACTCGTCTCGTTGGATTGAGTATAGTGCGAGGTAGCATAACTCGATTTCCGGGTTCGCAAGTTGCGCGAGCAGCCTCGCGCGAGTCGAACACGCGAGCGGATTATATTCAGTAGGGGAACACGTTCGGAACATATTCGCGATCGCCAGGCGTCGATATTACGCGCAACCGCGCGGCACGGGCGTCGATATGCGGCCTGGACGCACCTGCGGAAACTACACCGGGACATAACACATAACCGCAGGAAAGGGAGGGAGAGAGATAGAGAGAGAGAGAGGGTTAGCGAGCACAGTCCGCGTCGCGTCGGTCAGCCGGTTAGTCGCTCAAGCGGCGAACCGTGAAATTATCCTCCGAACCTGGAACCACCCTGCTCCTGATCCTGCGGCAGACCTTCCCCTCTCCCCCTGGTGACCAACCGTTTCATGGTTTTATCCCATGGCGGAACGATTGCAGCGATCAGTCATGATACGGCGAAGCTCGCGAGCGCACGCTCTCGCTGTAACGATGCCAGGGTAATTATTGGGGGGGGGGGCGCGTTGCACAGCTGCTGAAGATTTAGGGGTCGATCGGATGTCGATCGTTGACCGGGAGTACACTCGTTGTTTATTTTGAACAGTGTTTCCCGAGATTTTTAACATCGAATCTGCCAGGGCTGGTCAAATTGACCGGTACCGGATTATTTATTTTAATGAATCAATACGTTGAATAAAAATAGCAGAATGTCTAGATGAACTCAGTCTTGTTATTTTTGTAAAATAAAATAATTTTTACTGCTTTGATATCAATGCAAAATGGTCAGGTTGCTGTTACGTAAATTGGAATGATAAAACTACTTATGTTAAAGGGCTAACGTTGCGATCTTTGAGGAACACTTCCGTCGGCTAAATATTTTTCTTCCGATTATTTGATTTATTTAATGCCCGAGTTTCATGGCACAATTTAATGCAGAGATCGAAAAGATATATGCAATTTGTCTCTCTCAACTGTGATAGATATGTGATAGCATTCCTCGTCAATCGGAAAGTTAGGAGGACGATTTATTCTTGTTTCAGTGGACTGTGTAAGAAGGAGAAAGTGCACTGGAAACATCGCTGCGAGATCTGTTTTCAGAGACGGTTGGCAGAGGGTGGAATCGATCTCTCGGAGTCAAAGCTTCTTAACCGGTTAAGCTCTGGCGTTCAGAACGAATCCACTTACGAAACGCATCGCGGGATCGTCTCCGTCGTTCCGTGGATTAACTCTTCGAATGCTTCTAGCTAATTTCAGAAAGTGAGAAGATTACTCGGCGAATGGAAATACCTGCCGCCGCGCGAACCACCACCCCCCGTCGAGGGCTGGTTTTATTGCCATCACCGTCTTCGCGCTGATGAATTTCCGGTTTAATGGTGCCGTAAACCCCCGCGACCTGTCCGACCTTCAAGAACGATTCACGCCTTCAGTCTTGTCTGTTAGTTTCCTGGATAATGTGTTCCTGCTTCGAATTCGCGGCTCGCTTTCATCGTAAACGTCGATGCAGTTTTCGCATGCTAGTGAAAACGGCATACCCGTTGGAAAACCTAATTTATCAAGGACACTACATTTTTAATAAAAAAAATTATGTGGGTAAGATAAATAGAAAAGATTAATGTGTTACTGAATTTAAAAAATCGTGCCAAAAAGTGCTCGCCCTTTTATTTTATTAATGTATTTATTTTTCACTTCAATTTTCCCAAATATTATATTAAGATAAATATATTATAAATGTATATAAAATACATAGAGCAGGTGCAAATATTTTGTACAACCTCTAAGATTAATTTTCAACAACAACGCATTCAGAGCGTTGAATCGAATTAAGAGAAATCCAAAGCGCAAGAGAATTGTTGTGAAAATAGCGTCTTGTCAGTTCACTGTAAACATACTTAACTAATTCATGTTGGCTTTTTAATATTTACCAGGCGATATTTTAAGTGATTCCGGTCCTCTTCAAAGAGCATTTCGTCCCGTTCGATTTAACGCTTATCGCCGAGTACGGAGAAGGAAAACTCGCATAAACGAGCGATCGAGTGGACGCGCGGCGCCGCGCTTTTCGAACCCCTTCCTCTCCAAGGATATACATAATATCGGGAGTTCGTTGTTGTTACAAACGAAATCCACGATTCCCCCGATTAATTTTGTATCTCGGCCAATTTATCTTTCAACTGAATGAAACGCAACGTTCTGACAAATAATTCACGATCGACCCGCGTGATTGCCTTCCGTGTAATCTCCGCGCCCGTTTAAATATCGATTCCATTTTTATACAGGTTATTGCATTTGCCAACATTTTATCTCGGATTAAGCTCCGGCCTCAATTTATGCTGTCGGACCCAGAAGTAACACAAATTGGAACGATTTAATCGGGGATGTTCATCTCTCTCGGTCGAATGATGAGAATCACCGACTCTCCGTGGGAGAGAGCCTGCGGATGTGTTCGTATTGTAAAAAATGGTGGACAGTTTTACCCGGTGCTCCAAGGTCCTGAAAATCCTGAATAACCGTGTTGCGTTTAATCACACGGGCTTTGAGCTACTCGTCGTTAGACTCCGGATTTTATGCATTTTTTAATGGAAATCTCCCACATGAGTTTGAAGCAATGGACAGATTAAAAGCTTTTAAGAAATACAGTAGCTTATTAAAGTGACCAATAGGAGAATAAATTTTCTAGCCTATTCAAAGTTGTGTATTTTTGTGGATTTTAGATCTTTTTGTTTAAAAAATTACGTGTTCGTTAACTGTTCCAATCAAACGTTACCCATGTTCTTGAATATTTGTGTGCGAGGAGTGCAGATTTGCCAGCATTACTTGATGGAAATCCACGTCAAACACTTGCAGAACTGTCAATTGAATTAAACGTCGATCGATCTACTGTTGGAAAACGTTTTCACGCTGTGGGAATTGTATGTACGCTTCTTTTTAACAAAAAGGGGAGGGAAACTTATTTCCATACCCAATAATTTGACATAATTTCAAATATTTCGATACAATTAAATAATGTGAGTAATTCTACCAGGACGGAGCTGAATATTTCGAATGATTAAAAATACATGTGACCCATTGTATTTCTAGCTTCCTCGTGGAGGTAAGGACAGCCTAACGAGATAAAGGGCGGAACGAAACGGCGGAACAGTACACCGGAAGGAGTTCTAGGACGACCTAATGCCTCGGGGTTATCGAGATTGTTTCGACATTCGTTTGGCTCCCATGATATTCTCGTGTTACCGTTCGACGTCCGGCGGCCGAGAGCCGAGGTGCGTGAGCCGGCTCGTTCCTGGATCCGAGCCGAGGGATATTTAAATGCAAATTGAATACGAGCCCGGTGATCCCGCGTGCTGTCCACCAACCGTGGAAGTTTCGCGCCGCGGAAAATATCCTTCAGATTAGACAGAGTCACGTTGCGCGGACGTTATTTCGACGTTGCAGCTTGGTCACGTCCTGGAGGACGACGCGCTGGACGTACATGTTGATTAGGTGACGTCGAATCGTCCGTGCTCCGACGTATTCTGACAATCTTCTTCGTTTCTCCTTCGCTCGGCTACTCACATGCCCGCACACGCTCTCCTTCTCTCTGTCTCTCTCTCTCTCTGTCTCTCTCTCTCTCTCTCTCTCTCTCTCTCTCTCTCTCTCTCTCTCAGATATTCGTTACCCCCGAATTACCAAATGGAAATGAGTTTCTTTCGGTTTCCCGTCATTATTATTTACGTCACGTTCGCGCTTTCACGGCCGCGTGGCTACGCGGCGGAATTATTTGCACGCGGATGGCTATGTGAATTTTGTTTTGCGGATGTGTGCGGAAAAATGGAGTCAAATGTTATTCAATTATATCGAGTTCTGGCCAGCTGCCTGGTTTATCGATTTTTCGGAAACGTTTCACATCGAAGTTCATCGGTGTTCAATGGAGAATTGATTAGTGCGAAAACAATTTTGAAATGTATGAATTTTAGCAGCACGTTTCACATTGATTACACGATTTCTTAATTGTTATAAAATTAATGAATCTGTTTCATGAACAAATAATACAAGCATGTGGAAACGTGCAAAGCTGTTCTTCGGACGTTTAAGCTACACAGAGGAACGCAATTTAAATAATTGGTCCGATTACTTTAACGAATTACGAAGTGGTGGAAGTTCATTTGGAAAGTAATGTAATTTTCATTATGTTTACTTTTAAAAAGTCACAGACGTACTTCATTACCATTGCAGAAGGTTCAGGAATTATTCTGGTGAAAAAAAATCCTAAAAATTCGTACAAAAACAAGGGGGTAGTAAGGGGTTAAGTATCAACAGAACGCGTCTACCAAGAACATCGGAAAACACATCCACGTCCACGACGCCCACCATCGACACGTCGCCCGTCAAAGTTCCCCGGATACCATCAAACGAAATGCGTTACAAACACGATTTCGATCGCCAATTCGCCGTCGAGCACCGTCAGGACTATAATTTTCCATGCCGAACGATTTTGCCTTTTCTACCACGTTTCCCATCAAACGCTCCGGAACAAAGGGAGCACAATCCTAAAAAATAAAATAAACGTGGAGGCACAGGAGGAGGAGGAGGAAGAGGAGGAGGGGTGAAAAAAGAATAAAAGTCAGAGGGGGTAGAGGTAACGGTGGTCGGACCGGGTCCGATCGAGGGACAGAGGCGTAAAGGAGATGAGGAAAATTAAATCATGCTCGCGAACGGTCTCCTTGTTCCACGGCGGGGGAGCAATAACCGGCGGTGCCGCGATAATTGTTGCGCTGTAATTTTTCGCCCGGCACTTTGGTCCCGCCGTTGAAATCGACCGACTAAATCCGGCCAGAGCGTTAACAGGGCGAGCTGTTACAACCCCCCCCCTCTCTCTCTCTTCCTCTCTTGAAAGGGCTCTATCTCTCCCTCTCTGATCTCTTCCTCTCGAAAGGGTTCGACCGAGAGACAGAGTACAAAAAGGAATCAGGGCGCTCAGCGTCGGCAAATGTGTCCGAATGAAAATTCTATAATTGGATCGTCTGCTCGTTAGCCCCGAATCGACTTCCGTTAACGCGTCGAGTGTGCGTGCGAGAAACGCCGGACACGGAAGGTGTTCGCGACTTTCAACGCCATGGTAAATTTTTTTCCATGGGAACAAAAGGAGGAGGATGGACATACCAAGCCAACTATTGCTGCAGTCGGACATTAACCTATGTCCACAGTGAAGCAGCATCAAGCGACTTTCGTTGAAGAATTCGTCGCTTTCTTCTGTTATTCGATGAAAGCTTTGGGAATGTAATTAATAGACGGCGGATCTTTTTGCGAGATAAAAACTTTGTACCTGAATTGCAACAGACTGAAGTGAAGTGGAAGTTTAGTCTCATTCTTAATATGTTCAATAGATTGAAAATAATGTAGCAGTATTTTCAAATTATTCTAATGGTTTTGCTTTATCAAATTACACCTACTTATTTTTGCCATAAATGCATAAAATCAATGATTATGAAAGCAATGAATTAGCGCAAATCACAATTTTAACGACATTAAAAGAACATATTGTCGTGCTACTATCGACTTACTGAATTTATTGAAAGTTCGAAATACATTTAAATCGAACCTCCGTTTCTTATGATCAACGAAGAAAATTTTGATTTTTCATTTAAATCTCCAACGATAGTATCTCTATCAAAAATGTCTTCGCTAACTTGCAGTGAAATTAAAAGTCGGCGATTTTTACGATGCTCCGCGAAGTCGGCAAGTCAAACAAATCCCGGCGATTTATCTCGGACGTAAATTACCAAGCCGGAGAAAAATCGGTCGCGCTACCCTCTTTCGTTTCGCCACGGGAAAATTGGCAATTGTAACCAGCTGTGTGACATTCGATTCTGAAACCGGCGCAAAGTGAAGCGTAGAATTCCATTTATGCGGAAAAAATTAGTACCTCTGCCAGTTCCCGATCCCTTCCCCCCCCCTTTTCACCTACCCCTCCCGCAACCCTTCGGCGGTCCCACGTCCCCCGCGGAGAGCTATCGAGTTTTCGCATTTAACGAAATTCCGATAAACTGTAGCGAGAGCGTGTCGGCGCGGCCGGCGCGAAAAAGAGCGACGCTCGGTGTCGGACCGATCGTTGAATATTGGAGGCTACAATTTTTCGTCCACGTTTCCATTAATAAAGTCCCCGGGACCGGGGAATCATTCGTGGAAACGCTGCCTTCGTCGGATTGATGAGACCGGATTTGTTACAGTTGGCGCAGCACCGTCGCCGACGTCATAATGAGCACGTGTTTCACTATGGGACCTCCGGAAAGAATTTTCAATCCTGCGCAAAATGATGGCGCATGTGCGCTGTCTTCCATTTCTCGAAGACACACTGAATCTCTGAAGGAAATATTAGGTTCGTGTGAAAATAATTCTGATTCTCTTCAACTTAAATTTCGAATTTTCAAGCGCATTTTTATTTAATTTCCGTTTCTTACGATTGACCTAGAAAATTTTTAATTTACACAAAATTTCGCCAAGGGTTACTAGCGAAATAGATAATTATAATTAGTCCGCGAAAATTTTCTTTATCGACAGGCAGCTAACATTTTGTTTCTTCCGTTATGAATTTCGGTGGACTGAGAAGAATATATTAATACTTCTAAATACTCTTAATTTTTCTACCGGTTTCAATTTTGCCTATTCATCTCTATCACAAATGCATCAAATCTGCTCACGAACACGTGTTTCACTCTGGAACCTCCAGTTCCAAAGAATTTACTCGAATTGAGACAATAATCCATCGGAGCATTTGAAATTCATATTTTCGCTTCTGATGCGCGCTGTATTAAAATAATATTATGCCGGGTTGCGCGGCATTGCCGAAAATACCATTGCTAAAATTTAGTTCGATACGGAAGCTCGTCCGCGAACATTTATTCGCAATTTAGGAGCCACAGAGCAGTGAAATTTCCTGCCTTTTTGATTCGGTCCACGGTATTGAAATAATGCTGGTTGAATAATAATTGACTCATTTCGTAGAGAAGTGAACGGTAATAATTGTACACTTCGGATATTCATGCAAATGTTAATAGACTGCGGATCTTTGTGCATTTATAGCAAAAATGAGTGGGTGTAATTTAAAACAGTACAGACATTAGAAAAATATAAAAATACTTTCGACTTATGAAACGTTAAAAAAGAAAATAATTTTCTACTTTACTCCAAAATTTCTGAAGAAAATATTTCTACAACTTTGAAAAGGGTTTGTTCGATTCCGGTCTGAGCAGATCAATGCACTCGGGTTCCAGTCGAAAGTTCTCTAGTTAACATTGCACGCGGCCGGTTATCGCTGACGGACACTGTATCTGCGATTATGTCAGCTCCCGACTAACTATCGCAACGTTTCCCTCGTCGCTTCCGCTTCCACTGCGTTCGGATTAAGTTCCCAGCCAACAATCAGAACCGGGCGAAGTGCAAGCAAACGTGTACGGTAGATTCCGCCGTAAGTTCGCGACATTAAAGCGACCGGAGGGGTAGAAGGCTGGAAGGTGGATAGGGCGCGAAGCCCCACGCCATTTACAACACTTAATCCATCACAGTTATACTAAGCTTGTTCGCGAACATTGTTAAGGTAGTTAACTCCGTCGAGCAGTTTACAACGTTTTGTCGCGCGCGACTTTGAGGTAACGAATCAAAACGCTGCCGCGAGAAACGAGAACCATCAACGGTTGTGCAACCACACTCGCTCGTTAATTCCACGCGACAAACCGAATCATCCGTTGTTTCTTAATCCCCTGCCCGCGGAAATTGCCTGCGGAAGTCAGACGAGCTCTCCGAGACGCTGAAGATTCCCGCCTCCAACAACTATGTCTTGATCACTATACTTTGCCGCTTGCACACCTGGACAACATGAAGACTTGTCTCCAACCTCTTGCGGTAGGCGCCTTATAATTTATTTTACGATTACAGTGATCCGAATCCCTTTGTTGTTTTAAGTAAATGCCGAGAAGAAGAAAGTTTTATTTATCGCACGCCTATACAGGTTTTGCACTCCAATTTAATCCTTGTGTAGTTTATATTCCACTTTTTGCACTTCAAATTAATTCTTTTGCTAGAAAAAACTCGAAAGTAGGAGAACGACAGTCTTACGAATAATGAGCGACCAAGAAGTTAATTTTCCAATCAAAAAATAGAGATGACAATCTTGTAAATGAAGCATGCGAGTGAGACCAGAAAATTCAATGTCTGCCACAATACAATCGAGAAACGTGTGATTCTTTGATCAATAAGAAATAGTTGCGGTTGTTTCGTGTTACTGTTCAAAATCGGACATTTCATAGCCAACGACCAAATAATAATCGAGAAGGATCACGCCCATCACAACCGCGTAACGCAAAAATAGAATTCAAACGCAGAACCTCGACAAAAGTTAGTCGACCGTCGGTAATCGAACTTCCACTGCATTTTCTATCTGGGCCACGATAGACAAACCAGATTTTTTTCCGGTAGAACGAAAGTCGAATCGGCGAACAGGCAACAGACGAGAGAGAATCGTTCCGTGTCGTTATCCCGCGGCGGATCGCGTCGATTCCTGGCCGATTATGACTCGCCTGTAAATCACCGGTTCGCCGATCCTCCCTCTCTCTCTTTCTCTTTCCTTCTCTCAATATCTCTCTATCGGCAAACGGGGCCATAAATCGCGATGCAGAAATGAAAAGAGCGGAGATCCGCCGCGCTCCGGTGCCGCGGGCCAGGCCGCGAATTAAAAATAAAAAAAAGTCGCGGGAGCGCGCGAACCTGCCGCACCGTTGCGAATTGCGGCTGCGGTCGAGCGTTCGCGCCCATCATTTTATCTGGCATTTTCCACGGGGACCACCGCCGCGCCGTCCCGAGTAAAACGAATCGTTTGTCGCGTTAAACATTCACGGTCTCTTTTTCCCTGCGAGCGTGATGGGAAACGCCATGGCCGCCGCACTACCGGACGAAATCGTAAAAAATACCGCTTCCGAGGTCCCTCGAACTCTGGGAAATTCTGATTGCGTATTCTTGACACGTATCAGAGTATATTTCAGCATAAATGTAGTTGTTTGCTTAAAAATGGATAACTATACAACTAAACAATTTCATGTAATGCAATAAGAAGCATTTTAAAGCATTTTTAACTCTCGGAGACGGATTTGCCCCATTTTCGGTGCAAGTTCGTTCTAGTTGACACTTTGGACAATATCCTATCGAAATGATAATTTTCAAGCAAGATTAGAATCCTGCATAATACTAATTGATCAGTAATAACTGCGGCATGAGTTTGATACCAAGAACGTTAAATTTTTACATACCAGACTGAAATTATCCATATTATCTAACTTCATAATTTCAATAACGACGAAATGAAAAATATAAAACCGGTCATTTGACCGGCAGTGGTAGGTTTAGTGTTAATAAATTGTGATTTTATTTTCCATCGTACTTAATAGGCACTTCTCCATTGAAAACTTAGACTGCGAATATTTATGCAAAATAAAAATTGTCATTCTGAGCACCCTTTACTCTTACGAATATTTCGGGGGAGAGACATTCCTAATACCTCTTTTAATTTTAAATTTCTTTCTTTTTGATTCTGAATTGCTAATTCCCGGTTTCAGAGCAGTGTGCGTTGCAAGCTTACAGAGTGCGGCTTCCTGTTTATTACAGCTCGTATTTCGACGCCGGATTCCCTCAATGTTGCCGTTAATACTCGAGCCAGATACGTAAATTGTCCGAACCGCGATATGAGCGGGCTGCGAGTTTGTTACGAAAGCGTTTACGAGCTCTATCGCGAGCTAAGTGGCGTCGTTCGGTTCCAATATATCGGCCGCGTCGCTCGATATTCCCTCGCTGTTACGGAAGTTTCGGAACTCTCTGTTTTTTTATCTCTTTTTTTTCGGGGAAAATTGTCCGCTGAACGCCGCCGCGTTCCATTCGCGCGGTAAATGTCGAATGTTTCGGAGAGAATGCCGGTGTTATTGCCAGTCAACGCGGCTGAGTGTGGCACGATAATTTCCATTAACACGTTGACTGCTGTGCCGGCGTGTGTAGTACACTCCGTGACAAAATGACGGGACGCTGCTGGATTTTTCCGTGAAGCATTTCTCAAAATCAAATGCGCGCGAGCCTGTGCAAAATTGGCAGAATTGTGAAACGTTTAGGTAGTACTAATAGTAATAAAAGTATTAGCATTCGAAGAAGAAATGTTTCAACCGATACGATTATTCAGCATCCATTATTCAGCAAAAGAAATGACTGCTAGCTGAAAGATATAAAATAACGTCACCGCGCTGCCATCAAACGCACGACAAGTACACACCGGGCGAGCAAAAATTGATGGAAACACAAGCATTTCAGGTCTCAGTTTTCTATTGTTCGTCGAAGTGCCGCTGCCGCCATTATTTCTTTTATGAGCACTATTGAGACACCGGCGATGAAATAGAAATTCTATGGAACGCTTATACCAAAGTTTTATTTCGCCGAGTTCCGTGCAGTTAGACGGGTTATGACTGTATAAAATCCGTATTGCGTGTCGTCGCCTATTCGTTTCACAAATAAAGAAATATGGAACGCGATGGACATCGCCTCCTAACCATTACGCCTCTGCTATTTTCGCTGACCTAATAAACTATGGATCTTCGGAGTGGCAAATCGACCACCAGGCTAAATTATTTAACACGCGAATAGCAAAATCAAACCGCAAAGGGTTTAGCAAACACCGTTCCGCCACGTTAGAGAGTCTGGTGTACTATAAATGTATCAGAACTTTAGTAATGATCTAATGAAATATAGATCTTCGCGTGGTGGTAAAATGGCCACGAATTAGACCGTTCGCCGTGAATATTGCAAACCCGGGCCACGGAGGATTAAACAACATCGTTTCGCCTCGTTATAGTCTATTATAAATGCATCGGAACTTTCACGATAACGCGTCGGAACATTCGAACCCGGTAAAACATTGAAATTGTCGTTCGCGATGGGAACATGATCACGGTCGTTTGATTCGTAGATGGCAGAGGGTATAACTGGTGCCCAAAGAAATAAAATCGCTGAATAATTTCTCATGGATGCATCTTTACGATCTGAATAATCGTAAATTAAAGATATTGGAAACCTATAAACTTAGTTCCAGTTGCAGTCTATTATCCAAAACATATGAAAGATTTCTCGGTCTAGTTTTACCGTAATTTTTCCTCTCGATACAAATACGAAAATGCATCGTTGGTGTTACAGTCCTAACGAAGCACGGAGGATCGCGTTGGTCTACGAATGAGACGATTCGACACACGTGCAGCCCGACCAGGCCACAAAGGGTTAAGCAACGAGCGTTTCTCCGCTAATGGAAAGCGTCTGAAGAAGGAGGGCCTTTTCCTCGGATGTTTGCCGTGCAGAGAAGCCTGTGAGAGGGCAGACGTACCCCGATGGGAGCGGGCATTGTCTAAGAGATAAGGTGAAAATCGAAAAGAAGAATTTCTCGACAAAGACGGCATGGGCAACAATAGGACCGGCTTGCATCGGTAAACGAGAGAACGGCGGAACGGCCACGGGAAAACATCCGATAGCGACGGATCGGGGGTAAGGAAGACAAGTTTCGGGTTAAAAGTAATCAGGATAAGCTATTGCCTCCATTACGCGCGCCGTCTGCTCCGGATTTTCCTCCTCTTTCCCGATCCCCGCGCCCCAAGGCCGTCGAAACAACGTTTTCGTCTCTTTTCCGTTCCGACCGAGCCGGAGATCAATCACGAGATTCTTTGATTAAACTTTTCACCGGTCGACGTCCGCCGGCCGCGGAATGTCTTTACCTATTCCGTAGGCTCTCTCTGCTCCCTAAATAAATAATTCATTCAGAAATTCTCATATCACACGATTGTGCAGTTTTCGAGAAGCGCGTTTGTTGGAGAGTACGTTTTGTGTCTGCGGTTCTCGATGGACAGCTTATTTATTTTTAGAAAACATTCTGTCGTATTCTCTTAGTGGGTTTATGGTAACATTCTCTAGTTAGTCTAATGTTGTTAGTCTAGTGGAGTAGGGAGCGCTGGCGCGCGGACTGGGGATCGCTGAACGCGATCACGTACACTAAACATTTTTTTTCTTCTGAACGCACAGTTTTCTTTTTTAATTTGTTTTTTAATATTGCATTGTCATCCAGTTCTGAGCTATGTTTAAAGTTTCAAGTTTCTAGCTCACCGGGAAGTGGTTTAAAATTCGGTTACAAGATTTGACGCGTACACATTTCATTTGTATCGACAGGAGCAAATGAAAGTTGGACTGCGGCATGTTGAGATGTTGGATGTAGTTTGACAAACATGCGAATTTTTGGCGGTGAATGTGGTTTCCCCGCAGCACTGCAAGACACTCGAATAATTATATCGAGCCGGTCCATCTTGCTCGGAGGCTCCTGTGTAACCGGTTGGCTGCTACAGCCAGTAACTAGACGATCGAGTCCAGCGTGGCGTGAAACAGCGTTAAGCAATAACCAATCAGCCGTGCGATGGCATCGTGTGCACGTCAAATGTCACCCCCCGACCCCGTAGGAATGCCGTCGCCGCGCCGTGGCTGTGCACGAATTACGCGTCGAGCCAGCCACCAAGCGGCAGAATTTACGCGAAAAATTTCCTCCCATATCGGCGGCTGCCAGAGATGGATTGCCGATCGAACGTTCCCCTGAAATTTACACTTCCTTTCGCAAATCGACGGGGCCCCCCTTGTTCAAAGTGTTTCCAATTCGAACAAGAACGAAACAATACTTTTTTCCTTTGACAACTGCACGTTCCTCGATGCTCATACTTTTCTGCGAGTTGCAGGTTTTTACGCGATAGTCGAACGATAAGATCGAACTCTTCGATTAAATCTGTTGATATCGTAACAAAAGTTTGGAACGCGTAATCGACATCTTCGATTTATCGGACTGTGAAATATCTCTCATTTCGACAATTGGCTGTCTGCACGCGTGCCGCACAATCGATCATATCAGTTCGATTCAATCTGTTATTTCTGTCCGGAACTGACCGATGTCTGGATGGAATCTGGAACAGCTATTATTTATTGTTCAGCAACGAAGCTTGTTGTTAGCAAAAATCGTGTAGTTTTCCGATAAGTAATTTGCCGATAATGTTAAAAGTACAGAGACACTTTTTCTCCGATCAATCTCCGATTTTTAAAGAATTATAATATAGAGATTATGTTCATTCATAAATTAAGCAACAGATTTTCGAAGGGTTGAAAGAGTTTATCAAGCGAAACAAAGCATCTACGCGTGGCTTATTCCGCGAGCAAGATCAATAATCATTTCTGCGGTAGAAAATTTGCATTCTCGAGGCGGAGAGAGGCTGGTTTTCCCTCGTTGGATATACGACCCTTCCTCGGACGGCGAAGGGTGCGTCATTAGGGAAGATGATTGTGTGTCGGGCCCACGTCGGGCCGATTACGCTCGGTGTCAGCGTCGCGGACGAGCCTGTGATTGGAAACCGCGTTATCCGGTCAATCGTGAATATATCGGGCGGGCCGATGCGTTTTTAGCGTAATTCGGCGACCAATCGGCAGCCATGGCCCCGGCGTCGAGGCTTATCGGAGGGGTTGAGGCGATTTGCACGCCGGTATGACATTTGACGCGCTCTCGATGCGCACACGGCTTATTGGTTATTGCTTAACGTTGTTTCACCGGCCGGCTGATTCGAGACTCCCGCGCGCTATGCTTTTGACGAGGAACAAGGGACATTCTCGGGTATCGATCAACCCAACGATGTTTCGACTAATTATTTTGAAAATTAACGCGTCGTCGGGCCGACAACCACCCATAATCATTTCACGACGTAGCCAACTTGGATTTTATACATATATCGTTATCTATAAATCAACGTACAATTCAGCTCTTTTTTATAGGGTATTTTGTCTCGACGATTAATCGTTGCCCTTCAGCGATCATTTATCAGTCCGTGGATAACCTGATTGTCAAACTATTAATGTTTCTTGTAAGTGCACTGTTAGCAGGTTCACATTTTGCTTGAAAATGTTAACTCTTGCCGAGTTTGAACTTTTTTTATTGGAAGTGCTGCAGCCACGTTGAAGTTCGAAAGAAGTTCAATACAGCAAATTTGAAAACCTCCTGATTAATCATTGACCACACACGTTTCACTAGCATTTCTTCTAATATTTCTTTACGGAATATTTAGGACAGTCTTTTTTAACTCTTTCTGTCTAATCAAACTCGTAATATTGTAGATGACGTTAACATCGCCTTTATTCGAAGAGAATAATTGAAACTTCATCTCCACTACCCCTTTTACTTCCACTTAAAAATACAAGCAGCTTTGCTCGATCAGTTTTTCAGAAAACTTGCGTTTTTCGAAAGCGTAATCCATCCGCGAGTTTCCGTATTCGGGTTGTTCGATTTCCCTTAGATTTATGGTTCGCCAGACTTCCCACGAATTTCCAGCATCGGGTTGAAGCAATAAGTTTGATCGTCGCGCAGACTTCACCGTCGCTCGTCGCTCGCAGCGAGACCTGCCTTCCCGATCCCCGGCAGCAGCATATTGTTATGCTAAAACTATGTTGCCGGTCGCTGCTAGAAAGCAGAAGGACGAGCTGGAAAAAGAGGCGGAGCGTAGGACGCGGCGCGAATCGCAGAAAAGCACGATGCATAGGAATGGCGAGGAGCTGCGTGCTCCTGCGGCAACGATATATAAACGTCTCTGGCTTTGTTGCCGTAATATAACGCCGCTGACACTAAAATTCACGCGCTCCTGGCCTGGCTCGTTCAAAGAAAATTCGCGCCGCCACTTTTACCGAGTCGATATTTTTCCTCCACGCCTGCTGAAATTATAAGGAGAATATTCTCATAAAGATAACGACACATTCAAGCCGACCTCTATGCCTTTACGGTGCGTACTGACTTTGAATACGCCAATAAAACATTTTTATTTCGTTCTCGGTATAAATAGATATTTTATTTTAAGTTGTAAAAAGCGCTCGAAAGCCTTTTGATTTTTACGTGATTTCAAGATGTGCATGAATTTTTTAAATCCGAACAACATTTTTGCGAAAAATCCTCTCCTTGTTCGCCTTCTAAAAAACGACTTGGAGAAATGGCGGGCTCGAAGAAGGACTTAATAATTCAGAGTAAAAATTGAGTGAAATCAGAGGTGATTTTCTTCTTTAATATGCATAAAATAGGCTGAAAATAATACATTTATAATTCATATAATGAATAATTAATAATATGATACATTAATAATGCATTTCTAAATTCTTCTAAATATCTTTGCTATTCGAAATCATTTTTCATAAAATTCGTTATTTTAAAATGGAAGATTTGCATGAAATTTGGAGGAAGATTCTCGGCGAAACCTGGACTCGACCAGGGCGATTTTGGCAGGTCGGGAGCGGATTAAACTCGGAGACATTAGGACCGGGTCCGGATCCTTTGTTTCGGACTGAAAAATTCCACAAAGCGCGATACCGGCGGCGAGGGTGGCAAAGAAGGGAATTATTGGCCACGAAATGCCCACGGTTCTTGCCGGGCTTTGTAGCCAGGGTTATAACACGACCGAGGGTATAATACGGCCGCGCAGCAGGCCGTTTAAATAAAATATCTCAATGGAACGGCACGGATGACCACGGTAAAATCCGAATTTTTCAACCGATTCGAATTACGTCCACTCATCCGTGATAGATTTATGATCAACGGGATATATGCATGTATCTCGTCACGGGCGCCGAGGCATTTGTAGTTTTTAATCGCTTTCAGAGACAAGCGCGGTGCATGCGTCGAAACAACAGCACCGCACACACCCCCATGTACACTACCGTACATACTCTTACGCACACCCGTGAACACACCCCAAACCCGTTTCTTCCCACCCTCGTGTGTTCATCGGTTATCGCGGCCGCTGCTTCCATTTCGCGTCCATGCCGGAATATCTGTCAGTGAGTAGAGTAGAGATTCATATCCGGCGGTCCACTAGAAACGAGCCATTAATATCGTTTATCGACTGAATTTTATATAAAAAAAAAGGAGGGAACGCAAGGAAACGCGATGCATTACGGGGCTCTTCGGTATCGTTCGATCGCGCGCTGCATTCCGCCGCGGCTCAATGTTTCCTTCGTTTCCATTCAACGGCGATCTCCATTCAAATACGGAAAAAATTCGATATCGGAGATGTTCAGGTACGTTTCTGTACCTCGCGCTCCGCCGCAAGAATCGAAGTTAGTTATCGTAGGTATTCCGTGGTCGATGTTTAATCGAACAAAATTTTTTCACAACAATGGACTTGCGGTTTTAGACAAATTATTGTGAAGTTGCATTAACAGCGTGTCAAGGTGGGGTCTCACAGACCTCTGAGATTTTAGATTGATCGTAACATTGTAAAGATGTTTCATTAGTTAAGTATTTTTGCATAATAAAAATTTAATTTCGTGGATCTGGGTTTTTACTCTGATAAATTGCAAGCCTCTTAAGTAATACCTAATCTTATAATTATGAAAAAGGTATTTATTTCTATAATACGATATATTATTTCGGTTGGTCTGTGAGACCCCACCTTACCACTTACGATACATTTCCCCACCTTACCAACACCGGGTTAATTGGTCAATATTGTTCTATAAATTATAATATTAAATTTATTTCCCTTTTCTGCGATTTCCATTATGCTTTAACACTAAACCTACCCAGCAGTAAAAGCGATTAAAATGTTTTACCTTGTAACAATGAAATAATGACAGGGCTCTATTTATTTAGATTTTGTGCAACTTTTATTACAATATGTGCTCGGATAAAGAAAATTTATCGAATCGATTTCTATGTAAGCAACATCATAATTACAATACTCTTGTGAAATAGAAAATATAAAACCGTTAACAAGGAAAAACGTTCGATAATTGTAAAATAAAGAACCGGTAAGAGATTAGTGTCAAATCTATCCGACTCTGAACGTCCGGGTTTTGATTCAGGAGATGAAAGTCGCTCTGGACGGAGAGCCCGGAGCGTGTGATCGAATTTTTAATATCGTAAAACGGTGGCAGGCCCATAATTTCGCTGTTCGGGTCCCGACAAAAGCCAGCGGAGAGGTCGTTGTTCCGTCGCTCGTAGCCGGAGCGTTTGATGGATCGCGGTTAATGTCCGTCGGAATTGGGTCGCCCGATGTTTCGTGGGCGACGAGCGATCCCGTCGGCGCGCGCCGGGTTCAACGCGACATATAGGGTGTTTCTGATCTTGCGAACGTGCGGACTACTGTTTTTAATCGTCTCCTTCGACCCTGGAACAACAAACTTTTTTCGCGACAACGAATATTAATTTATTTATTCAAATCTTCAAAAGAAGTTAAAATCGTGACCTGCTTCTTCGAAATTCTCAGCAATAGAAATTTCGAACAAAATTTTGTTCGCACATTACCTAGTAAACTAAACCTTCTAACATCTGAAATGAAATTTGAGTAACTTGATCCAATTTTAAAAGACTTATCAGTAGACAGCGGATTTTATGCATTAAGAGTAATTTAACCCCTTGGCACTCGAGAGGCACCTCTGAGACTTCGCTAAAAATTGCTGTATTATTATTGAAAATATTGTTTACATTATTAGATATGTCGGTATCTAACCAATTACTAAACATTTAAGTATTGTATAAGGTAACATATCAATTCCATGTTCATACAAAGAAAAAAATTAATGTAGAACGGAATTATTCTAGGTCGAAAGAAATGTTTAATTTTTCAGTTAAAATAGCTTCGAGTGCAAAGCGTTGAAACAGTAAAAACATTAGAAGAGTTTAAAAATACTCTCGCATCACCGATTAAACATATTAAGAAAGAAAATAAATGTCCACTTCACTCCAGTTTGTTGCAATTTTGGTAAAAAAATTTCATTTCGCGTAAAGATTCGCTGTCGAAGTTATTAGTGTGTAAAGGGTGTCCACTTAATTGTGCCCGCGACTGTTGGTGTTAACCTAAAATCGAGGAACCGAAAGAGAGGGGAGTTCCGCGCAATAAATTTCCCGACTCGAGTCGCCGTTTCCGTGGCGTGACGCGTATCCTCTTGGACGAAGAAGTGGGTAATGGAGTTCGAATAGGATCGCGTAGGCCGGAGGGCGTGCGCGCGGATTCGTGGAACGTAATAACGCGGAGAGGTCTGGCCGGCCTCTGCGGCCGTAGCTTATTCTAATCATCGCGACCGCCTGAAATTAAAGTCCGGCTTGTAATTAACGCGTCGCAGCCGCCGGAATATGCGGATAATCGCCGTTAAATTACGAGAGTTCGCGTGGCGGTGCCGTCCCCGCGAAACGGGGTTGCAGACGTAAGGGAGGATTGCTCGTTCCCGCTGACCAAAGGCCAGGAAACCCGGAGAAACGGTACCAGGTTAGGTTTAATAAGTCGTAACGCTCGACTTTCGTTCTTGCAAGCATACCCGCGAGATTGCCGGGACATTTCGCGCTTTTAACGATCGGTGCCGCGATTATGGCCACCTCTCGCTGTCGAATCGGCTCAGCGAAAAGAGGAAATTAAAAGAACCAGCCGCGGGAAACTCGAGCGGAATATCCTCGCGAAAAAAAGTGGTTAATCGACGCTTATAACGATACGAGCCCTTCCGATCGGAACATTTTTCTGTTTAACGAAGCCGCTGACATCGATCGACCAGCTTCATTCTCGCATGTTTTAAACAGCAAATTAATGGCCCGACGAGAATCGTGATCGTTTCAGCGTGACTTTATTTTATTCGTTTCTCAGCGATTCGCTTTGTGTGATTTCATGAAATCTGATCAATCAAGTTATTATCGAGCGTCCTGAATATACATAAATTGCTCCGCGAGCTTTGAACTGATTTCAGCCGTACAGCCAGCGGTATTTTCTCAGCCCCGTATCGCTGCTAAACGTACTGTTGCCGTAACGATCGGGGTGTGCAAATACATCAGACGAGGATCGCAAATATTTTAATCGCAACATTTTAGTTCACTCTGGGCCCTTGTCACCTTTTCTGGACGAGTCTATTATTTATTTATGTCACTGAATCGTTGAATTAGTGATGCATGGTGATTTTACAGAAATCCAGCAACTTGATTACCTCCTTCGAGGATCAACTGTCTTGGACGAAGAAAGACGAACGGCCGATACGTCCAGCAGCAAGGAGAATTCGAATTTCACCGGAGACATCAGCGTGAAGGAAAAATCGAAACAGCCGTCGATATTTCATTCTCGAAACGGCGGATTCAATTAAACGTGGACTCGCCTAAGCCAAGCCGAGACTGTCATATTTCTCGCTGCGCGACGGTCGTCGAACGTCGAACGTCGAACAACCCTTCGGGACGAGCGGCAATCGATGCACAGAAAGCTGTGCCGGTGTCGAGAACCTATCCAGGCGAGGGGCTTTAAGCCCGATAACCGTGTTTTTTCTTCGTCAAACAGATCCGCGCCGGTTTCGCACGGAACGGGCTGTGCCCGCGCCAGATAACCGCGAATCAGCCGGTCCAGGCCGGCAAAGAATCGAAACGCGATCAATACGCGTAAGTCACTCGAATGGAAAGCTCAGATAGAGCAGATGAAACAAACACACATGGGTGGGGGGGGGGGAGAGATAATGCCCCCGGGGTAGAGATGCGGGGTCGAAAGACGGTTTCGCGCCCGTTCTCGCGATACGTAGCACCAGCTCCATTATAAACGTCGGCGTTTTGGCGCGTTCGGTGACGCTGAAGCAGCCTGCTGACTAAATATTGGCGATGGGCGTGATCCTTCTCAATTAGTATCGATTCCTAACAGCGAAGTACGATGTCAAGGTACGCGTGGCCACACACAGTCAGTCTCATAATTCATGTCACACTCTTCTAATTGGGGTTGTCGGTTTTTAAAAACCGGGTATCAAAAGAAAATTATGCAATTCGAAAACCGGCTTTACTGGTTTCAAATTTATATAGATAACACTTGTATATTAATCCGCTATAACGATTTTAATGTAAGCAAAAAGTACACGGCAAGTTGTACTATATGTTCCGTCGCGCAGGAACAGTACTCGTAGGTTTCCTTCGGACAGGATTTATAGTATGTTCGTGTCTAAATACGATTTCAAAGTAGTCATTTCAGGCTGTAAAGTAAGCACAAGCAGAATGTTGTAAAATTTTCTTGAAATCAATTATAATCTAATCATTACACCAAAAAAAGTTCTGCGACGGATGTCACGTTTCCAGGACGCAGTTTAATTTCGACGTAGCGCAATTCCGTGCGTGCGCGCGACTTCACATTCACCCCCAAAAACAAATTACAGCCCGCTAAAGTGAATTCCATGGCGGAATACATTCTTAGCCGGAGGTTTCCGCGAGTGTTCCGCGTCTTCGGTAATAGATTCCAGTGTGTTGGCACGCCTGGCGAAGGGAGCTCGCCTCGAGGATGGAAAACAATACCGCGGCACGCTGTACGTATTGCGGTAACTTTGCGAAATCCTCCGTGTCTCGCTTCGCGTTGCCTTGAAAAGCGGAAATTTCCGAGCGGAATCGCGCGACTCCGCCGATTAGAAAAGAGGCTTCGGAAATTCAGTTTCCTCGGCGAGACACCGTGTACACTTCGACTCAGCCATTCCGCCAACAAACAACTCTTGTTGACCAGACTACTTGATTTTTATGCAAAATAAATCGAAGTTAGATGTAAATGTGCTTCTTTCAATGTATTTGATAAGTTCAATCTATTTCTAACAATGAGAAAGACAATAACCATTGTCAAGAAAATTTTCCGAATAATATGGAGAAGTCTGATTCCTGCCTTAAATCAATGTCTAATTTGCTCATTCTGTAAATTATCTAAAAAACAAACATATTCATTTCTATATGAATTTTTTCTTCGTATATGACGAGTTTTATCACTGCACTTATCTCAATTGCAAATGAAAATATTTTCCACATTGAAAATAAGAATGATAATGATCGAATAATTTTTTCCAGAGGTAGTAGAAGAAACATGGGAAAAACGAGATTGAACATTTGTCAGACAAGTTTTGTAAACATGCATTTTTACCAGAGAAAGAAAAAACGGTATCAAAGAGTCGGCGATCGCGTGCACGCGATGGTATTGCAACATAGTGGCCGATAGCGCATCAGCCCGAGCAATTTCATTTCTAATCTCCGCGTTTAAATACGTTGTTTCATAATTCGGTTAAATGAAATTTTTATCAGCCGCGTTATATGTCCCGGTGTACATGTGATCTCGGTAACGACACTCCTAAGTTTCCACCGCGGCCGCAGCAGGTTTAATTTTTTCCCGTGGCGTTTATGAAGATACGTAAGCGGGCTGTAATAACTATTCCGCGCGGGGAACGTGTAAGCTTGTGCTTCGCGTCTTAGCGCGCGGCGCTCTGTGTGGAAATATGTGTGAGGACACTTTAGCCACTTATTCCAGAAAAGTTTCCAGCTGTCTTAGTACTTAAACGACACATGGGCCTGTTAAAAAGGATGGTAATACGGCCGTTCTAACTTACTGTATGCAGGCTACGAACCGCTCGTAACTTTAGAAGCTAATTTGGAAAACTGGGACGATTATGCCAACGGGGGAGAGAAAAAAGGAAGACCGCGCGGCGCGGCGCGGCGGTAATAGACCGAGAGAGCGCGCGGGTATGGCAGAAAATGAAACTAAAATTGCACGATCAACCAGACTTATTATCCACGTTCCTATAATTACTATTAGAAGACTTCGTTACACACGTTCGGTAATCAACGGATGGAGCACGAATGAAAGAGAACGGAACGTTTATGCTGATAACGGCGATAAAGAAAGCAGGACAATTAGGGGAAAGCTATTTCGCTTATTGTCATTAAACCCGACGTTTAATGCCGCAACCGTAATCCTCGCGACCGTAAATAGCGAGAGGAATATTTATGCGATTAAACTTTATACATAGATTATCTTTATATTGGTTAGACTGCAATCTTATTTTACTTACAAAATATTTTTCTTATTGACCACTGTCTACATTGTTAGTTTTGCGGGTTGAGAATTAATTTCCCTTGTTAATCAAGGCACTGCAGTATCTCCTAAAAATTCTCAATATAATTTTGGAGGGTTTCTAACATGTTTTAATCCACTTTTCATTCTCTTAACACTTTAGTAGGGAAGTACATTTTTGTACAAAATGGCGATCATGTAATCGCACTTAGCTAAGAATGAAAGGGACGGTATTGATGTTTTTCTCTTCATTGTTCCCGAGTCCAACTCGCCGGTTTTTTAATTAGCTGAAAGACTCGGGAATTCGCCGGAATCCCTAGAAATTCAAACAACGGGTGTGTCTAAGCAACTTCTGCATAACGAAGCCTTTAATCCAGTGACGACAGAGCGGCAAAGTCCAGCACTTTCTCCGCGCAACGGTCCGGTCCGCCAGGTTTCTCTTTGACAAGCACCCGATGCGTGAACCAATAAGATGTAACCAGACCCGGGCTCGAAAAGCGGAAACGTAACTAGTGTCCGTTGTAAATCGTTAATTTAAGAGGGGAGAACTAGTTTGACTTAAATATTGACTCTCCCGGAGTTAACGCGAGCCAGCCTCTCAGCGGCAGTAAGGTCGCGTGTGTATTTAGCCCTTCTCGGACGAGCCTCTCCGCGCGCAAAGAGGAATCTCTCCCTCTCGTTCTCTCCGTCGCCCACTCTCTGAGCAGAGTATCAGAGAACGAAAGGGAGATGCGCAGCCACGAAAGAGAAGAGAGGTTGTACAGTCTGCCTCGTAAACATTGCCAAAATGCATTTCGTTCGTGATCCGAGCCTCTTCTTTCGATTCCCTGGCCATTTTGTCTTCATTTGTTTTCATTGTTCAGCTTTTGTGCAATATCTGTTTATAAAAGAGCAGGTTTTCCAATTGTTAAGCTGACGGTAATTAAAATAATGATAAGGTATCTAGGTATATACATATATTTTAAAATTTTGCTGTCTATTTTGTGTGTACATGATCAAATACAAAAATTCTGATTTCACTTCGTATTTTCCTCCAGGATATACGGTCACGAAAAATACCCTTTTGCCTGGTCTAATTTTCGCTTGTTATAGAAATTATTTTCAAGGTCACAGTTTTCAAAATTTTCAAGAGTTCAGAGTATGCTTTTGTGACATGTGACAGTTAAGATCAAAATGCATCCAAGAAACTTCAGTTCACTCAAGAATCATAAAATGTAATTCAAGTTAGATTAAACACCGAGGTTTGTTGAATAGAAAATCTTTGTACCGATTACTATAATAATCTGCTTCGTGTGGTAAGTTTTGTAAGTAGCGGAGAATTAGTGCCGCGTGTAGTTTATGAACGAGACTGTACAGCCACGACTCGGCACTAGTCGGCACTAGCATGCACGGGAAAGGAGTAACAGAAGCGAACAAGGCCGCCAGTAGAATAGTCTGTCTGTTGTCAGACGGGCCGACCTCACGGTAAACATTTCCCTGTGAACGTCGGCTGCTTTTAACCCGGTATTGTTGTTACTACTTAACCGCTGGTTGTTGCTGCTACTTACGCCTTGGCGGGTTTGTTTGTTCAGATTTAAGTTTGGTTTCTGCAATTACGAACGTGGAAGCGCTAATCCTTCGAAGGTAAGCGATTTTATAGTGCATCCATTATTCGTACGTCACCGTAACCAATAAACTCATAATTAGATTGCGGATTTTATGCATTTATGATAAAAATGGCTACGCGCAATTTAAAGCAGTGGTCATATTAAAAAGATTTAAGGACATCGGTGTATTAGTTTCAATTTAATAAGATGATTAAATGATGAAACAATTTTCTATTTGGCACCTGTGCCTTGTAAATAATGTAAAAATTTTTTATTTTGCATAGAGATCCGCAGTCTACTCACAACCATAATAAAATAATATTTTCAGAGACATTTTTAGATGATTACTTAGCAATTTTTGTTATTTCGCACTTTCGTATCTTCACTCGAGCAATATTAAATGAACACGAGCGAAAGCAATTTACAGAAATCGATACAGTAAACTTTATGCTTCTGTGAACATGCTCCATATTACCCTCTGTTCTGTATGGATATGTGTGGTGAGAATGGCAAAGAAACATAATGAGCGAGAGGCAAAATGTGTAAAGAAAATTTGGTTGAACTAGATAAAGAAACGAGAGTGTGCACGAGGGAGCGTTTTGCTTGGAAAATTTGGCAGTCGTTAATTGAACATTATTTGTGTTACACGTAATACGTTTTGTTAAGTACATTTATAAACGTTTCGTTTATAAACATTGATAATTCCATCCACTGTTTGAACATGTTCCACGTTACCCACATTTCCCCTATCCGTAGGTGAAATCTCATCCGAGGCTCCAGATGCTCGTTAAAAAAAAAGAGAAAGAAAAGAGAGAAGGGAAAAAGAAAATTAGAGAATGTCGGTGTGTAGTTGGATCGGTAATTAAAAGGCCAGGGACCGAGGAAACGCGGCGAAACGAGGACCCTTTAGAGAAGTAGAAACAGTCGTTGCGACGTCACCAGCAGCAGCCGCGTGCTGACGGGAAAGTTATTGCTCGTATAGTGGAGCAGAACCCGGCAAATAGTGATAATAGTCGAAAGTTCGTTGTGGATTCGACCCGGGTGACCATACACGAAGCAACTTCCCTGTCTGCCAGCGACTAACCTTTACCGCCGAATTATACAGGCGACCGATTCCCCGCATACGAATGCTCGTTTCCACAGATGGACGATTTGTTTCGATCGGCACAGACCGGCGAGCGATTTAGTTATTATCATGCATTAACGGTTCGACGCGAGAACATTACATTCACCAAGTTGAACCGCGGATTTTAGGAGCGCCGGACGAATAGAGCAAAGTGACCGAACACGAAATCGTGCGTCTAAATGGCGCCACAATAATGTCTCAACGTAGTACAAATTTCGATGAAAGAGATGTGCAAGATACATACAGTAAATCGTCTGTAAACGCAAAAGCCTCGGGGGACTGTCAATTTTTTGCATATATCGTGTACGGCCTTTTTGCGTTTGTAGAGGATTTACATCATATATTTCGAATAAAATTCTCACTATCCCGAGAACCCTTCAAACAAGGTACTATTTCAAATACTATTATATATTTCAGAAAATTTTCCTGACAAAGAATATATATGATTTTCTGGTTGCATTTACGATTCGGCACCATCACCAAACATCTGCAGAAGCAATATCGATGCAGAAGGGACTCTCGTCTGCCAAGTCCACGGACCCTCGAAGCCATGGGCTAACAAACCTGCCGAAATTTTCGCCGACATTAATGCATCGGGCGATCATCGGGACCGAATAGCCGAATATCTGTCGACGCGTTCGAAACGCGAAACGGCTGCTGCCGGACGGGAGAGGATCTTTGCTGAAAGCTGCCAAATACCCCGGCGAGCATCGTGCAAATTCAGCGGCGGTAGTCAGCCGGGAAGAGATAGCGACGGCAGTGGCAGCGGGGCGGCGATGGCAGCGAAATTCCGGATATGGTACACGCGTTTCAGAGGCACGTTGAGTGCACCTAAGCAAATGTCGGGGCCCCCTTTCTCGAAAACGTCGCGGGGTTTACGTTTCGGCTCGTCCGTTTGCATTCCCGGTTCCGTCGGCGAATATTTCCCGCGGAAAGAACCTGGCAGAGGGTTCTTTCTCGCGGGCTCTGCAGCCCCAGGGCAGCGTCGAAGCCGACGCTTAAACCACCCCCGAACCACCCGCGCGCCTCCCTGACGGGAAGAGCAAGCGAACCAGAAGAGGAAAGAGCATCTTCAGAGACGTTTTGAGAGGCGACGTGCATAATTCACGGGTAATGCCGTGAGTGTGCGCGAGCCTCCCCTCTCCTCTACCGCGTTTTCTCTCTTTCTCTCTCCCTGCTCTCTCGCCGAGTTCCATCATGCCGAAAGTTCCCAGTGTTATTACTATTTACCCAATTCTCGAGCCGGTTGTTTGCGGCCCTTGCGGAACCGTTGTTCTCGAGGACGCCGCGCCGCTACGGCTCGCGCGTGTCAAGGAAATTACGAAGGCTACAGCCGCTTGCTTACCCGGGAAAGAACTTTCACTGTGTCGCATAAATTCTGAACGATTTCCTTCTGTTTAGGAAAATCTTGTTCTCTTGAAACTTTTGCCCAGCAGTCGGCAAAGCATTTGGTAAAAATATATTTTACCATGATATAACATATATTAGAATATAATTTTTCTCTTCATTTTATAATTATTAATCAAATCAATCCACGTAACACATAATTAGCAGAAAAATCAATTTATAATTTTGACCTACACCACTGTCGTAATCGCACAATTGTCAAAATTAATTTAATTATGGTTGTATGCGTTACATGAATGCAATCTTCTAATAAAATGAATGTCTAATTAATACATTAACCCAATATTTTTGCTGGAATACAAATCGGAGACAAACAACTTCACCGCAAGTGAATTTAATTCATTTTTCTATCGCTTAACGAATCAGCGACTCGAAGTCAAACTGTTTCATCTGGAACAATCTCATGAACTTTGAAAACTTGCTTCTGCAGTCGATAACGCGGTAACCGGAAGCAAGAGGTATCCAGAGAAGAAAAAGAGAATAGAAAGAAGCGAAAAAATATTCAGAGAAGAAAAAACAAAAAAAAAAAAAAGACAAAGACGAAGAAGAAGAAGAAGAAGAAGAAGTTAAAGGGGTTGGTTGTCATGGCAGGGGCAACCTGTGGAATTTCGCGATCCCTTCAACCCCCGAAGCAGGGACTTGAAAACTCGTTTGCAGAAAGTCGCTCGACCGGAAGTGGTTGGTATGTGCGAGCAAGCGGCGACAGTCAAAGGCGAAGCCGAGGGGAACGGCGAATTTTCGTCAATCGCATAAACACACCCTCTTTCCATCCCCCTTCGGCAGAGTTGCCGTCATCGTGACGCATCAACTTGACCCTGGGACACAGTACCCTAACGACCGTAAGCCAGCAGAATTGTTGCGGAAGCTTTGACAGAATCAATTTGATTGTAACAATTTTTCTTTTAGGATTGTTTTTCATAGAATAGCGTTAATAGGCTTACCAGAGCGTACCAAACTGTCAGAAACATCTTTAAGAACATATTGTCGACTATGGAACCGTAAGACGTAAGAGAACACGAAACAAAGAGAAAACAATTTGCGCAAAGCGTCAAACTACGGAGGCCCATTAGGCAGGTTCAAAAGCCACTTTTCGGCGATGCTCGACGAAGTTTTCAGAGCTCTCGGTATCGTCTCGGTATCGCGGTTGTATAAAACGCGTCCCATTAGCCGCATCAAATTATAAAACTGAATGAGTACGGTCCTCGGCGCGGTGCGGGTAAGACGGAAAAAGAGGTCCCCGAATGTCGCCAATTACGGAGCTTCTTATCTCCGGCAGTGTAGCGATCCTCGGTCGTCTACGGTCGTTCTCGAAGGGCTCGTAAAGGGTAGCCCCGTGGAAGATTAAGCAATGAAAAGTGTCGAGAGTATGCGAGCCACGTTGCCCGAGCGCTTCGTATTTAGCCATTCGAAGTAATCGGCCATTGAGGTCGCCGATTTATATCTCGTTACGGCCGAGATGGTCCGGGGCCGGCATTGTTCGCGGGCCCACGACAAAGTGGCCCTCCTTCTAAGGTACATCTCTCTAATCTGCGTGCGGGGGTGGATCTTCTTATCTGCCGGTTCTTTCCTTCAAGCCCTTCGCTCCATCCCGCCAGTTCCCGCCTTGTTCCCTTTGTTCCCGGTTTTCTTCCGCGCACGGACCCCTAAAAAGGATCGCCGAGAGACTCGGCCTCCTCCTCCTCCTCCCCCGTAACCCTCGTTCTCGTTTCCATCGCGAGAGAAACAAACGAAACTCGAGGAAATCGCCTTTGCCGCGACGGTATTCACTTTTCTATCCCCTCTCGTCCTTCAGTGCGTTGGTTTCTGTCTTCTTCCTCCCGTGTGTCCTTTCGTCTGCTTCTTCGACGAAGAAGCAGGAGACTGCTTTTTTCCCTCCGCGTTTCCATACCCCCCTTTTCTTTTTTCGTCGTTTCGCCTCCTCGTCCCACGCAGCTCGCTCGAATTCGTTTGCCGGCGGGATGAAAGGAAAGCCCTTCCACCCCTGGAGACTCACCCAGGGAAAAAACGACACCCTCCTCTCTCGCGCGGAATATACTATATATACGTGCACACGCGTGTCTCGAAGTTGCTTTGCATTCAGCCCTGCATCCCCTGATCCCCGGATGAGGGAAATTCTGAATTGTCTGTACTCGATACAGACGATACGCTGCTCGCTGGATTCTGGGGAAAATAAGGGACGTCGACACTGATGTTCCACGCTGCGAGGTTTTTGGCGAACGAGATTCGCCTGGTGGCTTTCCGTTAATCCTCGTCTACCAAGGGGGACACTTTGTGCTCACAATGCCATTAAAACACAAGTTCTTTTTTACAATTAGCGTTGGGTCGACAACAAAGGTCGTTAGCAACACTGTACAATTTTTAACACAATTTTCGATTTCAAAATTCAGTAGTACAACTCGACGTCAAGCCAGGCAGCCGGAAATTTTCGAAAATCGAACTTTGTATTAGGAGAATATGTTATCGAAGGAGGTGGCACGAAATTCAGTAGCACAAGTCAACGACAAGTCAGGCACCCGCAAATTTTGTTTTAAGAAGTTTCGCTGCTTTTGCACTTCGAAATCAGTAGTGTAACTCAATGGCAAGGCAGTATGTCATGATTTTATACGGAAATCAGTAGTATAACTCAACAACAACTGGAGCGTCCGGAATAAATAGATGGATTAAGAAATAAATACGCATATACGTTTTTTTATTACATTGTCTTTATTTATTATAATCTTTAGTTTCTTACAATTGATTTGGAAGATCTTACACAAAGACCCGCAGTGGAATTATTACGCAACAAAAGATTCTATTTTGCCATCGAGCAAGTATTGGGAAATTATACTTCGCAATGAAACTACGAAAGTCGCATAGAGATTCGCAATATAGCGATCGATCGAACACCTCGGCAAAGATAGATTTGATCGAAACAATTTTAACGCATATTCGAAGGGAATATTGTCAGACGCTTTTATTGACAACGCGACTCTTTGGCCGAACGAAACCTGCCATCTTGTTTCGACGAACACTATGATCCCGAGGTGTATGCGGGACGGTGAGCGGTGGAATGTTTACCGGAATTCTGACGGCTCACCTGTTACACCTTTGTCCCGTGAAAACCGGAGAGACGGAAACTGCGTTCGCGAACGTGCCCTCGAACTGGTTCTTTGTACTTCCGCCTGTTTCTGAAACGGTGGCAACACGAACTGTTTCAGAAGGAGAGACTTTTTCCCTTCGAGAGATGCGCCCGAGAATTTTCTCTCCTCTCGTGTTCGGACCATCAAAGAACACCGACTTCATTCTCCTTTTCCTGTTCCTCGGAAACCCGGCGACCTTTCACCAGCGTTTCTGCGATGAGAAAAAATATCATCGTATCAAGCTGGCTAATCCTGGCTTATTTATAAAACGTCTTAAACTATTTTCATATACAATTTTAAATCTATATTTTCTAGTTAATATTTTGCAAAATAAAATGTTCGTTACCGTGCTATTTTCGTACCAAAAACTGCAGAGAAAAGAGAAAAATTCCTGTTCCGCTAACTGCGCCAAATTACAATTACTACAAATTTCGCGTCGGCCAATTACAGCAAATACAATCTATCCAAATCGAATTTTCCCTGTTACAGAGTGTTCGTTTAACGAACACTCGATCAACAGGGAATGCAATATCCTAGCGGCACTAAATTGGCAGAGTCGGTAGCACTAATCTGTTCTTCATTACGGCCGGGCAGTAAAATAGCGTGAAACTTTACAGGTAACGATTCCACGTTTCATTTTCTCGGACACGTTTCTGCTGTCGAAGACGCCGCGCCGCGCCGGGGTATGGGTCGGCCGCGAAAGAATTTGTCGCGCGCAAACAAGCGAAAATTTCCTCAAAGCTTTCCTGGGGAAAAAACGCTCTTAACGTTTCGCAGCCGGCCTTATTTGTGATTTAAACGAAACCTTGGAATCCGCGGACCGCAACATTTTCCCCGGAAGCCGTTCTTCTCTCTCCCGGAGGCAAGAACAAGCCAAAACGTACAGAGGGAAACAAACACGGAGCTCCGACCGCAATACCCGACGTTCCCGTGCGAAACGGACGAGACTGCCGGGCATTTCCAACCGTCCTACCTAAACCGTGTTATCTTCTTTTTCTCTCTTTTTGTTTTTGTTTCGCGTCGGGGACGCGGATTGGCCGGGTTAGAGGCACCGATCCTCTTTCTCTCCGTCTCCCTCCTCGAGGAACGAGAGTAATCGATCTGTCGAAGGATCTCCGTGCCAATGAATCCGCCGGACGCGATTACAAGCGAAACGAGCTTCGAGACCACCTATCTTTCCTGGACACCATGTCACACCAGTGGACAAAATTTTAAGGCAGCTTGGAAATTGTCAACATAATAGGCTTTTGTATTTTATTGACGGAGGACATACACCTAGGTGGTGTGGTTGCCATGTCACTTCTATTGAATACTTTTCAACGACAATATTTTGTAGAGAAGAGTGTGACACAACTTATGTACTAAATATTTTTTTAATGTAACCATTTGTTGAAATAAAAAAATTCTCAAAATCAAGTGTTTTCAATCATCAGCTCCAGATATATAATAAATTTTATCAATCGAGAAGAATTCACCTTTATCAGCTTCAGATTTTTGAAGAGAACTTTTATATGAATAAAATTAAATCTGTTTGTTTGCTTTTTATCCTGTGTTATTCATTATCTAAAATTGATTAAAATTATTACCCACCTTACTATTTATGTGTTATCAGACCTCACCTTGCGAGGGTTAATCTCTTCATCGACGAAAATCTCTTTTAGGAAAAAATTATGAGCGGATGAAGATTAAAGCAGCAGACAGATTAAAAGATTCCTGTTAGATCCAATTTATTAAAATTATAAATGGAAGACCGAAACTTCTATTTGGCTTTCATGCTTGTCTTTCTCTATTTTCTTTGACGATTTAATGAATCGTTGGAAACCGGAAGTGTACCTTTCACAGTATCACAGGGATATCTCGTTAGTTTTCTCTCGAGGAACCCGTGTCCGAAATCCTTGGAATTCTACGGCCACCAACAGGATCTGGTACACGTGACTGACATCGGAAGTTCGCTAACTGGAAAATTCGGATTCTTTTTGTAAGCTGGAAAGCTGAGGATTTCGGTTAACGTGGGAAGATATTCAGCTTTTAGTTCGTCCTGATCCTCGGAACTGTTGAGAGCTCTTATATGATTCGTTGATGGTCTTCTACAGATTCGAAACATTAGAATGCATTTAATATTCAAATATAAATTTCGCAATTAAGAAAGTAATTATTTTATTGATAGAATATTTTCTTCAGTTAAAATTAAACTTCTTAGTTGGAATTCATACAGCATTCCAGTAGAACATTTGTAGATTTTAATAATTTATACAACGCGATAATTGAAATAATTAATATCGTTTATCTTACATTAATATTCATTTATTGAAAAAAATTCTCAGTTATAATTTAAGAAATTTACATACTCATGTATTGAGAAATTTTAGTAATTCATAAACTGATTAAAACATGTAGTCATTTTGAAATATAAGTTTAGCGATTATGTTAACGAAGCAATTCGAACGAGATTTTCCGAAAAATTAACTAACGATTCTGCGGTAGAATTCTACTTCGCAGTGGTTTCCCTAATAGTAGATTCTAATCGAATTCATGGCCAACCTGCAAATGAATAGGACCGGACTAACTTCTGACTCTCATGCTTCGCAAGATTCGCAGTTTCCGATTGGTAGAACCCTATAATCCTCGGCTCTCGTTAAATCTGAGTTATTAGTGCTTCTGACCTTTAAATTGCCGTTACTGTAAGCTTTCGGTCGCCTATATATCCTGTAACTTGTAGGATTTGTAGCTTCTACTTCGCAAACTTTCGGATCCCGAGTCTTTCAGTTTACAGGTTTTGTGGTCTCTGTATTGTAGTGTGCCGCTGAATACCAGCATGCTCGGCATTCATCTCCGTAGCTCGTTGGTTTTCAAGTGCGTGAGAATTTCCGGCCGAGAGACTAGTTTCGAGCTTTCTCTACGGTCAGCTTGTGCGATTCCTCACAGTCTCTCCCCGTTTCCTACTATTATATCAGTCGACTATGGTTTTCACCTTCTCGATTTTCTGCACGTTGTCAACCTGTCGAAAACTGTATTTTTACAAATAAAAAGTATTTGAATAGTGTATACAAAATCATTGTATAAAGTAATGATTCTACATGCAGAAACAGAGAGTCGAATAAAAAGAATAACATTTTCGCGTTCGACGTCTTGTTTTCGAGAAAATCAAGTTTAAATCGTTGTTACGTGTCTGATCATGACCAACCTATTCTACTTCATACTTCCACTCTCGCAGAATCATTAGTATTACATTAATTCGCCTGTACCATGATTTTGGAAACACCCTGTATTTAATAATGCACGCAACACTATTCCTTCGTGACAATCAGAATTCTTTCTAATGCAGTTTCTATTCATTTTCCGATCTTTAGGAAAGTGTGCAAACATTTTAAATTTTAATCTACACGATAATAAATCGTTATCGTTATATTTTATCTCTCATTTCCAAAGGTTCGTCTACTCGTCTCGAATTTCGTTTATGTCTTTATTTTTTATTTTAGAACACTGCCATTTTCGATCACCCATCTTTATTAAAAATTGTGTTTTACGAAATTGGAAAACGGAAAAAATATGTCTTTTTTTCTCCTGAACGCGCAGTTTTTTAAAAATATGTTTTTAATATTGCATTGTCATCCAGTTCTGAGCTATGTTCAAAGTTTCAAGTCTCTAGCTTATTGGGAAGTGGTTTAAAATTCGATTACAAGATTTGACGCGTACAACAACAACAACGACAACTCGGCAAGCTAATATAAGCGCGGTAAAATATTGACGCAGCAAAGATTAAAGTAAAGAATATAATGTGTTGCTCATATTCCAATTTAGTTTTATATTTATCTTTTATATTTTGGAAGAGTGCAATTCTTGATCAGCCGTGAATTTTTAGAAGATTATGTTTGAGTAAATTGGCAAATGGGAATGATTGGGCGGAATAAAGGAGGGAAAAGTATATTCGAGGGAGAAGGCGATAACGATGAGCTCGAAACGGTCTCACGACTGTGTGGATGCGCTAATTAGCGTTGCAGTTACGACATAATCGCCTGTACTTTGTTTCCATTTAGTAGACTTTTTGCAACCGGCTCCTGAGCTGTTGCTCATCTCCCCCTTATTTTCCCTCGTTTGCCCAGGCCGCACAATTTTTACTTTCGCCCGTTTTAGCTTCTTTTAATTGTTCCGCGCTTTTTCCCGTCGCGGATACTGCTTGTCTTGAGCCTCGTGGAAATTAAACGTTTGCTTTACTCCCTGTAATTCTGCATTTGCGTCCGAAATATCAGTTTAATGGGGAAAAACGGCCGCGGGGGCTAGAATTACTCGGCAAATTACGGGAAGAGGGATTTTCTTGTTGAACAGATGAATTCGAGCAACTGGAAACACTTAAAAGCGTCGTAAAAAGGTCCTCGAGTAACACGATTCTCGTCTATTAAACGTTACAGTAAATAAATCCACGAGAGATCCACCATTTGTGCTTTTACAACAGCATTTTGCGAGAACTCCTTGGGAAACGAGAAAAAGTAACACAATCTCAGAGATAAATATTTTCTTAATTTCTATTCTCTCATTTTCTGTAGCACAATTTTTTTTCTGATTGCGATGAAGTACACTTGTTACAAGAAGTAGCAACAATCTTTCATTTCTAAAATTACAATTTTCTTTTCGCTCATTTTCTGTAAGCTGCCTAATTTTTCTCGTTTCTCAAAGAACTATAAATGGCAACAATTCCCTTAAATTCTGCAAAGTGTACGATTTCTCTCCGACAATATGAAACATTTCTACAAAATATGTAATTGTGCTTATTCAATTTCAGCAGAAAGCAAGAAAGAATGAAATAAAAATATTTCACATGTACAATTAATAGAAAATGTATGGTGAAAGAGTAACTAAATCAAACACTAGAAAAGTTATATTGTAATTAAATAATAACGCACCATCGCTTCGAAAAGAATTCACGAAAATTGCGAAATTTTCCAGCGTTTGCGCGAGAGTGCCCCCGAAAATTTTGACCCGGCGACAAAGGAGGTTTGCATAAGTGTAACCACGAGTCCAGTTATTAGATCTCCATATTTCGCGGAGCGCTGAAACTGTTCTCGGTTCCCATAGAGAAGCCCCAGCGCAAAGAATCCTGCTCGTATTATCCTTACAAGAAGGATTCCATCTCGCTCGCCGCAATTTCATGCCGTCTTTCAATTCTCGTCTACCGTCCCCCATTTATATTCTGCCCGTGCGCATCCTTTCTTCAGCTTTACACAAAAAGGTCTCTGCGAAATCAAGCGGTATATGTTTACAGGACAGAGTCACTGTGGATAGAAATCCAGCGTGTTCCCGCGGTAGACGTGCCGCGAGATGAAGAAAATAGCTTTACGAAAGTTCGCTGGGAGCTTACATCGTGGAAACCGTCCTTTAACTTCCGAAAGAAGATTTTCTGAAATATGTATTCAACGGATTAAAAGAATATTTCCGTGATACATTTCACGTTATGCATAAATCGATAAGCCAGTGTTCGAAGCAGCAATTCAAATTAATCGAGCGAGCCAGAGCAGCAACGCGGACAGACACGTCCCCCAATATTTCAGGCCTCGAAGAGAGTCCCGCGTCTTCGCCGGCAATTGTCACGACGGTTTTCATCGTTGACCATGTGCCCGTTCAGTATCCCCCGCTCCTTCCGAACAACCGAGGAAATGCAATAAGGGAGTAAAGCGGGAATCGAAGAACAATAGGGGATGACAGGGGCCGGGGCCGGGGCTCGGTGGAAGACGAGCAGGGAAACGAAGAAACAGAATCCCGCGCGGTCCTCCAGGCACGTATTACCCCTTTAGTTTGCGGCTGGAGATATACGTCGACCTCTTGAAAGCACTGGCGAATTCTCTCGAAGGGATGAACGGTCGAGGGGCGGCCGCCTCGCTTCGGAGTGCTTAAACCGAAAACATAATCAAATCTCGCTGAGAGCTGCTGCGGTGCAAAGTTACTAATTGCTTAATTTCCCTCGACTTGCTCCGCGCCGGCCTCTTTCTCCGTCTTTCCGCGTCCCTCTCTCTCTCTCTCCCGATTTCTCCGTGAACCATCCCTGTTTCTCTCGATGAAATCTCTAGCCTGGTCGCGTTGTCTCTCTCTCTCTCTCTCTCTCCCTCCCTCTCTCGCCACACCCCCTTCTTTATTTACACCCGCCCCCTTGTCTCGTCTCTCTTTTCCTCGAGGGGGATCTTCCTGATCCCCGTCCACTCCCTTGCTTACTTTCTTATCCCCACCACTCTACAGCCCCGCAACTCACCCCTTACTACCCCCCCGTTTCACTATTCATTCCCTCCATTATTACCTCAGCTCATCCTTTATGGTTTTTACTTCTCCCGTTTACCTGCTCCACTCGAGTCTCTCCTCTAACGTGCCGCTGCGTTTGCCAGTTTCACGGTGTTGCCGATTGCTCGTTTGCCCTGACATCATTCGAAATTGCAGATTTTACTCTATTCATTAGACTGTCCTTTCTGAAGGGACGTTGCAAATCTAGTCAGCAATTTAGATGTCCCTTTCGAGGGACAAAAACGCAAGGTTCTTGTAGAAAAATTAACACTAAACGTACCGAGCCTTAAAACTTTTAAGGCTTATCATAAGGGAGCATGTACCAGTTACTTTCAATGCTCGGTAGGTTTAGTGTTGACCAGAAAAATGTCGCGGATATGTTCGTAAAGCGTTCATCAAGATATAATAAGAAACAAATGAGTCTGGTTCCTAAATTCGACTTACCGAGTAGCGGTGAGATTAAGTGAGAATAGTGTCTGTACAGTGCAAGTGGCGTTGCGGACATTTCGCGCGTATCGAGAGGATTACATTGCGCTGTACATTTGTCGGTATCATTTCAATCTTGAGTCATTTCTGGTCGTTTCTCGGCGAGCTCTCTATCCTCCCCGCGGTCCAGCCATTCTGTCTGCTAAACCACTTTGGGAAGACTGAGGGCCGGGCAGGAAGAACCTGTGGGGCGGCACTTGCGAGAGGAAAAAAGAAGAGGGCGAGAAGAGGAGACAAGCAGGCACGGCACGGCACGGCACGATCCTCCTCACGACGCAGGAGAGAAATTGCGCGCGAGGGAGAGAATCTTTCCCGCTGTCGCCAAGTGTTATTCCTTGTCCTCCGGGTCGCCCTCCATTCCATTTCGTGGTGGTCCCCCGTCGTCGTCGTCGTCGTCGTCGTCTTCCTCTTCGTAGTCTTCGTCGGGTGCGGCTGCACCAAACCGGTCCAAGGACAAATAGATTGCACTTGCCAGCGCGCGCCAGCAGAGCTAATGCTCGCGTACACACGGCTACAAAGCGCTACAGCTTTATTCGACGATGGTTTCTTAACGACCCAACCAGCCAGGGAACACGTATGGCTCCCAAACGCCGGCTGATTGCGACCCGCGCCGTCGGGACCTGCAAGAATTCGCCTAATTGCGCCGGAATCCAATTGCTTCGGCCTGTTCCCCAGCGAAAATACCGCCGAGACCGTTTGCCGGACTATTTACACTTTGACGTGCGCTCGCTGCGAAATGTGTCAATGGCTGTTGCTGCTGAAGCGACCATTTTCTTCGGGGATAGAGGAAATTAGGGACGCGCGGCCGAAATTGTTTTAGGCAAGCAGATTCTAGATCACGAAAGAAGGTAATCCTGTTTGTGACAACCTGATTATTGATCGGACATTTTTTTCAATTGTTTCAAAACAATTTTTTTACGTACTCTTTTCCAAACAGTTTTTTTATCACGCCATATGGGAGTATATTTCTTTCTTTGTCGATCATTTTCGTGTTGAAGGGGTGAAAATAACTGTTGAAGTTCGGGGTGGAGGTGTTGCACGCCTTCGAGTAAGTTCTTCTAAAGTACTATCTAAAAATAGACATGTTTGGGAAATACTGCTTAAACAACGCTCAACAATTTGTACAGATTCTTCGATGAAACGTACTTTTATATTTAAAGAATTTTCACGCCATCCTTTGATATTAAACATTGAAACATTCGAGATGGAGATCCAGTTTCCATTGTGTTCGCTAGAATTCCGCACGGTATGAAGTGACTGTCGTCCGGCGCGATTTTACGACTTACACAGCGACCGGAAAAAAGGAACGGAAAAAATCCGGCAGCGGAAAATTGCAATTTCGCGAACGGCCGCGAGCACCAGCTCGTTACATCAAAATTCTTGACCGTGTTTGCGCGACGAGCGGTCGCGCGCGGCGCATTTCGCCGCAACTCATCAAAATTCTTGCCTACGCTCCTCTCTCCACCGAAATTCTCATTGATGCACCAACGGCGTGGCGGCGCGGCTCGCGGCGCGGTCGCCGCGGCTCCTTTCGTTATTTCGGCCGAGCACTCGCTTCCTCGGGGAAGAATGTCGCAATTTCGATCGGCGCGCGCCCCGAAAACAACCAAGCGGAGGAGAAGAAGCCCTCGTTCGTTACGTCGATTACGTCCTTCCGAGCGAACCCTCATTTGCATCCGCGAGACGGTTCCCTTTATTTAAATCTGCCCCGGTCGGTCGGACGAACTCCGGCCAATTCGTCAAGATAACGAACGTTTTTTCCTTTCCCTGCCCCCATCCCCGCCTCTCTCGGACTCGTTGCTACTCTACTAAATTAGTCGCAGTGGCCCTTCGCCGATCCCCACCCTCTGCGCATTTTTGCTAGAAACTGGTCGCAACCTTACACAGGCTGTCACTGTATCGACGGTACCAACCGTGGAGGCGTGGATGAGTAAAAAATGTGGAGCACACCCAACTCTCTTTTACACGTCAAATATGTTCGCAAGAACCCCGGGCAAACAATTAAATGAAAAGTGGATGCAAAAAATATTTGGACCTGAAATTTGTGATATTTAACCTGTTCTAATTTCGTAAGAAACAATCGTACAGCAATAAAATTGGGCTTGTTCTAAAGCATGAAGATTCTACTTTTGCACACCATTACCAACTTTTCTCCAAGTTATTCTTAAATGATTTGGCAGATGAGAAACTAGATATCCATCTTTCCTAAGAATGCTATAAATTGAAACCACTGTGAAAACATTAAGAAATTTTTTTCGTCAATGAATTTTCCACAGGTTTGAAGATTAAAGCCTCCCCTTTACAACGATACCTTGAAAATTGATGTACGATTTTTTTTCGCTGTTTTATGGAACCAAAAGAAGGACCAAGTTCTTGTCCAAGCACCGTGAGAAAGTGGAACACGGTCTGTTTGAAAATTCATTCAGAAAGTAATAATAACTAAGACAGGCCATTGCGCAGCATCCTTCGACGACTATAATTATTTAGTTGAAAAGACCAGTATACGAGTTGTCGCTTTATTGCAGAAAATTTTTCTGTGGGGTCGATTGTTCCTTTGTTCTAAGCCTTTACTCGATCAAACTGTCGTAGTAAACACGATATCGATTTCAGACTTCAGTTAAAAATTGCTCCTGTTTCAAAGCTGTCTAAAGTAGATGCAATTATGAATGTAATTGTTTTCTTAACTAGCCTTTCTCGCCATTAATTATATCGTATGTGAAAATACGTATTTCCGTATCGCAAGAAGTATGCAAACCGAGATATCGATGGATAAAAATATGCGTGGCATTTTCCTTCCATTAAAATTTCCATATCGAATGTTTACAATAATTTTCGATCACTTGATGAATTCCAGAATCTCTACGGGTTAAAACCGATCTCGATCCAATCAAACTCATTTCACGATAATGCCTGATTGTATGTAAAAGAAACGAAAATATGGATAAGCGAGAACGATTGTCGCCAGTTTTGATTAAGGTAACATACCCGTGAATAATTATATTAATAACGTTCGTTTGTTTCTAAAATACGAAATCAATCAATTAGTATTCGATTACACTTGTGTCTGATCAGCAACGGCCCTATTCTATTCATGATCAGCAGTCTGCGGATTTACGCGTTTATGAAGAACATCAGTGTGTACAATTTAAAACAGTAAAATGATTAAAACAACTTAAGAACATCGGTGTATTATTTTCCGTTTACTAAAATTGTTAGAAAGGAGTAAATTCCGATATTTCATTTATACTAAAATTGTTAGCAAGAAATACATTCCTATATTCCATTCATTAAAATTGTTCATAAATTCGCAGTCTAATGATATCTCACTTAACTCAAAATTTCAAGTTGAAAAACAGCTTGTAACGTTTGTAAAAAATCAGAAAGATGTAATTTCCGATTACAGTAATGTCTCAATTAATTAAAATAAAAGCCAGCTAAATTGCTGAAAGGGACCACTGTGCGACGCAACCGAATCCCCCGAAGCTTTTGCGTCAATTGAGACATTACTGTACTGACAAATCGAAGAACGACCATATTTATTCGTTCGTTGGCAGTTCCAATTTTCGGCGACCCAGTAACACCGGCCCCGCCTTGCAAACACAATAACGGAGGCGGCGAATGATCAAAGTGGACAGCGAGAGGACTGCGACAGTGTCTCAGGGGCTTAATTTTTCACGCGCGGGAAGCATCGCTCGCTGAATTCTCTGAAAGGGTTACATTGTAACGCATATGGCCGCGCCGCGACGCATATAACATCGGTTCTTGCGCGACGGCCTTTACGCGCGATCCCTTTTTCCGTGGAATCTTTGTCTGCGAGCGAAACAGCCTTGTCAGCCGAGGAGGAGGGGGCAGGCAACTGGGACGACGAATATAGTGGCATTACGGGCTTTATTTGCGGTACGAGGACCGACTGCAGTCACCGGAAGAGCACTACGCCCACACACACACACATCCCTGCACCGGTATAATTGAACGACGTTCATCTTCTAGACAGTGGCAAAACGAGCGCTCCGATATACACGCGACGTTGGTCAGCGTAGCTCTTTCCTGTCCGTCGTTCATTCGCTCGGTTGGCGTGTTTGTTCATTTTACATCTCCTCCTTTTTTAACCGGGCTCGAAACGAACTTGTTGCGTTTTTCCAGAAATTGTTCTCTCGAACTTCTTTGTTTCCTCTAGGAAAATATAGGGTGTTAACAACCACTATGTACAGAAAGAATAAGTCGAAAGAATGGTTTTTTCTTTTGATGCTTTGTTTTCGAGAGATTCGAGTTTGAAAATTCGGAGAATGTCTGGCACGTCTGACCATGACCAACCAATTCTACTTCCTGCAGTTTGGAATATACACCAAGGGCATCCAAGCGGAGAATGAATAAGATAGTCATCAGTGAGAATTGCGACTAAACTTCTGTGATTAAACATCGACTGAAGCAACTCGGATACAACGTTAACAACCTCACTTCGCATCTGAGAAGTTACAGGTGACTAGACTGTGGATCCTTCAATCAAAATTGTCCATGTCGATAGGGCAGGAAAGAAGTCGAATAAAAATGTATTTCTTCTGTCGATCATTTCAACAAGTCGAAAACATTGTAATGACTAGACAGCGGATTTTATGCATTTATAACAGAAACGAGTAGGTGTAATTTAAAAAGAGTAAAAACCTTAGAAGAATTTAAGCATACTGCGATATTATTTCCAATCTGTTAAACGTATTAAAACAGAAAATAAATTTCTACTTCGCTCCAGTTTGTTGCAATCCAGCAAGAAAATTTTTATTTTGCATAGAGATCCGCTGTCTAGTAATGACACTCGACAGACCAATTTTATATTACTAAATAGATAGATTGATTAAAAATAACTAAGTACATACAACTCTTAAACGCGTTAAAAGCGATAAGAGAACAAATCAATTTGCATGTGACTCCTACAATCAAGGCTGGCAATTTTTATATTGCATAAGGATCAGGATAAATTTTTCCCTTTCGCTCGCGATCGACCAAGATTCGTGCTTTCCAAGAGTATGAAAAGCAGGAAGAGCCACCAATTATGGCTCGAATAGGATAATCATGCACGAAAACGACGAGCCCGAGTGTGTCCACGCGGCATTGGCCGAGCGAAAAGCCCGGGCCATCCCATCGCGACGAATATAAACGACAAAGGGTCTCCGCGTTGGCGGACAAAATGGCATCGCGTGTAAGTCCACAGTGTCGTTGGGCATAGACTCCGGGCATAGGCCGGAGGATTGGGTTCTCTCCGCAACCCCCAGGTGCATCAAGGGTTCTGCGGCGATACGAGAGGGGGTTGGATGCAAATGAAGCGGGGCAGGGGGATGGAACCAGAAGAGCAGAGAGCGATAGAAAACGATAGGAGGAGGAGGATGAGGGAAGAGGTGAGAGAGAAAGAGAGAGAGGCTAATATAACGCGAGGAATAGAACTCTGTAGACTCGGTTAATTAACGGAACCCACATGGGACAGGTCCGCGTTCTGTCCAGGCAGCCTCGTCTCCTCTTTTAACCCTTTCACCGCACCCCCACCCTCGAGGCTTCACCCCTGCCACGCCGCAAATACAGCTGCGAGAGGGCGTACGTAAATAACTTGCGCGTCCCTTATCCGGCTTTGCTCGTGCCGAACCGGCGTGGCATGGCGTGGCATGGCGTGGCGCGGGAGTGAAAGAGGCGAAGGTGGACGACGACAGAGGGTGGAAGATAAAGTCTCTCTCTCTCTCTCTCTCTCTCTCTCTCTCTCTTCCACTCTTGCTCTCTCACTCTGTTTCCCTCCCTCTGTCTTTCGACGACCAGGGGAGAAACGGAAGAACCGAGGGCGAAGGAAACTCCGTCCGGCGCTTAATTAAAGAAATCCTTGTTTACTGCTGGTCGACGTCGGCTCCTCGCTTTGCTTCAGTTCGTTACGTAACAGGTGTCGTGAATAAGTAATTTAGGTGCCAGTCTCGAGGAGCCGTTCGAGAATTCCATTATGTATTTATTGACATTTACGATCGTCGACTCGGCTCAGGAATTCCCGAGCTCTGCAGCTGTACACGCGGCCAGAGATTCTCGCTGGAATTTTTATGGGGAATCGCCTGCTGCTCTTGTTACCCGATGATTAGAACCGCGTCCTCGTGCAACGTTGTTCTTTGGTGTTGATCGCGAATTTGGTCTGCGACGGGATCGAGGAATGATTCAAGCCATAGAAAGATTAGATCCTGCTATACAATTATTAGAATGTCGCATATGATGGGAAGAGTTTAAAATGATCTATACGTGTGCCAGTATTTTGGCTACAAGCCTGGTCATTCTTTCTACTGCCAGGAACTGGGTCACACGGTGATTTAGACGTTTCGAACCTTAGGCCCAAATAAATCAATCACGCTAGCAAATAACCGGAGGCGAAATGGTCCCTGCGAAGGGACAAGTGGGAGAAGTTCTTCGAGTCGTTGGATTTCTTCCTGCTAGAACTTTGTCTACCTCTCACCCTTTAGAAGAAGCTTGGAGACGAAAAAATTCAGCGAGGCCTGACCGAGTGTTGGGAGCTTTAAACATTTCGTATGTCTATTTCCCTGACGTTCATCAATATAATTTGAAATTTTTGGTATCATTGTCTTCTTGTAAATTTTTAGAATATTTTGAAACAAGAAAAAACTGTAGCAAAAAGTCCATTGAACCTTTATCAACTGTCAGAAACTTTAACAATTAAACAATTAAACTAAATAATAAATATATAATAATAAATAAATTAAACACAATTTCTTTTGGGAATTTTTGTGGAGAAAATGTTACAAGAAACTATTGCTACGATTTTCTGGGACAAGATACTTAAAGTTGCAAAAAAGAAAGGAATGTATCGAGTTCAAAGCTTTAAAGATTTCACGTCTAGTAGAGTATTGATTTTCATAAATGTTTACGTAACATTCGAGACTGGCTCTCTCAAATGAGAAAGAATATTTTCCAGGAGAAATAGCTGACTGCTGGATCCTCGTCGATTAAGCATTTTCCACTTCTGCCAGTCAGGACTTTAAATCCCTAAGATATTACACCCTTTTCTATAACTGTCTGCAGGTTGAAGACAGATTTGACAGTTTGGATGATGAATGCGGGAAACGGGGGTCGAATGACCCCGCGCAGATGCAAGTAATGAAGATATTGAAGCGCGCACAGTCTGCAGCACGATTCCCCCAGCAAAACTTCTTGAAAAATTCAAAATGAAATTTTTTCGCGCAGACTTCAATTCACGGGGAAGTCCAATTTTTACACTAATGTGAGTTTGAATACCTCCTAACACCATTCTCCCAGAAACCGAGTGTCTTTTTAAAAAGGAATTATCCTTCATTTTTCGCTTGTGCTTCCATAAAAGAACGTGTGCGCAGTGTTGCTATGGAAAGGTGAATTAAATCACATAATCTTTTTAGTTATGCCCGCTGTGTGAACAAGAAACATCATGACCCGCGGATTATTATATTTTTCACCCGGGCCATTTTTCCGGCAAACGATTTTACTTTTAAATGGCTTCTCTTTCGAAAAGTCTCTCTCTCTCTCTCGGAAAAATGTCTATATCATCTAATATTTCCTCGTGTCATTTTTTCGCTCGAGCACTCTCTCTACATAAAATATTCGCCGACCTCGTTTTGCATATTCATAAGCTCCGACCGCACCCTGTTATTGTCAATGAAATATTTTCTTTTAATTTGAATCCTGACATTTTTTCCCTCGTCGATAATATACAGGGCGATCGGCGGCTGGTGGTACAATCAGGGGCGATTGCACATTAAAAAATAAGTGGAAAATGTAGATTTGAATTTTTTCACCCGAGACTTCGTTCTCGAGAAAATCGAGTTTGAAATGGAAATCGTCTGACGTGTCTGATCATAGTCGACCAGATCTACTTACAAACGAGTAGCACAGTATAAAAACTCGCTATGTTAATTGTAGGAAAATGTTGGGATATTGCAATCTGTTTTAGTCTCATAATTATCAGTTTTATTCTTTTTACTGTAATAGAATCAGGAGACTTGAAATTTGCAGATAGAATACATTGGCTACAAAATTGCGTTTGTTTAATGTCATTGCTAAAAATTGGACATTTCATATGCAACAACCTAATACTTCGCTTACACAAATGCTTGCGAACTTGGCGGATTTTCAAAGTCGATTATCTCAAAAAAGCGGTGGCTCGCACGAAAAAATTTTATTGTATATTTTTGACTTATTTTTTAATGTAGAATCGCCCCCTATTCGGTTGCACCGACAGATCATTCTGTACTCTCGCTGATAGGGTTCAAATCCGAGTCCGAGGGCGCAAAGGTAAACCGACGAGCAACCTTTGTTTCTTGTATCGTCGCACCGGCCCTTTAGCAACAGCAAAGGGAAAGGGCCGACAGACTGAACCCAGGTTTCCTGTCCATTCGTTGTGTAAACTTACACTGGCTCTTTCGCTCGGCGCACCTCCACGGAGAAATAACATGGAAATTCTCTGCCGCGTTCCTGTGTAACCGGACTAGGAAAACCGGTCGAAAAGCTGTCGTCCAGTGCTTGATGACGGATCTGGACGTTTTCACATGTTTGTACACATTGTTCCCTCGGAAATTTGCTTTGCAGAAATTCCCGCAATTCGATGCTCGAATCTTTCATCTGCCACAACAAATATCTCTTTCTCGTACCACGATGTTTACCCTCTGAGCGCAGCTCAAGTCCTTATGCAAACTCACATTTTCTTACTTGATTTTATAAAAAAAGTAAAATGCGGAATCAGCTTCTTTCATGATAAAAGTATTACTTTATCAAAAGTGCATGTTTACTCTATTTTTTATATTTATAGCACGATTGTCTAAAACAGTAGAAAATAGTTTGACTACGTTTGACATTGTTAAGCGTTTAATCGAGAGCTTCGTGAAACTTTATGTAAATAATAATGAATGCGTTACATACACGTTTGCACCTGTGCGCAGTGGTTTGTACAAACATCGATAAATGCAGTTTGTCAAGGTATTTACAGGGTGAACATTGTAAAGCGTTACAGACGAACATCTCCGAAAATATTAATTGTGCGCAAAAATGTTTCAGATGAAAATTGTCCAGTACCGAGGGGGACATCATGTGGTTGGACTTTTATTTTTTCCGGGGGACATTCCAAGGTGAGGAGAAGGTCACATACTTTCTGTATCATGAATCGATAGACTATCGAATACCGAGTAAAAATGTATCGTCTTCCATATGTCCTAAATCTAATAGTTAACGAGATATAATAGAAACAATTTTCCTTCTTCTGTGGATAACATCTCGTTAACTATTAAGAAGTATCGATCTATGGTATAAAAAATAGGACATTTCATTTAAAAAAAGAAAGCTGACCTTCACGTGTACCTCACCTTGGAGTGTCCGCCGGGAAAAATAAAAGTCCAACCACATGATGCCCCCCTCGGTACTAAACAACTTTCATCTGAAACATTTTTGCGTACAATCAATATTTTTGGAGATATTATTCATAATTTCTATTTTGTCCACACTTATCGATATTTTCAGTGGTTCGTTCAAGGAATCACAGTCAACTTATTTTTTTCAGAAAACCATCGAACGCGTGATATCAAACGGCAATTATTATGAATTATTGTGGAAAATCAACGTAGCACGATTTCCCAGGAAGTAATTATTGAATGATTGACTTTCCCATCAAAAGGGTTTGATGTGGAATAAATGTGTGACTTAATTAAATGTTTAAATACGGTGGAAACGCATAAAATTCGCAGTCTAATTATCAGGAATACAGGGGACAGAGAGGCGGAGGCCAGGCGCGAGAGACAAATTTTCGATAAATTTCGTAAGCCGTCAATCGCCGCGTAATTAACTTCCGGTGACAATAGGGCCCGCGTTCCCTGTTCACGGAGCTGCAGACCGGAGCGGCGTAACGCCGAACGGAAACTTGACGGTGTATCAATTATCCGCGAACTATGAACGCCGTGAAAGCATCGATTCTCAATTATTATATGCCCGTGGCCGCGGATCTGCCGCTGCGTCAGCGAGAATACCCTGGAACGGGACTAATTAATCGCGCTACGTCGACCCGCCATTGGGCGTATCTCGCTCATCTAGCTGCGCATAGTGTTCCAAGTAAAATGTACACGATGTTTACAAATTTTCAAGCATCCTGTAATTAAGAGCCCTCCCTCGTTTAATGTGTTTCAACGCTTTTCAAAGCGGACACGCTGCCACACGCGAATATCCGCAGCATTGAAATCCAATGTTAACGTTTCCGAATCTAATAATCACTAATTAACAATAATTCTTTGTTTCTTCATCAATAATAATTTCAAGACGAACACTATTTCTATCAAAGGTGTCAAATCTTCCGAAATTTTATGATACATGAAAATTTATCGAGACCGAGATGCGTTAAAGAAAAACTATTCAACAAATATATTTTTTTAAAATATAAAATATAGCGTGGCTACTATAATTTCGCGATGGTTAAACGTATTTATCCATGCTTGATTAATTAGAAGGGACCGGGAAACGCAATCTTTTTCTGTGGTTTCTCCTAAGAAAAAATTCACCTCAGCTGGTAAAACTTGAGGAGGTCCTTTTCATTTATGAAAACGACTGTCACTTAGGAGACGAATTAAATGGGACGGAATACTAAACGACTGTTTTAAACTTTTTCAGACGTTCAGAGGTTTCTTGCCGGACCTAGTTTTTCTTTATTAGCCTTCTCCTGGAGAAAGAGCAGGTCTTTATGCAAAATGAAAATTGTCTGCATCAGTCCCAAGAAATAGGAGCTAAATAGAGATTTCTTTCTTCAAATGTTTCAATCACACGAAACTAATATGTTGACGTAAATTCATTTAGTACCGTTTTAAATTAACATATCGATGACACAGCGTTACGCGATGTTTGGTCAAATGTGATAGTCAGTGAACCCACTTCAATGGTAGAAAAAGTTAAATAAACGACAACCTCATGTTCCCTTATAAAAATGACAAGATTGATTTTATTTAGGCTTTGTGCGGCTCCTGTTATAATACGTGCACTATTAAAGATATCTATACAATCGTTTCTTATGAAATCAGTTTTATTATTTTTCTAATCTTTCTCAGTATGTGTATAACTAACGTATAGATCTACAAAACATATATTTTAAATTTTCTTTGACATCTTTTCTTTCAATTCTTGGAAATCTCTTTTGTACATCACTTCCAATTGATTATAAAAATCAGGTCGTTTGGTACAATTATAAAAAAGTTATTAGTTTTTAAAAGGTGTACGAATAGTTTGTACACCTACTGTATACATAATTATATGTTTCCAATTATCTGTCAACAGTTTACAACTCTGAACAAATACTTTGTACACCCACTGTTATATATATAATTATAAGTTTTCAATTATCTATCAACAGTTCAGAACTCTGAGCAAATACTTTCATCTCTTTCGATCGTTTCTCCCGAATCCATTCGCGAGTGTCTCGGTAACCCAATTTCCACCCCTGTCGATCGTCGACGTCCCCGGCTATCATACGATGGATGTTTCGTGTTTATTAGATCCCGATTTATTAGATCCCAGCCCCCATCATCTGGCTCTCCTCGTTTTTTCTCGGTCCCGAGCGGAGAGAATAGCGCACGTGTTCGACGGATGCTCGGGTTACACAGGGGTTGGCTCGGGTGCGGGGGTTTGGAAACAGGATAGAACGGAGTAAGACAATGCCTCGGTGTATCCGAGCCGAGAGGAAATGAGATTTATATTAATTTCTGCAGCCGTCGCGGGAGTACGCGAACGCCGCCGACGCCCGTTGTCGTTCGCGATCCCCCCTTACCGTCGCGCACCGCCCACGCCTCAACCCTTTCTCGCCGCATCAATCCCATACCCGCACGAACCGACAGCCGGAGATTTGTCTCCAGCGAGCGTTCACGTTCCGAATGTTACGCGCTCGTCCTTAATTCGATTGGGTCGCGTTTCTCCGTCGACGACCGGTCGATTTAATAGCGTCACGCTCCGGTGAGATGCGTTTCATTACACGGACCGATTACAGTGCATCTGCGCGACTCGGGCTAGACTACTGTACCGAATATGCAGTCGGTATTCTTCCCTCTGTTTTCAACCCTCGGCCGGAGAACCATTCTTATAACTCGACCACGGATTTTATGAATTTTCTCTGACGAAAATAGGTAGGCACAACTTGAAATAGTAGAAAGGCTAAAATAATTTAATTGCTGAAGTTGTTAAAATGATAAAATCATTTATAAATCAGAATGAATTGCTATATTTCGCTCCAGTCTCCTGCAATTCACGCAGACAATCGACTCGAGCAATCTTACCCTATAATTATAATTTCAATAATCGCGAAACAAGAATCTGGAACCTACCGGTGGAAAGTTTAGTGTTAAATTGCACCTGCTCAGTTTCGTGTTACACGTGTATAAAATCAGCAGCCTACTAATCGCAAATTAACACGACCGAAATTGCAGTTACATCGGTGTTACAAGAATGGAATTGTGCTGGAGTGTGCATCGAAAGGTCGTTCGCGTATCCAAACAGCCCGCAGCGACAATTCCCGGTCTTATAAACGTAATTTCGGAGCCGAGTGTCGTCTCTCCGTGCAGATTACGACACTGTTCCGAGGTGAAATTTCCATTTTACTCCGAAAGTGGCGTATGCTCGATGTCGCTCCACCCCGCGCGCAGCAGCGAGAAAAGGGCAGGTTGCTATCGTTGTCGTTATCATTGCTCGAGGATAGCGCGAATTCGATGCCAAAACGGAAGCTCGTTCTCGGCGTTGTCGAGCACGATTCGGCGTTTGGCATACTTCGCGGGCTTTGTGACTCGGGCCGGGCTTTTCCAGCGCAGTAAACGCGTTCCTCGACTCGTAATGCGCGCGGGATCAGCCGCGAAAGGAGCCGCGAACCGAAAACAATACCATTCGCTGTACCGATCAGCGTGCCGTGTTTTAACGCACAACGGGAAGGTATTTCTATTTTCTTCCGACAACGGGATCTCTCTTCTTCAATTAGTTCTCGAATAATTTCCTGTCCTCGTGGAACGAGAAAACACGGTGCTAGACAATTAGAGGAACACGCTGGGGACCGTAATTCGTAATTAGACCGCGAATCTTGTGGATTTAGGACAATAAATGTGTGGATAAAATGAGGCAATAAGCGGCTTAGCTGACGATTCTAAAATTTACCCTGTCACTTTTTTGGTGTTTAACGCCTTGGCTACCACGGACGAGATATCTCGCGCTCCGGTACTGACCGATAAACGCTTTTGACGAGATATCTCGCCACGTAGCACCAATATTTCGACACTATAGATAAATACAGTTACTCGAATAAATATTCGGACGCTCTAAAAAAAAAAACGATAACTTTTTAAATATCGTACTATACGATTTGAACTTTTTTTGGGAAGCTCTTTTAGTAACTATATTCTGATTTGTAAAAGGAAGAAATGAATAAAATCTTTATCTCGGGTAAAATGACCGAACACAACAGACAATAGAATAGACACACAGTGTTCCAAAAGTGGATCTACAGTCAGTGTTCCTAAAGTCGCTCAATTCGCAAACGTGCAGAAGAAAATAGAGAAGCAAATGTCGATTTTGTGAGAGTGATGTTTGGATAAATTGGAAAGTAGTAGTAATTACCTGATTCTGCCACAGTGGTCTTCAACGAATCTGCAACGTTTAAACAGCGTCAGAACAATGGAGTCAATCAAACTTATTCATTTCACTATTTAATCTAATGCCGGTGACAACCGACGCGGTTGACAAAGTACAACGTTGTGTTCTTTAATTATGAAGCCGCGGTAGAAGCCTTGCGACCGATTGTCACCGAAGATCGGCGATGGCCCCCGAACTGGGATCGGCCCGTCTGAAGACGCACGACATTCCGTCAATTAAACCATTCAATAAACTCTGCAAGTACGGGCAATAAAAAAAGGTTCAAGTACCCAAATTCCATCGAGTTTAACGAGAGGTATCGCAATAACCAAAAAAATCAATAGTACTCCCCATTTAGGGTGGATTTATAGTAGAGCAGCGAGGTGAGATCTGTGCGGTGAAAAAAAAGGAAAACAAAGAAAACACATATGTACTTTTTCATTAGTATGTGTCGAAATGTTGTCACGAATGTTGTTTTCTTTTCACCGCGCCGCTATCATCGATATCTTCGCAGCTCCACTATAAATCCACCCTTAGAAAAATGTTCGGCTCCGCCCGAGTTCACCGAAATAACGTTTCACCTCGAAGCGTGACGGATCAGACTGATCCAGTGGCCAGCAATTGTGTACGTTTTTCACTTGAGAAAATCTGAAATGATTTTAACGGGCTCGGGGTAGTGTTGAAGGGCCGCGGACACCGAATTCCACTCGAAGGTCCAAGGACGCACGTTGCGAGAGAAGTCCCATAACAATCGGGCCGCGGTGCAAGGCGTCGTGCGTGCACCTCACCTGAACACGTGACCATAATTCCCCCGGGATGGTTTGCGGTGGTGGTCGAGGAGGGTGGCAGGGCCAAGACAGGGCACATGTACACGTGCGTGAGCCGCAGCAACGGAACGGTGGTGCGCGGCAAAGCAGAACACGTGACCGGCTTACGTAACGTAACTCCTATTGTAATGCGCAATGACAACGCCATATATTAGCTCGGGTTTGCCGGAGAGAGACGGTGTTGGTATGTCGTTGCCAGGTAGCGCGTGTCGGAATCCCCTTCCTCCGCAAACCCGGTCCCGGGGCTGCGTCGACTAAAAGATTCCACGTCTCGCAACAGAATCGTCGACGCGGCTAAATTGCGTTCATGTACGAGCTCCTTGCGAAATATCGCGAGGACCTGCGAGAGCACACGTGTGCTCCACTCGCGACGACACCTGGAGAACGAATCTCTTTTGTTGTTTCCCGGACGTACTACCTGGAGCTGCGCTAGGACTCGACGTAAAGTCCGACAATTAAGATCCTAATATACAGATACAATCATAAGACGTAAGAGTATTGTTCTATACAGGCATAAAAATATAGTGACAAAATTTGTTGTAGCTCATTTGTCTCTTCAATCGTTTTTCTACGAAACTTATATAATTATATTCGCGGCATTTTTCTGATTCAAATGAGTCCGAACACGACACAGTTTGGATCGTGTATCCTTGTTTAATCTTCGATACAGTGGAGCTTCTACTGTCCGAATGAATCAGTAAACAATAATCGCACAGTTTTCTACAATGAATTATCTATTTCTTCTAGTTCGGATAATCAAGATTCCACTGCACCGTGGATTAAACAAGCAAACATCGGCTCGGAACAGCGTCGTGTTTGTACTCGTTTCAATCGGCAAAACGTCACGAATACTAAGCAGCTTGAACGTCGAGATTATTCTGATGGAACTGATGAAATTCCTTCGCAGATAAGGCCGTTTCGATTCCAGGAACGTGGTGTTCGCGTCTCGCGCGAAATATTACGTATGCGTCGCTACGCGCCGCGCCGCGCCGGTCGGAAGGATTAGTATGCCACGCAAAATAAACCATTCCGGTTTATGCACTGTTAGAAAAATTAGTTCTATCTGAGGCCGGGGCATCTGATATACAACGCACGCAGGCCTGCCAACCGGAAGCAGCGAAGAAGGAAGCGGGGTGCCGGGAGGCGCAAAGCCCCCGGAGGGCAACAATTGTGCATTCATCGGGCCAAGGGGCCTCTAATTAAAACGCATTGTTTATATTCTTTGCAGGAAGCTTCTCCCGCTACCACCATCCCTCCCTTCGACCCCCGGAAAGCCGACTAGACGCGTTTCTCGTCATCCCACGGCTCCCAGGGGTTCTCTTACGCAAACTTCCCTTCTAACTCGTTCGAGATAAAGCTGAACGGATATCGTAGGCTACTTCGGAAACGTTCGGACAAACAATCGGGCCGGGGCCCACGTTAACTTCGCTCCGGACGCTACTTCTGAGACACTTTGGCTGTTGCTATACCCAGGGGGCTGTAGATTCCTGCGAGAAACACAGGATATTTTATGGCTGCCGGACCGTGTCGGCGATCGTCGCACATGAAAATGCAGATCTAGGCTTTCCGGAGGATTAGGGACATTCGTGTGCCAATGGTAGTAGTCAAAATCGTATCACGAGTAATTTTATTTTCTTCTGTGTCTATACAGTCCATTGTTACCTGCACAAAAACAGGTTTGATTGTCTAAAAAATTAATTTATAATATTGATTTTAATCCTTACGATCAGTTTTAGAGTTGATTGTTTGTTCGAACCAGGAAACATGTTTTTAAACATAGGGTTGGAGCTAATCACGGCGGAGACCGGTCGCCGATAGAAAAATCGTGGTTCCGACAGGCCGGGAGTTCGGTGTATGCCAATTAGTGGAAAATTGGATGCAGGGCGATACGTTTCACGGCGACGAATTACGTTCGTGACTGAATGAGAAAAGATGGCGACGAAGATCGAGGGCGGCGAGCAAAACGAGAGAGAAAGGGGAGAACGAGGAAGCGTGGCCAGCGCGTTTGAATCGGATTTGCCTGGGACTTTCATTTCGCGTCCCCGTAACTCGTGCCGAGGGTTCGCGACGTCGACGGACGTGCCACGACGAGCACTTCCCTTTTTCTCGGCGAGAATTACCGTTTCGATACAAATCGTGTCCACGTCTCGACTCCGACGGAAGTACTCGATTTTACTGTCGGGCAATGAAGCGCTGTAACGCTCACTGAAATTTGCAAAATCTGTTACTGTCAAATTTCTATATCCTTAGAAATGGTTACAAAAACGTCCTAGGTTATCCCTCCGCCACTTTTGCTGTTCACTTGAACTCAAAAAATTGTGAACATTGCTGTATCACTACCAATTTATTCAAATCAATGGAACAGGAAAATTGGCTGAAGTGATATTCTTTTTTTCAATTATTTCGGAATTGAACTTCTCCAGCAAAACAGAATCGATAATAGACTTTCCGTTAAACTTTCACTTTTTGCATAAAAATGTGCAGCTTATTCATCTATGTCACATTTTTATAAAGTACATCTCACAGTACAAACCGAGATCAAATGATTTACAGCGCCTAAAGAAAAGCAAATGGATGAATTTTCGCCCTGACCTAGCCGATCAATTATTTTTTACCAGGGACGCGGACATAATTGCAAGGGAATGAAATGTACAGAAGGAACAAGAGAGCAAAAGGAACGAGAGAAATACAGAGTGTCGAAGCTCATCGAGCTTAGAGAAGCTCCAGTTACAGCCATTCCGGAACGGAGAACTGTGTAGTTGCGTACAAAGTTGCGCGTACAGATAGAACAGGCTCGTTCGAAGGGGGAAAAGTACATGGCCTCCTAATAAAAGTACCAGACGAGTCTCTCCACGTACCTTCCACCTTTTTTCCCTTTTTTTTCCCGACACCTCCCTTCGTACAGACTGCAAACTGCGCCTCTCTGTCTCCCTTTCTCCTCTTTCGTCGCTGCCGCGCCGTTTCAACCCCCTTTCGAACCCCAGATCCAACCAGCTATCGCGTTAACAAGCATATTTTACATTTCATCGCGGCCACTTAACACTACGGCCAACGCTACTTTGCTACGAATTGGCTGCGTGACACGCATACAGTAATCGCTGCGATAATATGGAGTGTTAGATATCGCTTAATTATTTACAAGGTTTCGAGGGGGTGAAGTACCCCCACGCTTTAAAGAATTTATTTTCTTGAAGCTTGGGGTTGAGTGATGTTTTATTATCGATTCGTATATTCCACTTCAATTTTTTAATTATACTTTATATTTTATTTTACACTGTGCTTCATATTTCACTTTGTGTAATTTTAACCATTTTTATATAATGGATTAAACATGTATCAATCGTAGCAGTATGAAGTAGTAATTTCTTTTAAAAAATGTATCATCTTTCAATAAATAAATCCGAATGTATTCATTGACACTAAACCTACCACTCCCGGTCAAAGGACCGGTTTCATATTTTTCATTTCACAGTTATTGAAATTATGAACTTGCTTGCATGGAAATTGATTCAATAAATTTCTTTATCCCAGCAGACATTGTCATTTTTGTAACGTAAAACATCTTAATCGCTTTTAGCGGTCGGTAGATTTAGTGTTAAATCTGTTAAATGACTTGTCCACATGCCAAACTTCCACCCTTCTGTATTTGCTAAATTTATATAAAACGTGATGAAGGTAATATAATAGTAACCACGCGTAGATATAACAGTAATAACACGAAAACCACAAAGGGATGAATATTTCAGAGCACGTTAAGCGGAGTTCGTCGCGGTCTGATAACCTACCGAATTAATAAATTTATATTTGACTTTTAGCTTTGCGAACCGACTTATGAAAATGTGAATTTCCATGAATATCCACGGTCTAGTTACAAACGCGTAGAATCCGTTGTCTAGCGATCGCAGGGATTAGTATTCTTGGTACGCGGAGCGTGGTTTTCGGAATAATCATGGAGAATTATGAAACCCGCGCGGGTATACGCTCCGACCCGTTGAAAAATTGATATTTTATGAGACATTTTAGAATTTCGAGTGTGTACTATCGCCGGATTATTCGAGCGGAATCTCGATTGTATAAACAACTCGGCCAACCGATTGTACACACTGCTCGAACGGTTAAATCTAGTTGGATAATCGTCCGACGATAATGAATATTTATTGCAAAATATGCATACGTGACGCGCTGACAACGTTTCCATTACTTTAATCGGCTTCTATTCTGATTTTACACTATCACTTCCCGCGATTGTTCCGCGAGATACATATATATATTTATATCCGTTGCGGAAACTGTGCCAACATCGAGACAGCGGGACATTCATTTTCCTCTCTTATCAGCGATAAGACCGGAAATTCTCGGTGCACCGTGGAAACGAGGTAACAAAAGATTTTCGAACAATGGAACGTACATTCGTTACGAACCGTTCGGGATATGCACTGTTTATGCAACTTGTTCATTAATATATAATAGGTGAATCAACGATCCTTTAAATGACGAAGCTTTCCACAATCTACAGAAAGTTATAGAAATGTTTGTTTCGCGAATAATGTTAAGTTTCATCGACCCGTATATTTTACTGTATCTCATATAATTGATAAAAATTTAAATATACACAAGAATGTAAATGTAGAAGAGGCGGGCACAACATTTATCAAAACTATAAACAGTACGATTCTCTGAACAAACAAGTTCAAAGGAGTCTATACCCCCAGAAGGGTTTAAAATGCTTACAAATGAAAAAAAGCAAGTTCGAAACTGTACACAACGATGCACGCCATCAAATTTCACATCGTCGAGGGTTCGCATAAAAGAAAACCGGGCTGAAAGAAAACGTTAGCTCGTCAAAGCCCGAGAGCAGAGCTTGTTACACAGTTTATCAAGTCGGATGTAAAAATTTGAGTAGCTACAGCGGAACGAACTGCGTTTATTTAATCAAACACGGTGCATCAAACGACACGCGCGCGGCGTCCGGGTGGTAAAGCTCTCGATGTAAATTCGTGGGGGGAAAAAAAATTACACCGCTGATGAAAAAGTACGGTCGTTCCAGAGATTGTCTTTAATCTCGCTTCCGTTTCTCAGCGAACGGCTCCGTATCCACTGTGAAAATGGAATTGCGTGGAATTTCGGGGCTGTTACACGGCCGTTCAATCTCTCGCCGTGATAAAAAAAATATATATACCTTCGTCCCGAGGACAGGAATATTGGGGAAAATGGTGGCCGACTTCCCGGAGATTTATAATCGTATAGCTCAAGATTATGAAACTTGTTGCAATATATTCGTACATGATTCGATATAATACATGAATTTGTTTAGTATGCTATGTTCAACGATGCTTGGTGTGAATAGGTTTGAGCCTCGAGAGATTTTACGGGATACTTCCGTGTCTAAATTTGTTTTTTCGTGTGAGAAGAAAAGGCGGTTCATCGGAGGTGCAATTTCCTTCGATATCATTGGGACGAGAGAACGATGAAATTACCGGCAAAAATCGCGTTCAATCACCGGCGAGAGACCGGTCGTACGGTATCTCTCGAGCCCGCGTGTTTTGCGCGGCGGGGGCGGTAAACATAAAAGCGGCCGTTTCTCGGGACGAGCCGGGAAGAAAACGACGTCCGCGTAAATTACGGAAGATATTTCTCGGTTTATCTCGGCCGCGTCGGCTCCGAATCAATTACCAGGGGGTCGTGGAGAGAAGCCGATCGTGGTTGCTGCTCGATTTTCACGATCGATCGCCGGGAGCCGGTCCCGCGGCCGTAACTCTTCGGGCGTCGACGCGATAGCGTCGTATAATGTTTCTGCCTAACGACCGCGTATAATACTGATAAAAGAAGGTAAAAACGACGGACGCTGCCGGTTCTTCCGCGCCGGGCTATACCGGTGGCTCGTTAATCTCGAAACAGTGGTCCGAGTCGACAAATTTAGTCACGTTTCGTCGAGAAGTTAATGCTTCGAACCGGCATCCGATCAATCATCGTGATTTCTAAAAATGAAGAAACTATTCGCCATTTTAAGGAGACCCTGATACAGCAGCTTCCTAAAATATATGAATTGTACACTCCGGGACAAAAAGATCATCATCCATTTTTCCTCATTTGATACGTTAAACTGAAGAAAATATTTGAATATGTCAACATATTCTGACATGCCTGTACGTACAATGTACTGAATATCATCCACCATAATTACTTCAATAGAATTGTCGAAAAGAAAACGTAAATATTGGGGCATACAAGCGGGACAAAATGATAGCACAAATAGCAGTTTCACACTTGCAGTTGTGCAGAAGTTACCGAAGAGCAAACATTCATTGAAAAACGTAATTGGTAAAGTGGGACTAGCTTCTTTCGTGCTTATGTAATAAAACAACATGCTAAAGTGTTAAGAATAGGTCGTGGAAAAAAACTAAGCGTACGTGAAGTACATACGGTATTGAACTTAAAGGAAGAACAAGATTGAATTACGCAAATATCTATCATTTTGTACTTTTATATTTCGTCAATAATTCTACTTCATTCAGTAAATAATAGATAAGTTAGTGATGCTTCGTTTCATTTAATTCCTATATGTTAAGAAAGACACACTGAAAATATGTGTATAGAAAAACTTGAATTTCTAATGTTTAATAAACAGAAATTACATTAATTTCAAAGCGTGTTATCTTTTCGTCCCGGAGTGTAAACTTCATAAATTTATAAACGAGTATTTCGAGGGTGCGTAATAATTTTTAAAAATATTTTTCGAAGGCCCGTTGCACTGTATATTCTAGAAAATACCCGTAAAACTACCATTCTGTCCCAACGGAGCGAACCATCCACCACCGTACATCGTAATTAAACGATGTACAGCATGAACGTGAACGAGTAACCACATGCGACGGTTCGGAAGCAGTTGGAAACTCGATGAAGACGTGGCAGAGTTGCCTCGAAACAAGTTCTACGGATTCGAGGGAAACTGGGACGGTCTTCCGGGTCGAAAACCAATCAGATTTACGCGTCTCCCGGGGCGCGAATTTTCTTCTCTTTCCTCGTATCGGGGTGATTCGTCAGGAACGGCCGGAAAGGAGCGCAGGAAGAGGAGGACGAGAGATAGAAATAGGAAGAAAAAGAGAGAGAGAGAGAGCTTGGTTTACATCTTCGTTCGCGGAAACAACGACGAGGCGATCCGGTTCGAGATGTGTCGGATGAGGAACGATTTTTCTCGCGTCCGCAAGATAGCCGCCCCTCTCCCGCACCACCCCCAAGCGAAAGAAACCGTCGACAAGAAGGAAGACCCATTTCCCTCGTATCCTCGAATTGCCTCTGTTCTATCCGCCCTTTTTCTTTCGTTTTGCGGTTCCTGCTGACGCGGAGCTCTTCTTTTTCCCGGGAAAAAAAAGAGGAGCAACGAATTCCAGGTGGAGGTTTCTCGTTGCTATTCAGCACGACCCCGGAAAAGAGAACGGGCGGCAGCGGTTTCGTTCGTCCTGTTATATTGGTTTCGCTCGGAAAGAGGACACCCCTCTCAATTCCAGCTCGTTCTCTAGCTGGTTTCGGCCAGGACCGAAGCGGACCGGTCGTTCCGAGGACACCCGGTATATGCGGTCGGTTTGATATTTCGTGTCGATGCAGCCGTATCTCTTCTCGCCTTGCTCTCTCCATCTCCGGACACGATGCTCCTTTTTCCGTTCTTTTCCCCCGGTGAACTTCGTTTCTCTTTAACGGCGGCCACTGCATCACCGCAGATCGGGCAACGTACTCTCCCTACATCCGCCACGCCGGTACGAAATCACCGTGCCAAAGAATTTTGGCCGGACTACGGACCTGTGCGGCTTGTCTTCATCAGACGAATATCACAGCGGACCTCTCTCTCTCTCTACTCATCTTTTCATCTCGTAATTCGTAGCAACGTTCGATCCCTCGACTTATCATTTCTTCCGTAATTCATTAAGCTAGGAGACCGTTCGAGAGCTAAACTTCAGGTGCTCTCGATAGTATTTCTGGCGAGTGGGCACTGCGTTCAGAGACTCAGCGCTCGCAAGTCAATCTCAACACGCTCAAGTCGCCTTTATGTCACTCTATTAGCACTCTCAAGTAGCTTTGAAGTCATTCTGTCAGCACTCTTAGCACTCCGGTGCTCTCAAGTTTGGTCATGGTTTGATAAAGAAATAGAGAAAAATAGAAAAGTTCCAACCATTAGTGCGAGTCTCACCAATACAGACTGACAGTCACAGTCCACTGTGAATACTTCGAAACATAGTCTCGTAAAAAGTTGAATATCACTGAAAAAGGCATCGAATCTATTCGCACACGTAATGAACATTGTCCTCGAATCTTTAAGGAACACTGCGAGCTTTTGTTCCAAACCAATCAAGTCCTGAGGGTGGGTTGCCATGTAAAGACAGAAGGGTGGCAAGAGATAGAGGAAGTCCGGCGAGCAACGGAAATATGTAGACGGCGCGTTTTTGATTCCCGTTGCGGCTAGGCGGGGAAGCAAAGCCGCTCGCGTATTTGCGAAACGCGCGGGCGGCATACGAATGCGGTGCGGTCCGCTTCGTCGCGGCGCGGGCCGCGTCGGGTCGACTCGGTCCGGGTCGGGCCGAGCCGAGACACGCAACCGCCGCGGTTTATCCACAGTCAATAAAGGCTGGCTGTCAGCATGAATACCAAAATCGTGGATCCGAGGCTATCCAGGCTGGTTGGGAGCCGCGCGTAAGCGGGATGCGGGGCGGCGGCAGCGTGTGGGTGGCGGTCCCAGCCCGCCACAAGATTTACCGAGGCCCGTACATCATACGCACGTGCGTGTTTCACTGTTATCGTAAATACATTCCCGGAGATATAGAGCGGCAACGGTGTCGTCTCGTCCGCGCGGCAGAGCCCCGCGGATATGGGAGCACGTACGCCCACTGGATTTTCCGGATCCGAGCCGCGTGTCCCGCTCCAACGTGTTCTGATATCGAATTCCACGCGCCAGCCGCCAACCGGAGGGGCAGATCCTACGGCAGAGGTGATCCTTTTTGCGGTTTCCGGACGCGGATTACGGCCGCGTTTCGATCGTCTTCTTACGTCGCGCCGCGCCCCGGAATCCGAGCTGATTGATCACTCGGACCGTCGCGATCGTCTCCCGAATCGCCGCAACGTGGTCCAATCGTCAAATCCTTCCATTTAGTAAAAAGTATTCTGCATAGTGATGGATATAATCCGCCTCGATTAGTATCGATTGACAGATAATGTACGAATCTAATTTAATGTGTAAATGATGTTCAATCAATTCTATAATGAAAATAAAAGTCGAAGGAAGAAATGAAACAGAGAAATCTTTGTTCGACCCTAAATCAACCATAATGCAGGCGGAGGGTTAAGATTGCAGTTTGGAAACTCAATCAGTAAAATAATAAACTTAGCGAGGCGTAATTTTTCCCTGAAGCAGCAGGTAACTTTCGCTGCGCTGGCAACGAAGAGTGCAAAATTTCTCTGGAAGCTGGATGGATTACAGCAATCATCCGGCGGTCAAGAGAGCCGAGCACTATGAGAAGGAACTTCGTTTCTGAGGATAAGTTCGAGTAGCTTTGTACACGGAGGCCGCGCACACTCCGTCGAAGCCACGCCAGGAAATTATTTCCCAGCAGGCCAATATTATCTTTCACGTTTATGCGCAGATAACGCTGTGCATGGACCCTTAAGTGAAGCAAAGCGGGGCATTCACTTTCTCAAAGTTCTCCAGTTTCCAATAAAGATACTAGCCGGATGGTCTCAAAGCTGAAGATAGGATTCAGAGTATCTGATGCGAAGCGCGAAACACGTTGCGGGGCACACAGCTCTTGATAATCCTGTTTTATCTTTGCTCGTGCAACCCACACTCTGGGGATGGGGTGTAGAAGTTAGTTATAGTTACTTTGATGTTTTCGGAATGAAATTTAATAGCCGAACGTGCCCGTTGTTGTGCCAGCACGTGGCGGGTGTATTAAGATCACTCGATACGCAACTTCAGCTTATGTCTTCCATCCGCATTAGGGGTTTCCGGGTCAATTCAATATTTCAAATGGATTCTTAACATTTCTCTTGTGTGGACCTCATCAGTTGGATATTCTGAAATTAACTGTGCTAAGAAGCTACGAATTTTTTTCAATAATCTTCATAAAAAATTTACTGGATTATATTTCCAAATTTTACGTACATAAAATGTAATAAAATCTTGTCTGGTGACTCCCAATCTTCCTGCCAATTCTTCTTGCGTCTTGGTCGGATTTTCGTTGAGCAATTCCTCTAACTGACTCAGAAATCGAAATCACTTTCCAAATGATTAAAATTGTCGGATCCTGTTAAGACTTCCGGATTATATTCTCCCACAACACCGTTGATTTATGCGGTAATTAAAAATCCGTTTCCCCGACTTAGTCTCGGGGCTAACAAGTCGATAACAGGATTACGATTCATGTAAAAATTGCATAACATTAATCTGGATTCGTTCGGAAAAGAAAGGATTGTCCATCGATGCGGAGCTGCGGAGTTGGGTTCGATCGAGTAACCCATCGATTCCGACTTTCATTAAGGCTCTGTTCCTCCAGTCGGTCGTATTTCTTCGAGGATTTCTTATTCCGCGAGACACGTATCGGCGACGAATTGCGAACGTTTCGAGAGACCGTTTTCAACGTCCAGGCCGGCCGGGTCGGTCGGAAAAACGGGACGCACGCTCTATCTCTGGATCCGGCCAGATAAAGAAAACCGTTTCAATTTCCCTAATGCTGCGAACGTCGCGCTTTTACATTACAAACGTCTTTCCTCGGGCCGCCGTCGTCTCTCTCCACTCCGCTTTATTTGTTTCCCGTCCGCTCGTTTTTTCTCTTACCGAGACCGCAGCCCTCCGCCTTCCCGTACCAGCGCGGCTTCCGGTATCCGTTCCAACGTTTCTCTCCACGATTTTCCTCCCGTGTTCTATCCCTTTCTATTTCTCTTTCTCTTGTCCACCGGCTTCACTGACCACAGCGTCCGATTCGGACACGAAATCTACGTGGCCGCATCGCCCGACGAAAGAACCTTGTTTGGATAATCCGCACTGGTCCCGAACAATGTGACCGTCGTTCGGATATGGTCCCCAAAGAAGCGCCGGTCACCTTTCCGTCAATCCGATTAATTCTCCACCGCAGAATCTGTGTCGCTGCTTCCACGACGATCCCGTCACCGCAGATCAAAGCCGGCTTCCGACTCGTGGCTCCAGTTTTACTACGGTTTTTCTGAGATCGTCAGACTTGCCAGAACTGAAATATGAGTAGACCGAGTCGATCACTTGAAAATGTAAGCGAAATAGCTGGACTGTGTGGGCAGACACGTAGAGCAAAGTTAAATCATTTCAACGTGCAGTGAGTGTACAAAGTATTCGTACGTCCTTTAAAATAGAACAACTTTTTTATAATTGTACCGAACGACCTGATCTTTTATGATCAATTTGAAGTATTGGTTTGCGAAACGATAAGCAAACAAGATTTCCCAAATAATTATAATTTACAAGGTTAGGGTAAACTGTACAATGATTGGCACCCTAAGCCGATAATCGTAGTAAAAATCTTTTTATCTTTTTTTGAAATGTTTAAGCGTGCTTAACTTGCTATTATTATAAGCTAATAGAGATTTTTCAGCAAAATCAAACAGTTTTGCGAACCATAAATCTCTTATTATAAAATATATTCAGTGAATAAATCTTTTCTGCATATCATTTCGTAAACCAATGCTTCTAATTGATGTACGAATACCTTTTACACTCACTGTATGTAAAATAGGCCATCGACCATTCGGACAGATAAGTAGTACATATTGACCATGTGGGCAGACACGTAGAGTAGGTGCACCATTTGGACAGACACGTAGAATAGATTTAACTTTGGGCAGACACGTAGGATAGGTCGACCTAACCAGACCATCACCGAATAAGCCGACGGACTAACGATTTACGCAGCAAGTAGAATAGGTCGACTATTCAAACAGATACGTAAAATAGGTCAATCATGGTTAACGAAGTCGAATGGACCCACCATTTGACAAACAAGTAGAATAGATACAAAAGGCCAATTCTTCAGTTAAATAGAGTAGAAAAGTCTTCATTAACGTAGTCAAGGTGCAATACTTTCTGGTTAGCACAGCGAATTTAATTCGTACGAATTATCCCATTAAAACGGTTCGAAGTGGAATAGGTCGAGTATTGATCAAACAATCAGAACGGTGTAATTTATGTATTATATAATCAGATAAATAAAACATGTGGTCCATTGCAATACCAGTAGAACAAGGTTGATCTATTACAACAGTGGTAAAATTGGTAGGAATTGCTCAAGCTAGTAGTATAGCTTGTCCATTGTTCAGGCAAGTGGAATAAATCGTGCGTCGACCCGACAGAAGAGAACCGGGCTGATCTATGGTCAAATAAGTAGAATGAGGCAACGATTGGAGAAAGAAGTAGTATGTCTCATTGTCAGTCATTGATCGGACCCATGGAATAGATTAATCTATTATCTGCTACAATTTTATAACGATTCAGAGAAATTGTCAGTATTTTTATGTTTTAATTATCTTCTCCCGAAACTCGTACCAGCATAGTCGTGACATTTTTCATAATATCATCTGTGAACTAAAGTTTTATTCGACAGTTTTTCACGGTACAAAAGTGTACGAAATTTCGGTTGATAAAAACAGTGACGATTACAGCGTTCTACGTAGAGAGACAGGCATGAAGACACGTATTAAGCTTTCAGAAGCGTTCTCGGCCGGAAAGATCAAAAAGTGTAAGAAAAAGAATCTCCGATGCTCCTACCGAGGTTTCTTCACAAACATGCCAACTTTTGAAAAACTCAGAGTTTTCTGATGCTACAGAAGTTTTCTTATTAGCGACAGTTTTAAACCTACTGAGAGTCTGCTAACAAGCACACTTTGTGACTAGACTTTCTCAAGTATTGGGCTGGCCGAAAATTATTCTCGCTCTTTTAAAGGAAGTACCAAGTTTTATTTAATCAAATTCAATTTCATTAAAGTTCAAGCTTGCGAACTTCAGCAACCTTCTGCCATATTTCAGCGTACGTATTACGGAAACAATTACACACAATATTTAGTTTTAAATTACACTAAAATAATATTTGCTCCACTATCAATGTATCAACGTCACAATTTCAATTTATCGGACGCTTCGAACCGGTTTAAGGGAATATTTAAAATAGTCCGATGTAGAAATAAAGAGGTACCTTTTTACGTTGATTTATCTATTAAAACCGTTCGGTTGGAACTGTATTAAATAGAAGGGCTGGAGTGGGATACACAGATCATTCAAACTTGATTGATTGAGATTTTACCCCCTTTCAAGGGTCTCTCGTTCCAGCATTAATAAAGGCTCACAGAGTATTCGCCGGTAACGTTACTGCCTCGGTCTGGTAGCATTCAAAGGGAGCGATCACGCGTCCGGATGAAATTGATAAATTTCCGGCGTGGTCATAATGAACGGTCCCGCTTTCGACTAGTTAACCGGCAATAAAGCCCGAAACTTTTCCCCCGCGTTAATGAAGTGCATGCGTGTAAACTGCCCGGGCCGCTATTACGACTTATAAAACGCGGACGGTCGCGTCGGTAATTAAAACGCTTAATCAAAGCTGCTTTATGGCCGCACCGCGTTCTTCGAAAAATGTTATTCAGCCGCACGGGTTTCGTTTACCGTGTCCCGAGCTTTATTTCCATCGTATTTCCGGCGACACTGCGTTTTCGAAAAGAGATTTCCCATCGAAATTACTGCTTTTTCGGACCGCGCGAAACAATTACTTCTCTAACACAAATAACTAGACTGCGTGTGTCTTTTTTAAATAATTTTAATGAGTCGAAAGAAATATAATATCCTCAAGTTTTTAAAAATGTTTTTACTGTTTTGCATTCAACGTATATGTCCATGAATAACATTCGAACGGTTTACAATGGAAATATACGAGTTTCATTGTTAACCGAAACACACAAGTTTCAACACGTTAAATATTATCCGAACAAACGTTCCTGAAAATATTGAGACAATGAATACACTGACATTCAATATTTAAGTTTGGTATCATGTTTGTTATATGGGACCATAAAAAATGGAAACGAGATTGTACAAATTAAAAAAATGTTTTGGCAACTCGAGTTTTATTTAAACGAACGTTGTTAAAAATGTTCAGACAATGAGGATGCGTGTTTGAATTTCATTCCAATTTCCATATGCATTTTTCAGTGTTTTTAATGTTCCAGCTTCATATTTTGTTTGAAATTGCACAGGTACTGCAAATAAAATACACGAACTGGATGGAAATTTTAACAAGCTAATTTTTCTATTTATGAAAATAAAAATGTAGAATGTATAGTGCCGAAAAAAATGTCTAGCTACACGAAAATGATTGCGTACACGCGTACGAAGATAATTAATGCGGTCCTTGCGCGTCTTGCGAGACGATTGGACAATTCCGAACGAAACGAAGGAGTTGAAAGCAAGATTCGAGGAATCTTCTCGAATGGGACGATGGCAGGGCCTAAGCCCAAGTAACGAAGTGAACGCGCAGACATATCACAGTGGTTAGGGCCAAATCCATTTCTCCTATTACGACACACGCCATTACGCTCTTGACGTATTAAACGTTCCATTTAACCGGCATCTAAGCTCCCGTGAAGCTTATGCAACATGTTTGCAATTGAATCCCCAGGGATATTACGTAAATACAGTCGGCCGAAGGTGAAGATTTCTAGCCAGACCATTCGAGACCACGATTTAGTTCGATCTCTGGCAATTACCTTCCGGAAACCGCCCTACGGAGAACCGAATCTACTTCCCGAGACCTCTTGTTCTGCGTTAAGTGATATTCCAACATTCCGCACGGTTGGAATAAAACCGTAGAGGTTCGGAGACGAATGGCAGTCAAAATTGAAAATCCTTATCGTCCTGTCGAAACTATAAGTTTCTCGAATCGGTGAAATTGCGAATACCCGAAATTGAATTTTATTCAAGCGCAACGATAGCTTTCCGTGTCAAATATTCAATAAAATCAAATTTTGGAAAAATTCTAGCATCTACAGGGTGGTCCGATTAAGTAAGGTTTTCGAAGATCAAGATCATGTTATTATACATATCTGAACGAATGCACAAAATCCGCTGTACAATGATAGGTATTTTTTTTAAAGCTCGATGAGTTGCAGTATGGAGGATTAGGTAGATGCTCGCCGATCGACCCCGTAAAAAGTAGATTCCTTAAAAGTTTTGTACAATATTTCGCGAGGAAAGTCCGGGGACGGGAACTTTTAAAAATTTCGTCCTTTCACCCAAAGTTCGTCTCAGTCAACGTCCAAACAGTTTCCTTATTATAACGAACGAATCTCCTTTTACGCGAAGAAAAGACGATACTTCGAGAGGGATTTCGCCCCGATATAGCTGATCCAAGGATTATCCGACGGGCTGCACGCTTTCCTCGAGAAAGCTCGAAGACTTTCTTGCATTAACTCGTCTCGGTGGCGCAAACCATTCCCGGCTGGTCGTTAGGGATCCGTTAGTACTTGGCCGCCTGAAAAGCGGCCCTTGTTACTGTTTAGTCTCAACTTCTTCCACTTGGCTATCCACGGATAGTTTAATTAAAAACCGTGGAACTCGACGTATTCTCATGAAATTACCTCTCACTTACCGTAAAATATTTCCGGCGAGACTGCTTATGACGCGGACCCCGCAATTACTTCTCGTTCTTGGATAATTATTTCGTCGCGAAGCTTTGGAAATTCTGCTTTCCCTCAAATTCGTTTTTACAGTACAAACAATCCAGAGATCAATAAAGACGTGTTGCTCTTTACGAATCTTATTTAAAATCACTGTCTTTCTCGATCGACAAAAACTCGATCGTAAAAACGCTCTTCAAAAAATGATAACTATTTCAATATTGTTCTATACGATTTGAACTTTTTTGGGAAGCTACAGCAATTATTTAATTGTTGAAAAAATACTAAAAGTTGCATTTTCAACTTTTCTATGTGTGCCTATATTGAAAATTTAAAAAATACGTTTTGTCGATAAAAAAGTTGAAAATGCAACTTCTAGTGTTTTTTCTACAATTCCCAGCAATTGCCATTTTTGAATAAATTGCGGTTCACATCCTGTAGTAAACTAATTGCGCTAGCTTCCCAAAAAAGTTCAAATCGTATAGTACAATATTAAAATAGTTATCGTTTTTTTTTAGAGCGTCCTTAAACTTGTGTCCACAACTGTAGTTAAACGAGTAGAACAGAAAAGTTTCCGATCAAGTATGTAGAACAGAACAATGATTGGTTCGACAAATAGAGCATGATGATTCATTACGCAAGTGAAATGGGGTGGTCATTGATCAGACAAGCGGAATTGGTTGATTAATGACGAAACACGTAGAATAGAATCATTTCTCAGACCATTGGCATGAGACTGTTCCCGTTTAGGGAACATACAATACGATCATTGATCAAGCAAGTAGAATTAAACTGTCATTGGTCAGGCAAGTGAGATAGGACGAGCCTTCGAGAGGTAATTGAAGCAGGCGTGTCTTTGATCAAACACGTAGAACGGGGAACCAGTCATTGTTCGGATATGTAGAACAGGATGGTTATGAATCAGGCAAGTGAAATGGGCCGATTATTGATCAGGCAAGTAGGACGAACTAGTTATTAATGACGGAAGTTGAATTAAATGATTACTTAAGCCAGGGGAGAGAAAGAGGGCTGTTCGTGGTTACACAAATAGCCATTGATCCACAGCAAGTAGAATTGGACGACCATTAGGCAAACAATTGAAATAAAACGGTTATTCAAGAGCAAGTGAAGCAAGACAGTCGTTTAGTCGGACAAGTGAAGCAGAACTGTCTCTGATCAGACGACGCGAACATGCGAGTCTTTAATCAAATAAGTAGAATGTGCGTCAGTCATTTCCCCTCCAACTAGAGCAAGATGGTTATTAATCAGAAAAGTGGAGTAGGATAGTTATCGGTCAGACAAGCGCAATGACGTGATTAATGACGAGACAAATAGCCCAGGATCATTCGTCAGGCAATGATCGGGAGCGAATGTGGTTATTGGTCAGACAAGTGGAACGAGCATGTTCCTGATCAGAAAGCAATCGTTCAGAAAGTCACAGATTATCTGAAAATTATGCATTCCACTATGACTTTAAACAACGAAGTGCATAAAATGTTTCTAAGTGAACTGTCAAATTATGGATGTGACATATTTGTGACGGTGGTAGCGAACAGGTAAATATCGTTTATTCAAAATTCATGTTTGAGCGTCCCATTTCCCGAAGACCTAGATACATTTCAAGAATAGTAGCGCAAAGGAATGGTTCGTAAATCAATGTTTATTGCTCGTGGTTCACCCGCGTTCCTAATACAAACGTTTCAGATCAAACGTTCCTCCATTTACCGGTGCGCGCAGAGCTCTCCAATATACAAATACTCTGTTCCGAAACTAATCGGGTCCCGCCGTAAAAAGGAGAGAGGAGAACGGAGTCTCCCCATTGGTCGGAGATAACGACGCCAATTCGCTTGCCGGGAAACGTCGCGGCCTTAAAAGCATCAGGGGACTCTCTCTCTCTCTCTGCCCGGGATACTTCCGAGAATATTATAATATAATGAACACCGGGGGACTCGTGGCCCGACCGCGTCGATATTGACTTTTCTAATTAGACTTGGCCGAGCACTGGAACAAACTGCCTCGATCCTTAACCCGCGTCCTTTCCCATCGCTAAGTAGCGGAGCCTCGAACGAGTGGCGTTCCCGAGGGAACTCGAACCGATAGGAGACCCCACGGTCTTCGTATACATTCTACGAGTGGCTCGGTATTTCGATATTAGAATTCGGGAGAAGGAGAATTCTCCTATAATATCAGCTAACTTCGCCGGAACGACAACCATCCCCCGAGTTACAAGATCGGGTCGACTGCGGGCTGCAACCTGTTAACGATTTCCCGGATTTTACCTTGCTAATTGGACCCGCCCGTGCAACCTTTCGCACGCCGGATACCGATCCAATCAAGCCTCGAATTTCTTCTGTATTAGCTTGGCACGATCAGTTTTTAAACGAAAGTCTGGTTGCACCGAATTCTTCGGTACATTACGAGTAGACTGCGGATTTTATGCATTTATGGTAAAAATGAATAGGTCGAATACAAGACTAAACGCACATTGGACGAATCTAAAGATATTTTGATATAATTTCCGACTTTTCAACATGATATTAACAATATTTGCTTAAAGTTGAAAAATATGTTCTTTTTCAATGTCGTGTTTCTCAAAAACTGTGCGTCTAGGAGAAAAATTAAGGGCAGATTCGGAATCAGCGCAAAAAACTTTATAAGAACCACCCAACAATAATTCAGAAACAGAAAAAGAGTTTTGTTGGACAGTGTAATTTCATAGTTCACTGTGTCAAGCTTTTAACCACCTCCATACAGCTTTTAAACACCTCCATAAAAATTTTTTTATTTTTAGTACAATAGTTTACTGAAACAAGTTTGCAGAAAAGCTTGCTTGGCAAACCGATGAGTTTGATCTAAAAAAGGGGTGAATTAGCTCTTCAACTGGACAGGGGTGGATTCAGAGCGCAAAAACACGCGTAAAGATCGGCGCAGTGTACTTATCGCGAGTATAAACGAAATTTATGAGTGTTGTGACGTTTCGCAACGCTGGCAGCAGAATGTATCGTAAACGAGGAAGCTCGAATCGTTAACGAGGGGGAATCTTTCGTATCGGTAGGACGTGCCGTAAGTCACCGGGGTTTTATCGTTGTCCTTTTACGATGGATCGAGCGGCGTTTATCGATCGGTCGCCGGTCACACGACATTGCGGTAGGTCGAGCGGAATCAATCATTGGTCGACTTTCGAATCGGACCACGGGCACGGCCTCGAAATATGGTATTCGCGGCGGGATGCTTGGACGTCTGCTCGTCAATCCGCTCGGAACCAGACCGGGACATCAGTTTTCGTATCTGTCGCGGCTGTCGCGAGTTTATCACCGACAAAACGCGGCGGCGCTCGTTAACGCCGTGAAATACGGCCGTCCATAACGAAGGGACCTCTTTCGGTGCCGATATCCTCTGCTCCCGTCCCCGAGCCGTTTTTTACGCGTCGCGTCGCGCCGTTTCCCGCGACGTCCCCCGTGTTATGGAGCTCTAAACGAGCGTTATAATGACCATTGGTCGACGTTGATTAAAAAACCTTCAACCGGTTGACGGGGACACTCCGGGGCCGAAGCCCGAATCGTTCGGAGGCCACGTGCTCCGTCGTCGTCGCGAACGCGATCGATAAGCGGACGCGGACGCGTACTTTCGGGCCTCGACGGGCTGCACTTCAGTTTTTTCGACGCCGAGCCGCGCCGCGCCGCGTCAAACCATCATGCCGACGAAAGTAGGTCGACAACCTGTCAAATGATTTCCAAAAATAAGCGCGAGATAGTTTTTCTACCGGATGTCCCAGTATTGATGGTGCATCCTTGGAAGGGGTGATTCTACTTGAGAAAATGGAATAAATTTTTTTTCTGAATTTCTCAAGGTACAATTGTTAATTTCCTAGTACGAATTTGTGAAAACACTGTGAAGAACTCGATACAATCGATAATTAATTGCATCAATTTTTCTGTCGCAATTTATGCAGTTGCCTCCAGTGATATGTAGGTACAACATTCGTTCGTTGTCATGCAGGTACAGATATCGACTGTATTGCAAGTGCTGTTAATGATCAAACTGGTTGCACGTTCACGTATATACGAGTCACGAGATATGTGTCTCTATTGGCCAATCAATCAAGGAAATTAGTGCGCATAACTCGATGGCTGTGATTGATGATTCTACTGATCATACGGACACGTTCGTCTAAGTAACTAAGACGATAGCGTTTATTTACTAGTGTAACGTCTTGGTACGACAGTAATGGTGTTTTAATATTATTTAAATTGAAATATCTCCTGAACTACTAACTTTTCGACATGCATAGGTTAGTACTTCTTTATAAGGAATGTCCAGCTGTATCGATCGATGTATTAAAAAATACTTCCATCCATTTAAAGTATGAAGGTGACCTTCATGTCTCTAAAAAGAAATTACATAAAAACAAAAATTTTTTTGGTATCGTATGAACCTCATTTTACCATTCAACTTTGTCCTTCAAACATTTGACGTATCTTTAACAACAACAAAAATATTCAAGGTGGTCAGACGGAGAAAACTTATTTGCAGCACAAATAAAATACAGTGCAAGCGGTTATGCAGATTCGGATGTGAAAATGTTACTAATCAGGCGAACCTACATATTCAGTGATATAAAACGAATAGAACAAACAACTCGGGGCAGTAATTGGCTCACGTATTCAATTACAAAAGTGGAACGATGCAAAGTCTCCTCCTCAGACGTATAAATTGCAGCAAGCATCACTTAGAACAACTCGCATAGCGAGCGTATAAGTGAGGCGAAGGAAATAATGCATGTACGTGATCAGACAGCTTAACTACTGTAACTTCCTGATCGGATGAAACACAAGCCCTGCTGGTTTCGGAACTGACGAGTGATATACTGTCCCTGGATAATCTAAACAAGCCCCGCGAAGTCGATTTACACGTGAAGCTACTTACAATTTTCCCTGAATATCCTCGTACAAACATTAACAATTTCATTGCCGTTCTGACGATCGTCATAATTTTTCCGGTTCGATCTCCGTTCCCGAGCATTAATTGGATCGGTTTCGGCATTAATTCCACGGCGGGGGGTCGTAAAAGTTGCTCGCGTTCTCCCGTGGCCGTGTTTGAATGTTCCGGATTAAGCGAACCGGTTCAACGGCGGCAATAGAACGTCAACGTTTGATTTATACGCGGGTAATCTTCTTCCACGGTATTATTATTAAAAACAGCATGGAACGTTGCACGCGCGTCTCCGCTCTCCCGATGAATAAATTGTAAACACGGTGTAACACCGTTTGATCGCGGTGCCGATATTTTTCGTCGCTTTGACGCGCGCACCAAATCCCATCAGGGCTTAACCTTTTCGTTACAGCTGTCCCCCATCCACGTTCCGAATACACGGTAGCACGCGCGTGCGTACGTTTGATAAAAGACTTGTTTGATCGGCTCGGCAAAATTAATCTTGTTCAGCGAGACGTTTCAGTCAATTTACCCGCGAGAGAGAGGAAAACGCGGAAAAGGAACTCGAACGATCTAGCGATCCATCGCGACGCTTTTCCACCGAAGATCAAAAGCGGACTGTTCGTATCAACCTGACGGACGAAGAACCGCGAACTTTCTCGAATTTTATCCCATCCGTTGCCGCGCTTCGAAACTCGCAGATTTCCGCCCGTCGAACTTTGATCTTGACTACCGGCGGTTACTCGAAGCGCCGTGTTATTGCAAAACGCTGAGAGTGGAGGATAACGAATTTTTGAAGAACTTCCGCGCGGTCCTTTCAACGCGCCGTTCGCACAAAAGATGAAACGTCTTTTTAAGTGGAAATCGAGTAAAGCGATTTACGCGAGCGAGATGACCCGGTGTGTTAGAGCGAGCGGTGTTATTAGACCGCGGATCTTTGCGCGTGTTTTCGTCGAGCTTTTATACAGATACGAAGTCCCCTTTGGCGAAAGTAAAAGAGAGATACTATTCATCGTTGCTAATATACGAGGTTTCTTGCGGTTTTCGAGTATGGCTGCAGTGAATGCGCGTGGAAATCTAGACGTATCTCGGCATACCATGAACTAGATACTACATTTATATTCGTTTGGTATATATCGGGTGTACGAATTAATTTTCTGTAATAAATTCAAAAAGCTACCGAATTTTGTAAGATGGCTCTTTCTAATCACAGAAGATTCACGTTCACGCGACCATAGAGACTCAGCATCTATTCAGACGTAATCCCAAGGGATATATAGCACCTTTACCACCCAGCACCTTTATTTTCTTTTTAAATTTTAATCATCCCCGCACAGAGCGTCCCGGTGCACGGTGCAAAATGAAAAACCGCGGAACGTGAAAATGAAACGCAATTTCCTTACGTTAGCCTGACGATGGCCGGGGACGCTGCCGTCACGGGAACCAAGATCAAACTAATCCAGCGAGTTTAATAAATCCAAACAAATTTAATAACCTTGCCGCGGGCGTCCGCGAAACCGGCGCGGCGCGCGATTTCGCTAAACAGTCCGCGAGGATGGAGAACAATGAGAGCGTCGGGACAGGCAACGGTTCGTCCGCGTGCTCGCGCGATCCTATCACGAGCAGAGCCACCCTTTTTAATAACATTACCGTACCCGAACACGAGAAAGAGAGAAGGAGAGAAAGAGAGAGGACCGTCTGTTGTTCGCTTTAATCTCGGACGGTGGTCTGGCGCTTGGCGTGGTTTTGCAGAAAGGGAGCTAAATCTTCGTGGCGACCGCGAAAGGGACAGGATCCTCTGCAATGGGCGGTGGCCAGGGACGGGCGACGGGATTTTAAACCAGCCGGATAATCCGAGGTTTAAAGCGTTTCAGCAATAACGCCCGATACCATCCTCGCGACCGTTTCGCTGCTCGTTTCGTTCCTGGTTTCTGCGCGCTGGGCCGCCTCGTGTTCCGAAAGCTCCGCCACCCCCGCACCAACCCCCCGAAAACAGATATGAAGATCGAAGCAATGATGGACGACACCGCTAACTGTCGCCTCGCCGAATCCGACTGGCAAACGAACCGATCCGACGCGCCTATCGCGCGAGAAACACCCGCCGATTTATTTGCCAGCGGGTCTGTGACACGCGACTGGTGAATACTTTCGATTGGCCGTGAGATATACCATCATTCAGATGATGATTTTTCTTTTATTATAGTATTATGTTACAAAGAGAGAAATGCAGGATTTTTGCTCGTTTGTTTTAATTTCAAGTTTATGCCAATAAATATTTACCTTAATTTAATGCGTTACATGTCATTTTAAAGCTCGTTTTACGTTCTATTTAATTGTGCTTTTGATATTTAAGTTTATTCAAACTTTTATTAAATTATTTGGCTGTCGTTGCCAGCGCGAAACTTCTGATATCAGCGCTGCACGTTGCCAACGACTTCGAAGTTGTAACTTTTGTAAATAAATAACGAAAGGACGAAGAGTCAGGGTTCGACGAAGTAAGGGGTCAGAACAGACCCCGGAGAAGTGTTCCGTCGTCGACCTGACTCGGCGATAGTTATCATCCAGGTACCCTCGTAAAAAACACGCGGTGGCCGGGGGTTATCCGGGGGTGGAAACGATTCGCAGGGGGCGGAGATGGGAGATGGGCGGTCGGACGAACGAGAGGAAACGAATCCGGTTATCGGTTATCCATAAATCGAAACTGAACGAGCTGACCGTGGTAGATGGGTCATCATAATCCGAACGGACGAGCATCGGTGATCGAGGTTGTACGCAGTCGGACTCTCGGTGGCTTCGTCGTTGCGACGGCCAACGGAAAAAAAAAACGGAAAAAAATAAAAAAAACCGAAGAGACGTACGTACACACGATGATATGTGCGGATGACAAAAAAAAGAGAGGAACCGCGCCTGCGGAACCACGATTTCGAATTAACGACCCACTTTTTGCGACTCACCCTTCTGCACGTTGTCTGTTTCCCCTTTTTTTTTCGTTTCGGGGCTATGGTTTTTTGGCGAAAAAATCGGAAAGGGGTGGTCACGTTTTTTTATTTTCTTCGGGCACGATAGTGGACACGGAATATTCTTCTTGATTGCGGGTTCGAGGCGAATACGGTCGCGTTTTAGGGACATGCCTCGGCTCTCTCCGACTTCGAGACAGAATATGAAAAATATGAACGGAGGATCGGGATTTATCATGCTTCGAGTGTCTCGCGTTGCGCTGCTGCCATATTCGCGTCTCCCTCGGTACCGATGCCGACGCGAACTGCGTCGTAAAAACCTCGCCCGGATTGACCGTCTGCTCTGGCCATAAACACGTTGCCAGAATCTGGAATGATGTTTGTTGAGACCGCGCGCCATGCTCATGTTTCCTATGCTGTCTGCAGTCTCCCGGAATATACCGCTTTTATTCCGCGCAAATATTTCGCGTTCACTCCATTTAATAAATATTACGTTTACCGGCCAGTAATTGTTTGAACGGCTTCAAATTCCGACGCGCGGAAATTCACTTCAAACACGGAGCCTGGAAACTAGATCGTACGGTGATGGAATCGTTAAACTTGTACAACACTTTTACAGTGTGACAATTTCTAGGTGACGATCCAGTTGTGTAAAATGTTTATTATTCGTTTAGGAATCACCGTATTCCCTGTGACATTTTTTTCCCATTACAGACTGTGAATTTTCTTTCAATTCTTTCAATTCTTCCAATATATTTACAGTACTGTTCCTCGCCTGTTTTATGCAGTTATGGCAAAAATGAGTAGGTTGAATTTAAACGATGAAAGCATTAGAAGAATATCAAAATACCATTATTACAATGATTAAGCAGGAGAATAAATTTCGATTCAAACCCTAGTTGAAATTGAGACACACCATTTGCACAAAAATCCACAGTTTACTAATTATCAGTAATAAGAGACTCGTTTAAAGTGCTCGAATTAAACGAGACATTCTGTAAATAGTCTCGCAAAGTCAACGTGAGCGAGTGGAAGGAAATTGCGAATACAACGCACGAAATTGCGAAAATCCCGTGGGCCACAAAGTTGGTCTGAAAAGAGAAAGAGCTTGAGCAAGAATGGGAAGATTTTAAAATCGTTTTACAATGAGATTTGTTACGGGGACAAACACCGAGTAATAACTGTAGCACACCCTCGCCAGTAAAAAGTTAAAGGTTCCTCTCTGTCGAGAAGATTTTTCCCGTTTCCGAGCAGGCTCGACGAATTTGCCAGCCCTGGAATAGCACGTATCATCGTTCAACCCTCGGGAAGACGAAATTCCAACGAATTGAATGTATACCCTTGCAGCAGGTCGCCGATCGATTCGTGCCACGATCCGCGATATTTATCGAGGCAAATCGAATAACTTTTGTGTCTCCCATTGTCCCTGTTACCACCGCACTTTCCCCTGTAACGTTTCAATTCGCCGCGACCCTATGGTTATATCCGTTCGAAGTTTAATCGAGTTCATCTCGAATTCCTTCGAAATAGTCCTAGCTAACAGCCATTGTCAGGAGCAAACCCTTCTTTCGTAGGCCAAGTCGGTCCTCCTCGGTTAATCGTCTCGCGTACTCGAACTCGACAATTCCCGCTAACTCACGCCTGTCCCTCGGGATCCGCCCCCTCCGTACAAACCGCAACAGTTTCGCGAACATTTTTCGTTTAATCCCATTATAACGAGTCACGTGACGACGAGTTCAAACACACGCGCTGTTAGTGTTCGTAACTTGAAACTCTGCAATTCTGTTATCAATATTCAACGTCCAATTTTCAGAGACTCCAAGATCTTATTTAAAATAAAAAAATATATTAAAAAGAACTTCTTAAAAACCACGCTTACATTAAAATGCACTAAAAAGGAGAAAACTATTTTTTCAGACATTGGTGACTATAAATAAAATCGTGGAGGGCTAAACTGTATTGACGTAATCGTCGTGGGCGCTCCACGCTTCTATTTATAATCACCAATGTCTAAAAAACTTATTTTCTTCTTTTTAGTGCATTTTAATATAAGCGTGGTTTTTAAGAAGTTCTTTTTAATATATTTTTTATTTTCTACTTTTTAGTCTTTTTTAAATGGGACGTAAGATATAGTAATACTGGTATGAAATAGTAAGATATAGAAACGCAAGATATGGAAATACGCGAGATAGAATGAGGGGATTACTCCGAGAGAGGACGTCTCTTGATGGAGTCCAAAATTGTCCGAAATGGAACTGAATGAACGGAACACCACACTGACTGAGATCCTTCGGTGCGAAATAGGTCAGAGTGGGAACGCGTAGTGGAGTAGGGAGCGCTAGCGCGCGGAGTGGGGATCGCTGAACGCGATGACGTACTACCGAGCGTCGCGCGACGAAGTGTGACGGTTAATATTAAAATTTTTTTTATCCTAGACGCACAGTTATTTTTCAAATTTGTTTTTTAATATTCCATTGTCATCCAGTTTCGAGCTATGTTTAAAGTTTCAAGTCTCTAGCTCATCGGGAAGTGGTTTAAAATTCGATTACAAGATTTGACGCAACAACAACAACTCGGCAAGCTAATATAAGCGTGGTAAAAATGGTGGTGACTGTACAACTGATTGATAAAATTGTTCCCTGATTAAAATGTAAGTATCATCACGTTCTCTTTTCAAATCGAGCACCAATTTCCGTTTTGATCGAACAAATCGTGCAAAGGATTAACAACAATTCTTGTAAAAATCTTGATTCATCCCCAAACGGCTAGGGATGGAAAACCCGGTTGGATTCACCCAATTTTTGGGGGGGGGTTGGAGGGCTGCGTGGTCCCTTAATTCGCGCGGTCAGCGTCACGAGGGAGGAATTGACTGCCGGTTCGGAACCGAGGGCCGTAAAACGGTGACGAAGTCAATTCCGGGTATCGGAACGTTCGCCAAATATCTGGCTCGTCTGGTCGGGCCTAGCGAGCGCGTTGCTGCCGCTGGAGAACAAATGATTTAACGAGCGAAGGGTTGGAAACCCGACAGTAGCAGCCAACCGGGAAATGAGGCAGGAGAGAGGAGAGAGAGAGACAGAGAGAGAGAATGCGGGAGGAAAATATGGGCGACGGGCAAGAGGCGAAATTCGAACGCAGCCTGTACCTTTCGAAACCATCGTTCGACCGCAGTCCACTATTTCAGCCATCCAACAGTCCTACCGTTCCCCTACCCTCTTTGGTAATCATCGACGAGTTCTTCGTTAGAAATTTCCAAAGCACTATTTATTTACCATGGGGCAATTTATTCGATAGTCTTATTATCCCTTGGTCCCATACATCGAGGCGATTTAATCGACTTGATGCATATTTATTTCATGCATAAAATGGTTCGCATTTTAGTAGTATCGTTCGCTGTGGAGGGCGCGAGCGTGTCGTAGACTGGGTCGCGTTCTCGATATATTATTCAATGTTGTGTGTATCTCCTTTGTGAAATATTTACAAATGCGGCTCGCCGATTCATTGGCTCTCTGAACGATGCACCATGCAGTATTACTTAGAGTGGCGGTATATAAAATGCATTGAGCGTCATCGATACGGAATATGAGGTTACGGTTGTTGGAGATATATGTATTACTCCACAAAAGTAAAGCTAAAATTCTAAATCAAGAGTTGCTACGTTCGAACTCCTGTAACTTTGGCTAAAAAACTGTTACAGCATTCTACCTGTGCTTATTTCGAAGATTCAACTTTAACTGAACTTTAACTTTTGTTAGCTTTTTGAAAGTTTTGATCTTTTTATCGATCAAAAACACATCCTGAAGTTTCGCTTTTTTCGAAATTTGAGTTGGACCACTTCGAAGCGAATTTAAACGACTCTGTAGATTTTAAACAATTTTCATTCACATTGATTTCAATGCGCACTTGTGAAAAGGAACTTTCATCTTTACAATGATTTCTTAAAAATTGATCCGAGATTTTTCGTCGTGGTTTTATTGTATAATATATGAATATTTTTTAAACGTTTCCTTCTTTATTTTCAGCATCTGTAACTTGAGCAGATATTCACTTCAACTATAAATAATTCTAATTGAAAATGTCCACAGCAATTTGCCACACCACGAATAATACGTTTCCCCATGCATTGAGACTTCCTTATCCAACATAATTGCTCTATCAGATTAACGAACTTGCCTATAACGCTCGAATAACAATAAAAAGCGACGTATTTATTTAACAGCGAGCAAATGCGGCCGCGCGAACGGCCCCAAGAGAGATTAAACAACTAGTTAACAGCTTAACTGAAACCGCGGCGCCGTGGAACGCTACTAAAAGTTCAAAAAACACATACACACTTCCGCGCGCGGTAATCGTACAACACGAAATTCTGTCGCTCGCGAATCCATACGCGGGCCGCGCGCCGCGCGCCGGTTTAATATTCCATTATAGTTTTAATTCGTAGGTACAACAGAACGTTGTTTAAAGTTTCCAACGGAGCGTTAAGTACTTTGTTTAGACGCGGGAATATAAAATAATTCCAGCGATAAACCAGCCGCCGCGGCACTGACGCAAAGGAATTTCAGGGATAATGGCCGGTAGCTGGCAGAGGCGGTTAAAAAGTTTTATTTCCTTTCTCTTTTTTCCACCCTCCCTTTTTTTCGTTCTTCTCTTTCTTCGTTCGTTCTTTCTTTTTTTTGTTTTTTGCTTTTTCGTGCACACGGCACCGGTTAAGCGAATTAGGAAGTTCTGGGTCCAATAAAATTTTTTCGCCGAGCGTCGCGGCCAAGTGCAATCCACGAGAACTTTTCCGGCGACTAAGTGCGCGAGCTGTAAAAAAAATTAACAGTGCACGTTGCGCCAACGAAACTCGCGGAAATTCTGGAATTACGACGCTCAAACGTAAGAAGTGCCCACCGTGCCGCTGTGCAGAGCCCTTTGAATACAAGACATCGTCAAAAGAAATATGAACACCGGCTCTGAACATTTTCGGATTACACCGTTTCTTCGAAGAAAGCTGTTTTTCCTCTCTGTTTCGAGGAAACTGTACTGCTTTCTAATTGTCTGTGCACTGTGCCGAGAGACCAGTGTATGAACATGATAAAAAGAAATTGAGAAAGAAGAAAAACATCATCTCAGAATCCAATTATTTTCGTACGAAGTCTACTTGTTATTAGAAGGACAATTTTTGACTGTCTTCGATGGCAAAAGGTGGAGAACAATTTTTGAACGTTACTAAAATAAATATTATATAAATTCACGTGTTAGGCTTATAATGTATTTCCGAGAGGAGCAATTTTTCCTTCTTACATCACAGAAATGTAAAGATTTTTTTAAATAAATTAAGTAATACGTAAATCAATATAGTGAACTTCTGACATATTTCCAAATCAAATTACTTTTATTCAAATAATACCGACAGAATTTTAATTATTACAATTTTTAATATTGTTGCTACTATTTGCAGACTTATTTTTGCGTAACGTGTTGTAACTGGATAAGTCCATCGTGGAACAGTTTTCAGTTTATGAATATCGTTCTTACGTAATGCAGGTTTCCATCATTTTTTTCTAAGGTTTCGTGATTCTTCCCATTGTAGATGATCGAATATCGAGTTTCACGAAATAGAAAATGGTTCGCGTTCGAACTAGGTCAAACGGGGAGCACACATTTCTAGTTTCACATTTTGCACGAACCGCTCGTTGCGATACAGTGATGAAGGGGATGGTTGGCGAGAGTTTCCACGGCCGAGATATATGCTAATGCATTTGTCAATTACTGACATAAGCTCTCATCAGTCAGAGCGCATTTACATTGCGACGCGTTTTGAAAATGTCCTGGTCGAAACTTGTAACCCGTTTTTCCGAATACTACTTTTCTACCGTAACCAAATTTTGTAAAACATTTTACTCATTACTAGATTGCGGATTTTATGCATTTACGACGAAAATGGACACGTACAATTTAAAGCAGTGGACGAATTAAGACGTTTTAAGTACATCAGTGTATTAATTTCAGCTCGATAGGATAATTAAAAGAAGAATGCAATTTTTATTTGGCTCCTGTGTCCTCCAGTCAATGCAAACATTTTTTATTTTGCATAAAGATCCGCAGTCTACTCATTACTCTTCTTTCCACTAGTTGTAAATTACTTTCCTTCATAACCGTAGGAATTTTTCAAAATTTATGTGTAGAGAAACCTAACAATGGTAAAGTATTGACTTACCTATCATTATATCCAATCAAGATCAGCTTATGTTTAGAAATTGTAAATAATGCGAAATATTCAAAGATCTCACCATTTTATTGTGTACTCTTAAATAAACACCTTCTCGAGAGTGTCGCGCGTCAACGTGCAACCGGTAGATGCAGGGGCAGTGCGGAAAACCCGGATATATATTGTTCACCTCGGTCCACAGTGCGGTTTACCGAGATCGGCGACGCGATACGTATTTCCAGGAGCACGCGGCCTGCTACCGATGAAATTAAAATGTAATTTTGCACCCGCGTAATCTCCGTGCACGTTTCCAAGTGTCGCGCCACCTAGCGAGTACGTACACTTCCGTCCACAAATTACCGGACACGGATCTCAACGAACGCAAATTAGAACAGGATTGAAGGGGAACGTACGTACGAAAGCGCGTGAATTGTGGTATTCAAAAATAATTGTGAATTCTCTATTACCTTCATTATGTTATGTTCTAAACAGTCTTAAGGCAGTTGACTCGTTTTCCCAGGATTGCAAGGGTGCGCGATTCGCGTTCTCATTTCTCGATAATGCAAAAATGGAGATTTTCAGTAGTGAAAAACGCTGGATGAAACATCGATCTAGGCCGCTATCGAAAGGCTAATTTGCTAATTTGCAGTATTCGGAAGCTACAACTCTGTGCTTATTTATAAAAATTCCGTCTACTATTTATGGGAGACGAGGCACTCAAAGTGTTAAGATGTGTTCTCTCCTAACAGACTAGTGTGTACGCCAGAGAGAGTGAGAGCGAAAGAGAAAGAGGGAGAGAGAGAACAGACTGCGGGGATGAATTGTGCAGGGGGTTTCCCGCGAACGGTCGCTAGACGGTTCCCAGCGGGACTGCGGGGGCGGCTGTGCGGAAGGGTGGTTTAGGACTGCGGGGGTGGCTGGGCGGAAGGGTGGTTTAGGTCTGCGGGTTCGCGGCTGGCTGCGGAGAGGTCGGCCAGGGTGGTGCAAAAGGGAGCCGGCGCCCGGGTTACGAGCCTAGCCGTGTCCGCCCCGGCTTATTTGCATATTTTAATCTAACGGCAAAAAGTCGCGCGACCCTAGTTTTCCCATTAGTCTGGCCCGGGCCTCGCACGCGCGACCGGAACGCGTGTTACCGGATTCGACGATGAATTCGCTCACCTCGGGAGTATGACTTTTCATTGGGTTTTCGGGCACCTCTCCACAGATCGACCCACTTTTCGCACCCTCGACGTGTTGGGAAATTTTACGACACTTTTCCTTTCCACGCGATCCGGGCGTTCGTGAAAATGGAGGCGATGGTCCTGTCTCTGGCCCACCTTGGTTTCATTGGGTACAATGGAAATTGATGAGAAATTTGATCATGTTAAATAATACACAGCTATACAGAGAGAAAATTGACATAATATACATACATAATAACTTTTTTGTATGATAATTGTACCAAACGATCTGATTATTTGTAAGTAATTAGAAGCATTGGTTTACTAGATGATGTGCAATACGCGTGACAAATACACAAAATCCACAGACTATTAGTACCAATGAAAATGTAAGCTGCAACACGTCCAGATGGTTTATTGCGCCATTCACAAGAGTTCGAACATTGGAAAAATTTGTGGAACGTTTAATGTTGCGATCCAGTGTATGTTTGACAAACCTACGGGTCGCAGAGCGCCCGAAGATGTCCAAAGACATGAATCGAGTAATTCCTGTAAATTACGTGCCCCGTAGAACGCCGGACCCGACCCCGGTGATATATTCCCGCAATTAATGGCGTCCGATCGGCGGAAATTTGTCGAGCTTGCCGGAAAATGGATTTAGATTCGACGGGTTTCCTGCTAGGAAGTTGTAGACCGACGTAGGACAAACCATCGTCCCCCGCTCCTCCCTCCCCTGTATTTATGAGAGTAGTTTTGGCTGTCGTTAAAAATTTACGATACCATTTTACGCTGCGCCGTAATCTTGCTACTCGTCTTTGTCCCATAAATCGACCTCTTGTCTCGGCTGTTTAGCGTTCGGTACGCAATTACTGCATACACGGCGAACTAAGGGAACCTTCGGGGACCGGTGAGACCATTTTGCAAGGTCTCTGTGTAATAAATTCGGTGCAAATTAAAAAGATACTTCACATTGCGGCCGATAGTACTGCAATTACATTGAGCACATCTTTACGCAAGATACAAATTCTCCACATCATTTATAAGAAATCGAGGTTAGACGAAAATATATTTCCTCCTTTAAGCTCCTTAAAAAGTCGAAAATAATGTGTCATTCACATGTATTTCCATTTTCGTAGTTGATTTTTTGTCATAAACGCATAGAATCCGCAGTCCATGCACTAATTTATAGGAATGTGCACAAAATTAAACTCCTTCGTGAAAGGTACTGTCAGGTTCGAAATTAGATGAAAACTTCGCTGCCCTCAAATTCGAATGATGCTTTCGTGCATGTGCAAGTATTCAACGTTGGACAAGGTATTTTAATTCCAGTTATAATTTGAATCATGTAATTTGTATTAAAACGATTTTCAGAGTGTTTCATTCGTATAGTATTCGGTACCTATTGTTTCAGATATTAATTGTAATAAAATGATGAACACTTCAATGCTGTGTGTATTCTATTATAAATATTCCATCATTAGCATTGAAACAATTGTTCGAAACTTTCAACAAATAATTTCTACCAGACCGCTGGCCTGCGAAAACATAATTTTCAATGGAACGAACGGGGCACCGAATAACATTAAATTTTCAGAATTCGCGCTCCAGCGAATCTGTCGAAGCAACCAGCTATTTGTTGGTCGCACTTTGGTTCCCGAGACTGACAGGTTGGAAGGCGGGTGGGCGACGAAATACTCGTTCCCTGGCGCAGACATCCGCGAAACGGAACAAGACGAACGAACGTGACATTTTTCACCGAGCGACTTAACGCGGAACGGCTCGGCCGCGTTCTACGGCGCGTAACGCGGAATTTAAAGTGCGGCGAGAAAAGGATGGGCCGAGGGGGCCGGTCGTTTGCGCGATTAAAATTATAATTTAATCTAATGGAATCGCATGCACGACCTATTTATGACCGGCCGCCCCCGCGCCGCTTGCTATGATGGGACCGTAATCGTAAAATTCTGACCACGCCGCCGCTTCGGTACAATTCAACGTCTCCGCGTATAAATAATTCATGCTACCTCTTCACCGGGGTATAATATTTCCAGGAGAGTTTTCCGCGCAAAGGGGAACACGCCGACGCGCCACCACGGAAACCGGGAGATTTGTCGAAACGATTCTCTAAATAGGAGTCGCCATCGCTGAACCGACGATATTCAATTTCTGCGGGTGTATTCGAAGATATTGAATCGTCCACAGTCACAAATAGACAGGGTGTCCCACTTGACCTTTCACAGCAATGCCACGATAGTTGCGTCAAACTTATCTCTCCACTACCGCAGTGTCCCTTCTTATGGGCTGGGAAGCTTCTAATTGATTCTAAAAAATCAGGTCGTTTTGTACAATTATAAAAAAAGTTATTCCGTTTTAAAGGGCGTTCGAATACTTTCGTGGCTGACTGTACGTAAAAACAATAGATTTTTGTGAGTCCGAATAAATGACATTTCGGACCCGACGTTTTCCTATGTATCGAGGCATTACTGTAAATACGTTCTTCGCAAAAGTCCGTCGATAAAGAAGACGTTTTTCCCCGTGGAAGCTCGACTCGTAATAAAAGGTTGCCGATGATTTCGTTAGCGTAGCGGATATTTTTCCGGGGGAGCGAGGTCGGCCAGCCATCAACAGCGAGTTTTGGACGTGAAACTACCGTGGAGCGAAGTGTGTCGGAAGCCGAAGAAGTAGGATATACGAAGGTTCACGATCCAATAAATTCCGAAAAGAGATGGACTTCCTGATCGGACACGGTTCTCACATTTGTCAACGAATACTTCGTTCGTATCTTCTCCCATCCGTGGAACAGTCAAAGTAACGCGGGAAAGGGCCACAGAGAAACCTTTGACGCTCGTTTCCCAGGGAACAGAAACGGGTCGGAACTGGGACAGAACAGAAAACACGGAATACTGGAATGCTTGGGGAAGAGCGAATTTCGGGGTGAATGCGAAACCCCCACCCCCCGCCGGCTTTATCAAAAAGTTCTCTGATGTTGCGCCGCGACGGAGACGCTCGCCGGATAAATCCCTCCGAAACAGGGTTCGGAGCTTCTACTTGTTTCTGTTGATAGAGGTCTAAGGTCACGTAGATTCTACTTATTGTCAATTTAACTTCGGCCAGTTTAAAAGGATTGTAAATCGGACGCAAAAAGTCCGAGCGAACTCGCCGGACTACGCTCGCGAAGAAGCTTTATTATTGAAGCACGGAATACCGTCTGCGAGCGGAGGCCCTTTCGTGGATTAAGCACGAATCGCATTTAAAATTCTACCTTGAAGTTTACCAATCAAGTATATTGGTGCTCGAGGGACGCCGCCGTATGCTACGACGCGACGCTGCCCGTGAATTGACAAAATATAGCATTCAAGATGCCGGAACGTGTCCCTAGCATTTAAACTTACTCTCAACGAAACTTTTTACTTCGCCTCGCGGAGAACCAAGCTGAAAGTAGGGAGGATCGAGGGAAGTATACTGGAATGGATTTTGAACCTGCGTATGGCAAGTTTCTACTTTTTCATGCAGTTTTAAAATTGTTGCGGATTAAAGATTTCTCCAGTTGGGCTGGAAGTGGAAGAAAGGTTTCAAATTTTTTTCAACATTTGTGCTTCTGCTCGATCATATTCATTTTGACAAGTATCATTATCAATGCCCGGCATTCTTCTATTCGTTTTGACGTGCTGAATACGAATATACAGTGAGGAGCAAAGGTGGACGCACATACGATATTTTTACAGAAACGTATTTTTATTTAAAATGTTTGCATATAAATTATAATAAAAATAAAATACATAAAAATACATTTTTGTAAAAATACCGTTTGTGTGTTCACTTTTGCTCCTCACAGAGTATATAATTTTCGTTCCTGGCGCAGTTTACAATTTACTACTAGCACATTCTCAATTCTGCCTATAAGAAGGTACTAAAAGCTTGCGAGGGCGGATGTAAAATTCAGCCACTAGATTGCCGAATTACTTGAAAATCACAAAATTTGATCACTCCCGTACCATGTAGTGTTGAGCAAATTGCCATTCTTCCCAAGCTACCCAGTAGACCGAGCACGTAACACTAATATAATCCAATCGTGCAGCGAATAATCTAATATAAACACTAATATAATCCAATCGTGTATCGAATAATCCCAATCCCGCGAGGTATCTCATCGGGAAACGTTCGATCGCGATATAATAATCGCGGTTAACGGGCGGCGGTGGGTTGTACGAGATAATTTCAGGTTCGCTCCGTGATCTTCGATCGCGAACGATAGTCGGGTGCAGGCGAGTACACGTGTACCCGACGACGTTACCCGGTAAACCCGTTACACGCGGCTCTCGTTCCGATTTTCCACCCGGTTCTTACGCGTCCGTCCCATTTCCTCCCGTTTCCGTCGGAATCGCCGACCTTTACGACACCAGCCGGATTACAGATTATCGATTATTGTTATTGTTATCGCAGTCGATATTATCCCGGCGCGCATATTCGCGCGAGCGCTGGCTCTGTTAAAAAAAAATTTTAGACCAACCCCCTGCTACTGCCGTCATTATCGCAAAAGTATTTGCTGGAACGGATAGTAGCGGAAAATTGCCGGTATTCCGGGGAAAAGGTGATCACGTATCTCTGTAGCGGCGCGCGGAAATGTCGACGCGACCGCAGAGAGCAGTGCTTGCAATTTCCAGCATATTTTATTTATTTCACGTTTCACTTCTCGATAACTTCGTTTTGGCTGAAGAAATTAACAGAGTCGGGCGAAAATTGAATCATCAATCGGATAATTGATTAATGGTTAACTGTTGATGATTTCTTTTTTTGATCAACGATGGACGATTAATTTTATCAATCGGTTGAATCAATCGTCGAGCTTTCTATGATCACCTTTTTTAATCGTACACATCAATCGATCAATCTTGATTAAAATTTTAATTGATTAATGCCCAACTCTGGACATTAAAATGAGCCCAAACACGACGCCATTCGGATCACGCGTAATTGTTTAATACACGATTTAATAGAATATCGATTATCCAGTTATCTCAATACCTGAATTAAACAAAGACGTCTGACTCAAATTGATGACCACGAACATGATGATGAGTTATAATTAAAAAAATAATTCCAAATAGAAATGATTTGATATTGAACTTCGGTCCGGAGGTCTTCAGTTTAATTTTTGATCGGAGGTTTACTGTCACGATGAAAATCGTGCATGGAGAGTAAATTTGAAATTATAATTTCGCGAAGATAACAACGGGATGATATCAAAGCTGCGTGCTGATACAGAGGGAATACGCGCGGTGAGATACGAAGGCGTAAAATAAAAAGGTTGATGTCCCCATTTTCGCCTTCCTTCGTTTAATAAAAATGCTCGATTCGTGGGTAAAAAATCTTCGAGGCCCCACCCCACATTTTCAATTACTTCTGCCATCTAGATATTTTGTCGCCCTGTAGCTCAAGCAAATTACATTTCCTTTGATCTAATGCCCTCTTTATTATACCGCTTTCTTACGACTTCAATGCCCACCTCTGACAGTTAAGCTTCTTCGTGAAATTCTGCTTCAACGAGAAAGCAAACGAGCGAATGTTGTAAGTGTTTCGTTAATTGCGATGTTTTAATGTGCAATCGTCGAAAAGACCTCTGAAAAATTCTTTCAAAACAGCTTTGCGTTTTCCGTCAAGAATTTTAAAACTTTCCACTCATGGAAAATATTTGTGGAAAGAAGCAATTTCTCTAAACTTGGTTATGAAAGCGTAAATTTTCACGAAGTTTCGCAGTCTAATAATTACATTTTTCATGTTCGATGAGTGACGGAGAAGGCAATTTCTAGATCAATTGTTGCGGAGTAGAAATATCGAGAATATTAAATGACGGAGGAAAAATTATATCGACCACGCTTCTGATATAATCAGATAGATATCGGGAACACGTTTCCTCTACAGCGGGAGAAATGCTCGGGATAAAGTTATGCTTCTTCGAGTGGGACGATGAAAATTGAACAAACGTCGAAAGAAAGATCAACACCGTTAACTTTTCTCGAAGCGAGTGCTCTCTCCTTCGAATATTTATATAAGCTTTGTTAGACTGTGGAAGCTGAAACATAAACTCTGAAAACAACGAGCTCGCGAAGTATTGGAATACTCTATCGTCTCACTTCGACTGGAAGCTGCTATTTGACTTCTGGCGAGACTTTCTTCTACCCGGAGATTACTGGTACAATTTTAACGCTCGTTTTTGTTGCTGCGCGACACTGTGTTCCTTCTTTTAGTACAACTCCACAAAGAAAGTACACATTTAACAAATGATTAATTATGTTCATGATTTTGATCGACCACTTACTATCAATATGTATGTCGTAGATTTAAGCGTGTTGTTAGGATAAGCATGGGCTGAGCATTTGCCGTTGTAGGTTGCCGGAGTCGGTTGCCGAGTGCTCGCGCGTGTATTTACATTGTAGCGCGGCCGAGACGTTTGATCGGCTGCGACAAACAAAATCGGCTCTCTTTGAGAATGCGTGCACGTGGACGGAGTGACTCTGCGGAGTGGGGAAAATGCGAGGCAAGGCGGCAACTGCCGGCAACTGCTGGCAAGGCTCTCGATGGCCCGAGACCGGCCGGCAGATTTTGTTTAGCGCTCGACTGATCGAGATCAGTGTCTCCGCAGAGTCAAACGGTCAGAACACTCGACAGCCCGACACGCGACGATGAAACGTGTTAACGCCGGGGCGCACGGGTCGCGCCAGAATGTTAGTGAGACGACAAATATAAAACACGATAAAACAAAAGTGGTATCAAGGACTGTGCATTTTTATAAATACAATGGTGCTGATAACAATTAAATTTGGTTCTGGCAAAATCTGAATAATTATGTGCAACAGGATGCAATTAGGGTAAGGTTGCTCAAGTCGTGCCAGTGCTCAAGTCGTACCACTTGAATTTTGAACGAACGGCGACAACAGCACATACGACGGCAACCAAATATACATCTGAGTCAACCAAGTTGCTTTACGTATTATTGTCTGCCATAAACCAGCCTCATTGTAAATCCTGTCATCAAGTAAGTTTATTTCAATTTTCTTATAATTTTCTGCATATGTTTGGTAGTTAATCTTGCAAGTAAATTATTGATAAAATTATGTTCCTTATTAAATATATAATACATTCAGTAGAATTTACATAATCGTTTGGTCGAAACGAAATCGTATTAATTTTATTCAGTTAGGTTGTGTTTACTTTTTAAATTTAACTTGTGCCGTGTCTTAAGTCGTACCCGTATGAGATTCCTAAGTCGTTCTAGCTCGTCAGTCGAAATAACGTCAACGCAGAATAAAGAAAACATAAAAATGCGATTAAATATTAAAAAGAAGAAAAGCGATTGGTTTTGTTTTATTTGTAGAGAAGATCGGGAGGAAAACATGATTCAATACTTGATATGCAAATCATGGGTGCACGATGTATGCGCTGGAGTTGACAAAAGAACAAAAAAATTTGTATATGATGTTTGAACTAACGTTTTAATTATTATTGTTGCTTAATTGAATTCTTAGGTACGATTTAGGAAATCGGTTACTTTAGTCGTACCGATGTAAGTTTTTAAAGATTTAGTTTATTTTACGTGAAAGCATATAGATTTTCTAATTACGTTATAATAAATAACAACAATATATTAACACAAGTTTTGAATAACACATTTAATTTTTATTTATTTGACAAATCCTAAGTTTTACACAAATTTTTCTTAAGGGATACGACTTGAGCAACCTTACCATACATACACAATTTTCCTCGACCATCAATATAAAAATTTCAATAATAGTCAGCACACCGTCCACACGTTATTCCGAATACCTTAAACCCTCAAGAACAGAGGTAAAAGTGTACCTTTTCTCTTTTTCCAAGAACCCAGCGAATTTCCATAATCGTTCGCAGTTTAATTATTACAAACTTAGACCGGCCGAGAAAGTTCTTCCTCCCTATCACACGTCGTAAGAATCCCGTAAAACTGCGATTTCCATAAACTGCGTAACTTCAGATTGCGGTGTGCAGCATTTACATATTCCGAAAGCTCCGGGCTGAATGGTTAACCTGAATGAAGACGGGAGTCTCACTCGGCCGCGCGGATAGTGAAAGAGTTCGGCGCACAGTTTCGAACACCTGTGCCCGCTAAAATTACGTTAGAGCGAAGCGGTAATAAGTGCGTCGAGATTTCTGCGGCTTTCATACCGTCTCCGTTGGAACGACGAGCCACTTTTACCGCGCGGACCCGTTTGACAGAGCTGTCTTTGAAACGGAACTTTTCACCGAGCGACGATGACGTTCGGGCTCTTTAAGCTCCTTTCCGCAGGGATTATCGGGAGATCGAGAGTTGTCGATTGGTTTATTGCTGGCTCGGATTGGAATCTCGAGACACTCGCGATATTTCGTTTATGTTGCTCTTCCCTTAAGGACTCAGTGGTGCTCTATAAAATTGACTTTTCTTTGCCGATTACAAAGGATGCTGAGTGTTTGTTCCTAACGCTAGTCATTTTAAAATTTCAGTTTGCAGGATGTGCCACGGATTATCCCACAATTGAGTGACCAATTGCAAGATGTGCGAGCTAAGCGGAAATTCCAGAACTGCAAGAATCAATCGCAAGATACCTGAGAACTCAGTAAGTAAAAATATTCTTTTTAAATTAAAATCATTCTGATTAAAACACAATAAATGTGACCAGTGATGATGCATTCCTTCGTAACATTAAATTTGCCCAAGACAAACGAAGGAGTGGTTAGACAACAAAAATATGAGGATTTTGACACGGCCAGCTTGTTCGCCAGATTTAAACTCAATCGAGAATCTCCGAGGAATACTTGCAAAGCAAAGTACATATATGGTAATTGTAAACAGCCAGTTGTTCGAAACGTGCCATTTTGTACGCAAACGTAATAATGGATTGCACCTTTTGCGAAACTTTTCCGAAGTTTGATTTGCTTCTCTTGATCCAAAGCGTTTCGCTTTGCACGATATATCGTAGAATCGTTTGCATACTTCACTGATGAACAAAATAAAAATTTGTTGGAGACAAACAGAATCGTTTACCGACTTCGCCATTTCACCGAGCAAAAATGCCGTCCACCACGGCTCGCGTTCCCAACACTAACCCGCGCGCTGTCATAAAAAGAAGAAGACCCCTGTGCCGGGGTTTTGTGCCAGTTTCAAACTGGATTTCGTGCTGTGTCTCGCGCAACTGCTTTCGAGGGCTCTTCCTTCGGTCGTCACCTGGCCCTCCCACGCGAACAGGCTGAGAGGGTGATCTCGTTGCGGCCGCGCGAGAATTGCCACTCGTGACTTTGCATACGTTGCCGCTAACGTTGCGAAAAATTCAACTCCAGCCCGTCATCCAGCGGGCTGAAGACGTTACCAGCTCGGTGTCTCGCTTCTGCCGTGAACACACGGAATCCCCGCGAAAACGACTTCCAACGGGGACTTTTGTTCGAACCGTGTCGGCTAGGCCGTTCCCGTCTAATTACGGGAATTCAGTTAGCCTGTTGAACGAGCTGCGCCAATTAATTCGCCTAATTTCCTGGCCTCTGTTGCTCAACTTCTCCGCTGTTTCTCCAGTTAACCCGTTAACTGGGTACTCCGTGTTTTGTGCGAGTTTGGTATCATTAATTGACAGTCATTTTTCCGCGAGTCCGTAGCAAGTGTCGTGGCTGCTCAAAAAAGGCGAGCGCAAAATGCGGGGGAACGGGAGAGCGCGGAATAATTTGATGCACTCGGGTTTAATTAGTTTATTAATATAAAGAAGAGGTCTGGGTAACGATGCCAGATGAGGCGAAGGTTATACGCTAATGAAATTACAAGGAGCGCTAGGCGTATACGCGTTTATATTATATGCACCGGGGTTAAGGGAAGCACGGGTAGCATCAAACCTGCTGACGACTGAGCCAGCCGGGCTAAATTGAAATTTATTCACCATTATTAAATCAAAAGACCGTAATATAGTCCTCTACAATACAACGCACGAACGCAGAACGTTTTATCGTTCCCCCTTCGGGAAGACACCGGGTTTTATCGTAGATATAAAACCCCTCGAACTATCCAAACAGACGCGTTTTCGTCCCGGTAATTCTGTTTTATTAACAACGACTGCTTACTATCTTTCACACGCTGCACTGTTCGCTGCAGTTGAAAACGGTCTGACCGAGTGTGCCCTTCCATAATGCTCTGCAATCCTGTTTTCAACCTTTATTTGTCAGGCTTATCGTGCCAGAATTATTCCCCACCGTGCATCCGCTCTCGAAAAAAGTGCACGGTCACCTTAAAAAAATATTTTCACTGTCGGAACTTATTCGCCATCTTTCCTCCTTATTTTTCCGTTATTCGTCAACATTTCAGCTTTAATTTAAATGAAGTTTCATCGCTCTATCTCGATTCTATCGGAAGTAGTTGCTTCTCTGTGAAAACCGGCGAGCGGTGCATCGGTGCTCTCGAAAAACCGGTGCATTGAACCGCGGAAGGGCAATGCATCGAGAGGTTGCAGAGCATCGAGAGAGAAAGAGAGAGAGAGAGAGCGTGCGCTCGGGTAACAATATAAAGTTGTTAAGCCGAGTCGAGCCCCTGGCCACGGAGGAACCCTCCCGTTCATTGGACACCGGTGTCAATCGATTGCCCGTCGAGCCGCCGACGTCTTCACATGCACGTGGCCCGCACGTGTGCAAGTGCAACGCCAGCGATGCAACGGTGCACGCCTGCTCTTCTACGTTTTTGTAACACGGCCTGACGAGAGCAAGAAGCGAGTTCGGAACTGGCGCAGTCTCGAGCAATCGATCACGACACCGCCCACACGGCTCCTTTCAGAATTAAATTCCATCGGGGCTCGGGCTTGCATATACAAGACCTAACCGGCCGTGAAACTTTTCTCTTCCTTCCGCGAGAGCATCGCTTCAACAACCGTCGAAATTAGGGGAAGCAACATACTCGCATGGGGGTGGGATCGTGCTGCTTGAAAACCCGACTTACGAACGCGGCTACGATTTCAACAATCGGGAAAACCAAGGAAAGTATATGATATTATACAAATTTTTAAACGATATAAATTTCATTTGTTCTTTAACTTTTCTGTACAGAATCGCGTTATTCGTCATTGCATTATAATTTCTCCAACCCGCGCATTGATTCTTCCCAGACCGATACGTCTCGAGTCTTGGTTTTAGGTTAATGCGATTCAAGTTTGTTGATGGCGGGTTGGTCGTTTTCGACTCTCCCGGCCTTGAATTGGTCCGATTCCCATTTCTCGGTACTGGTTTAATTCAATTTGAGTTTCTCGGTCCCGAATTAGACCAATTGAAGTTTGCCGACCCCTAAGTTCGTTGAATTCGGGTCTCTGGGTCCCGAGATGAACCTGTGCTCGTCACTCTGACCAGATACCTCGAGCAACATTTTCCAGTGTCACAAAATCATAATCAAATATTTCTGTACTCCTCTCGAAAATTTTCTTTTTAATTTCCAAAGTTGTTAACGCGATACAGTTACTTCCTCCAAGTGTTCAAAGCTATTTTAATATTCCAGAAAATCCTCGACCGCGAAGGTTTCGGAGAAATCAACAGTCTTTTTATTTCACAAGGAATTTTCAATCCGGCAAACGAGATGCTTCTTTAATCCGATATTCCGCTGAAACGTTCCGAAAATGGAAACCTGCGTAAGAATCCGCAGTGCAATCGTGATACATCGATGTTGCCATAGAAACAGGCTTTAACCGGTTTTTATATTACGAAATCAGCGCTCGGCGTGTCCCAGTTTTTACCATCAAAACTTCGAGGAAAGCCGTGCGCTCTGGCGGTTTTCGATCAAAATATACGATCACCCGAACGTCAAACTTTCAGTTCGGCAGTATCGATCCTTATTTCACCGTGAAACTTTATTAAAATCATGTTAGACGGCCGGATAGCTGCCAGGCGAACGCAAGATTCCGCTCTCGGAACTCGACTGTGTGCACGCCTTTAACTCTCATCTTGCTAGAAGCTTTCCCAGCATAAGAATCCGAAAAGTCGTTTTGGTCCGCTCTCGGAAAAATCCGAAAATTCCGGGGTCGCGGCGGCATTCTCTCGCGGCCGAGGCGTTTAGATAAGAATCAAATATCTCGCAATACCCGGAGAGCCCCGGGCGCGATTATCATTTTCCTTTCTCTACGAAGGAAATCCGGCGAATGGGAATCGGCGTCGATGCGTTTCCGGTGAATCGCGCTCTCGGCGAAATTACACCCGCGCCACGTAAATAGCAAGTAAATAGGTTATTATGCCGGAAGGAACTACTTACCTTGGCGATTGCATTCGGATTACTTTGACACAGTTCGCATAAGTGGCTGAATTTCTTGTTCCAAGTTTTCCAACTCTCGAGACTGCACATTGCCGCACAGCAAAATTCGCGCGGTACAATTTCCACGGTATTAGTGATTTTTATTAAATCGGTAAGTATCGGCAGATCTTTATGCAAAATAAACATTTTCTGCATTTATTATAGTACAGGGTGTCTCGGCTGAAGGAAGCCACCTAAATGTCTCCTTTATTTTTAATGGCACAATAAATATTTCTGACATAATTTAACTGGTATCAAAGATGGAATATCATAGAAGAACAATTTCTTTTGTTCCGTTATTTTATCATAGTTTTTTCAAGGCCATCGTTATTTTTTCATCGGGAAAACTTATCCTTTTTTTATTCCATCTTATAGCGGCTGAAGAAATACATTTGGATATGCTCAAGTCGTTAACAAGATAGAACAAAAAAAAGAAGTTTTCCCGATAAAAGATAACGATGACCTTGAAAAAACTGATAAAATAACCGGACGAAATAAATTGTTCTTCTATGATATTCCTGCTTCGATACCGTTTAAATTATGCCATAAATATTTATTTTTGTTATTAAAAATGAAGGAGATATTTAGGTGGCCTCCTTCAGCTGAGACACCCTGTATATAGCAGCCACTTAGGAACGTTTCCTCTTCTTTATAATAATTTTACTAGATCCAAATTAATTATCATAACTGTATTAAATTTCCGTTTTTAGTTAAGTATGATAAAATCCGCAGTCAGAAATAGAATTGCAGTTGCGTCTGTGCAACGACACGACCGGAAGTAGCCCGAGTATTTTTGGATCCAGTATGTATAATAAACCCGTAGACTATAATAGCATTGCTCCATTAGATTGGCAGTCTAGAATCGGACATTTCCATATGCACGTAACAAAGTTCAGAAATAAAAGAGAACAGTTTAGATTGCGAAGGGTGGAAGGTGCGAATGAAGCGGAAAGGCTGTGCGACGCGACATCGTGTGGTTTCGGTGGCCGGGAAAAAAGAACAATGCTGGCAGGTTAATTATCAGAAACGGTTGGTAACGTGCGCGCAGATTCGCGCGGGGCACGCTTGCAGGTTCGCGTGGGGAACGATACCGTACTCGTTTCGGTGGCTTCGCGTAAACGCTCGCACGGCAAACAGGAGTCTGCACACAGAGCATATTAATTGCGCGTGGATCGACCGCACAATTCTGATCCTGCAATTACGCGCGTTCAGCTCGTCTCCGGAACCGCAGCGGCTCGTCTCGTCGGCCCTTGGGAATCGTTAACCATCTCGAAACTTTGCCCATTCGCGAAACTGCCAGGAGCCAGCCAACACAGCCAGCACAGCCAACCTCCTCGACATAGGATGCGTACTCAATTTTCCTTTCATTTTCCCGGGGAAACTCCGAGCGACGCTCGACGACGCTCTACGGCCTCGTGAAAAACATCGCGATTTCCTCCTGATTACAGGCTGGAACAAATGTAACACCGATAGGCACCATCCTGCCAGTTTCCCTCGCGCAACTTCCACGGATACACAACTTTTCCGAATACTGTTGGGAAATTTTCGTTCCCCGACGTTTATCGGATTTATCGCGAGTAGGGGAAATAGAAACACAGGAAAGTTCAATCTATTATTTCGATGTTCAACTCGTATTTTCATGCCACAAGTGTTAACTAAAAACGTAAAAATCGAAAACAATAATATAACAATAAACCAAGCCACATAGCCAAAATAAAATTTGTCCGCATTGATTCTAAAAAACAGCAGCTGAATAAAAATATCCTGCATCCTGTAAACATTTTCGAGAGTTGAAAATAATATACCGACATCCTTAAATTTCATCTAATCAGTCATTCTATCGTGAATTTCTTAAGCGAATTAAGCTATTATACATAAAATAAAAGATACAAAAATATAATAAACAATTAGGTTGTCTACCAGCTGTGTATATTACTGTCTGAATTAATGCTGTACAATCGATAGGTACAATTGGGACGTAGGGGGATGTACGAAATACTTAGGGGCAGCTAATAGCATTATCTAGTACAGTTATTTAAGCAGTTTGGATCATGTAGTCCGCTAAATGTTTGAGATCACTGATCTAGGCATAATCTGCAGAATCCGGCTCAGAACGTTTGCACAGTGTCATTGTGTGCAATCTATTAAATGTGTATACCGCCTAGTACCGAGAACTTTACGATTACCTATTGCGTTAACATGACATTGCTTCGAAGAGCATATTACATTTATTTCTCACTATTGTATTCTCTCTTTCTACTTGAAAACTATTCCTATTGCTCGACAAATATTTACAATTCAGCATGCTATCATAATACGGATCCTTGTTCCGCGGAAATCTATTATACCTAAAATCACTAGCAACGACCGCAATAATTGTGCAAACGTGCGCGCGTTGTTGGTCGATTTTCCCAAACAAAGGAGAGCGCAAATAAATCGATACCGCAACTCACATTTCCTTACCATATTGGTTTATCGCTGTTTGTATCACCAATATTAATGTACAGCGTAGTGGTATTATAAAATGACTCGATCCCTTTGCCTTATATGTATATCCTTTTGCCTTAATCATTAGACTGCGGATTTAATGCACTCGTGAGAACAAGATAATAGGTGAAATATAAAATGAAAATAAATTTTTATGCATATTAGAATCACGTATATGTAATAATAATAATATAATTAGTATAATAAGTACTGGAAGCTTGAAGGGGCAATTTTAAAGTTCAGCTATTTGACTTGATTGAAAACAACGAGAAAGAATTGGTTCGCTCCCATCGCTACTATCAGCATCGAGGCACACGAATCCGTGGCGCGCGAGGCAGCATAAAATGAAGGAAAATAAATTAACCGAGTGGTCGACGAAACAAGCAATTAGGGTTGGATAAGCATCGAGAGGCAAACAGTTTGAGGATTGCAGGACGTAAATACTCTCTCGTTCATATTCGAGGAACGAAAGTTTCCCGTGCACTCGTACCGCCGGATGAAAAATCCTCGATTTTCCCGTCGACTCTCGCCCGAATCGATGAATCGCAGGGTTGGGTCGTTGGGGGGGGGGGCGGAGGGCGGGGGGCTGAAGCCGAAGCATCGACGACGGCAAGTTTCGATCCGCGAAAGTGGAAAGAAGAATTGATTTAGCGAAGTCCGTAATGAGTTGATTGCAGAGGATTCTCTATGCCGTAACTTTCGAGCGACGCTGCCTTAAATTGCATTCGTTACGGCCCCGACCCGCAGAATTTGATTTTCGAAATATCACCCCCTTCCCCGCGGACCGCCGAGGTCAAAGATCCGCGCGCTATACGCGAACCCGGCAAATTCGATTCTCGGCATCTGTGTTACAGGTCATCCGCGCGCGAGACTCGCGAAAATTCCGCGTTACACGCCGACCGGAATTTTCAATAAGTGTATTTTTACATGCCCCCAGCCATCCCCGCAGGGCCAATTGAAATTTTCGAATCAATTTACTGGTCGGGTATCCCGATAACGAGACCACTGTTTCTTGTAATTCCGATTTGTAAAATCATTGGCAGAGGTGAGTGAAATCTATTGACAAAAAGTGCAGACAAAGTTCGACGAAGTAGGATAGTCAAAATTTTAAATTCTGGATTTTCCAATGGGGAATTTGTTGGCGAAAGAAAATCTATATTATGTTAAAAGATCTATGTTAGTTATACACATGCTAAAAATTTCATCGAAAAAAATTGTGAAAATCGTAGTTTTACATGATTTTTAATTAGTTTCTGCTTAAAATCCACAAAATCATACATCTTTCGACGAATTTTCGATTAGGTTTTTCTTGCGTCAACCGATTTTCATGTAATTTTCAACATGTGTATAAACTATAACATAGATCTACAAAACATACATTTTAGTTTTAAAAAAATGTCTTTTTCATTTTTGCATGTAACCTTGTAAATTATAATTTTTTGAGAATCTTTCTTGCACATCATTTCGTCAACCAATGCTTCCAATTGATTATAAAAAATCAGCTCGTTTAGCACAATTATAAATAAGTTATTAGTTTTCAAAAGGTGTACGAATACTTTGCACACTCACTGTATATGTATATATTTCTAATAATATTACAGGTAGGTTTTAGCAGGCGGGAAAATTGAACAAAACCGTGCGCAATTTCCATAATTCCAGCGTTCGAAGTAATTGATTGTGTCAGCCTCATCGCGAGCACGAGACTGCAGCAAGAAACGTCTCTTTTCGCACGTCTCCGGGTAAAAAGAGTCCGCTACAGTCTAGCGTAATTTCGAGAAATTGAGTATCGTGCCACCTCCCTCTTTTTTCAGTCTAAAGCTGTGTGTTTATCCCTCCCCGTCCATCCCCCCCGCAGTGTTTCCACTGTCCTCCATCCTACGCCGAGCCAATTTGTTTGCTGGAATCTCAGCTCGCGTTCCATGCTTTCGCGTGGAATTGCAAAATGCGAAATGAGGGGATTACATGCACGGCCGCGCAGCTGGCCGAGTAATTTCGGATACTTTGATCCGAGGATTCGCGGAGCCTCGACTTCGATCGTTCCGGGCCAGGATCTTCGAGGGAAGACTTGTTCGCGAATATGGAGGGAGCTGCGACGATAACGCGAAATGAAACAATGTTGTAGCGATTTTTTTTCTGTTCGAAGCAAAAGAACCAAGCGAGCATGTTCGACCGTGTGCATCAAATATTTTAACCCTTGATGCCGTATACAGGGCGTGGCCGTAAGGGTGATGCGTCAGGGGATAATTCTACGTGTAAAAATAAGTCGGAAAAAAGGAATAACATTTTTTCGTTTGACGCCTGGTTTTCGAGAAAATCGAGTTTAAAGATCCGAAGTAGAATTGGTTGGCCATGGTCAGACGCGCCAGACGATTCCTATCTAATAGCATGCGTATACTTTGTACATTACTATCGACCATAAATCTCAACAAACCACGATAAACATTTAATTTCTTGCATCAAGAGGTTCAATAAATTATAAATAATTTGGAACAGTGCGGTATTAAGCCAAATCCACACCAAAATTAATTTGAACACTTCTATAAACCACAATCCTGAACAAACGACGATGAACATTTAATTTCTGACACGAAGAGAGGTTGGATAAATTAAAAATAATTTAGAACTGTGTATTTAACGTGGTAGTAATGAACAAGCATGGTTGGTGTTAAGCCCGTATTTCGTGAGAATTTGAAAGATCGATAGAGCCGATTGTGTCGCCAGCATTTTCGCCACAATTAAGCACGTCCGATGACCGACTTATGGCTGGCTGGCAGTGATTTTTCCCGGTTGGAGAGCCGTAGTTCGAGGAGGGTCGTTCGGAAGGTATAATGGAAGGCACTTCGTCGGAAGAAATGGGCGCCATTTCTGGGTGAGAAAGTTCGTCGCGTTGTTAGAAACAAGAACAATACGACACTCTGGGATCGTTTCCTGGAGCGTCGAAACCGGTCACGGTCCTCGTAAATGGACTCGTTCCGATGTTTCGTGGAAGTTACTCGGGCGAACTCGTTGCTCCCGACGTCATAAATTAACTATTTAACCGGTCCGAGAAACATAGTAAATCAATACGTCAAGCAACGGTTTATTGACTGAACATGATTTAACTTCCTCTCTCTATCCTCCCACCCTTCGCTGCGGCGCTGGTGATAACCTCGATTAGAATTGAATGCAACACACCGTGAAGTTATTTATTTTACGCGATCGACGATAAATCATCATTGTTTCGCCGGTTCCGAACCGGTTTTTTCACTTCTCGGACTTGTTGTGCGGCGACTGACGGCCAATGGGACACCGATTGTCCGAGAACGCGATTTTTATTCATGCGCTGCCCCCGCTGGACGGAGTTTCCTGCGATTTTTAGACGCGTCGTATTTTTTATCGTACGATTCATGGTTATTTATAAGCGTTCCGCGGATCTTCATGCAAATTCTTTTTGCTTCTTTTTGTTCACTTAACGTCACGATAGCTGCACTGCTATTTGCGATCGCTTTAGGATGCATTTCACGCATATATTCAACTTTACCTTTCATATTTTAATTAATGCCCACGTTCTTACACGGTTCAAATATTTAAATATGAAATATTTTATCGTACAACCAAATTTATTCAAACATTTCAATCTCCACAATAAAATAATATCGTTATTTATATTTTCGTTTTATCATATGGAATATTTTAGCGGGTTAAATATAATCCTTTTTCGAAAATTTAAAGAAATTATTTATATGCAAATAAAATTCTTCCGTGAATATATTAGAGACCATCAATAAATTATGAAATTTCGATGTATTTAGGTCAGTAAAGTATTCGAGTAATATATAGACTTGCATGACTAACAGTGCCGGCCATATTGGATTCATAATAAGCTCCACGGTCGCTGGCCCAAACTATTTGGATAAAAAATCGAATTAAGATGCGCGAGTGAATTGCAGCTTCCAGAATCTCGTCATATAATCAACAATAAATGAGCTAATATTAATTCACAGTGTAAAAATTGTTTGAAGATCCTTTCCACGAGCACATCCTCGACCTATCCTCGAAACAGGACTTTTTCGAACGAGCTCGCATTTAAATCGAGCGGGTTCGGAAACGGTCAAACAGTATTCCCGTCTACATAATTATCGCGCATGCATGTTTCCCGTATTTCTGGCAAATTGGCCTTGCTACAAAGCCCTCTGGCGCGTTTATTGTTAACAATACTACAGCGCCGCTCCGATCGCAATTCCCGTAATTTGCGATCCAATATAAATTTCCGGGGAACGAGCGCGATCGACGCGCATAATTTTCTATCGAGAGAAGGTAAAACAATTTGCAGGTCCGAGGGGGGGCCTGGGCCGTGCCGGGCCGCGTTTTACCTGGTTAAAAACGGGCTTAGGTTAGGCGAGACAGCGGGTCGCGTTAACGACGATAATTAGAACGGATGCGTAGACATTTTGCGCGATTTGCCGTAACGCGAACGGTATCCGCCGGGTTAATTAATGTTATTAATATCAATTCACGGTAATTCCGCGGCAGCGTGCCCTCCCATCCCCTTGATAGTTTCGTAATAACATATCACTCCCGGTACAAGCCGGGATGAAAATTCGCTTCGGAAACCCGCGGGCGAAAGGATCGCGCGCGCGCGCACGTTGAATTTCAGCTCGCCTAATTCAACAAAGAGGAAAAGCGACGGCCACGCAAGGAAAACGGTAGCGCGGGACGCTCGAATTTATACACCTGACCATGCAGTTTTCATTGCTGCTCGGTCCGAACCGAATCTCCACAGGTAATTCACCTGCTTGCTGTTTACATAGTACCTATGGGGTTTCACGTACATCGCAAGGGACTTATTGATTTTTCAGATGTGATTTCAAATTTTCCTTCAAACCTAAATGGTACAGTCGTAAAGTGCTCCGTTTCAGCTTTACGTTGAGCTCTAAAAAGTTTTTTAAATTTTCTCGGAAATATATTTTAATATATACTTGGACGAACCCCGTAAAATCCAACCATCTTTCACCGAGTTGCCGGGACTTGGATTTATCGATTTTTCGACATGATTTACAATTTTTCTTTAAATGTAAAAGGTCCTGTCGTAAAGGCGATCTTGCAGCTTTGATTTATCTACTAAAAAGTTTGAAAATACATCCTACAATGGACTTGAAGTAATCCCTTGGAATTCTTGACTTCTCGAAGCGACTTCGAATTTTCCTTTAAACCCAAGTTATCCTATCGTAAAATGCTCTCTTCCAGCTATAATTTGAGTTCTCGAAAGTTCGAAAATTCCCACCGGAAAACATTCTAAATTCGACTCGCAGTAACCCTTTGAAATCCAATCACTTTTTTCCGGTTTTTCGAATTCTGGATTTCTCGAGGCGATATGGAATTTTTGTTTAAACGAAAGCTACATTATCGTAAAGTGCACTTTTTCAGCTTTAATTTCTGCCCTTAAAAGTTCAAATATTCTCGCGGAAGCACATTTTAAAATCGATTCTAACTAACTCTTTGAAATGAAATTATTCCCCGTGTCGTTCTTTCGCTCCGGATTTCTCCATTTTCCGACATGTCTTCGAATTTTTCGTTTAAACCAAGGTTATCCTACCGCAAAGTGCGGTCTTCTAGCTTTAATTTCAGCCTTCGAAAGTTAAAATATTCCTACGGGAATACAATCTGAAATCTACTCGCAGTAACCTCTTGGAATGCAATTTCATTTTCCTCCGAGCTTTCGCTCCGGCTTCTTCGATTTTCGACACGATCTCGAGCTTTCTTTTAAACCAAAATGAATGTAGCATGAAGTTCAGTTTTCCAGATTTAATTTAAATCATCAAGAATAAAAAAATTCCCACGGAAATACATTCTAAAATCGATTCGATGTAACCCTTTGAAATGCAATCATTTGCTTCCTTCCTTTCGCTCCGGATTTCTCGATTTCTCGACATATCTTCGAATTTTCTTTTAAACTAAGATCATCCTATCGTACAGTGCAGTCTTCCAGCTTTAATTTAAGCCGTCAGAAGTTCGAAAATTCCCGCGGGAATACATTCTAAGTAAACCTCTTCAAATCCAATCATTTCTTTCTGTGCAATCGAGGCCAATCGTTCGAGATTTATCGATTTTAGGATACGATTTTGAATTTTCCATTAGGGCAAAGTTATTCTACCATAAAATGCAGTCATCGAGCTTTCATTCAAGCTCTTAAAATATCGAAACTTTCCAAGAGAATACATTCTACAGTCGATTCGAAGTGACCTCCTACGATCCATTCAATTCAATATTTCAAATATTTTATTGAATTCCAGTATATTATGTTGGTTAAATGAAACCAACTTTTTATCATTATTATCGCCACAGAGCAGCAACGACAATCAATACATCGCAGATTAAAAATAATAGCGCATGTATTAATCTTTTGCACAGAAAGTGATCATCAAAGATACACATTGTTTATGAGATATCCTGATCATTTGTGTATACATTAAATTTGAAGCGATTTTACTCGCAAGTGTACCTCTCCGAGTACGATAAGCACTCTCGCTCGGTTGCCTATACGATCAGATACTCCGGAAAATGATGAAAGTGCAGTGGTTAAGTGATTCTCATCGGTTGAAAAAACGAGCATATCATTACCACCCTCTCGAGGAGGATCTTGTCCACCAGGCTCGCCTAAGTGCACCTTCTTCTTCCCCGGCCCCGGCGCAACTTCCGCTCCCATGTTCGCCGTCCAAGTTAACGAGGCGTGCGTTAATACACATTACTTAATGACTTCCGGCACAGCTTAACGGAGCGTTAACGTACAAACTTGCCGTGTCCCTGACCGATACAGGCTTCCGGCCACCTCGAGCATGGTTGCCATGCTGTTGCGTCGGAGGTGTGACCTCGAAACACACTAACAGCTGGTCCCATTCATTTCCATTCAACCGCGAACAATCGCTGATTTTCCAATTGTTTCCCCGCCCAACTGCCAAACTTCCGCGTAATAACTTAGCCCATTCGAGCACGGACAAAACGTACACCACTCGAAGAAGGGGTGAAAGAACCGGAGAAATCTTAATAAACACCCGAATATGAACCAATAGCGATGGAAGAATATAATATTACTTTTAGCCACGATGCATTCTATTCGAACGATGAATAGCCTCGGTATTTTTCTCTCCCTCTCGCTGTCACGCAACCCCCAATCACCGTAAAATTCACTTTAAAATTCCGCGGGGTTCCCTGAAGCATTGCTTCATCCAACGAAACGCTGTGCTTCGTCTTCGAGCAACATTAGGCCAGCAGGTCGATTAAGTCAGCGATCAGTGTCAGTCTGAAAAGAAATATTGCGAATGGTGGTGTCGCGTGACGCGGCTCATACAAGCTCGGACAGCCTCGCTAACTGTTTCAACACTGTCGATTACACACAGCAACACTGCAATCCATCGCTGACAATACGTACTTGTCAAGCTGATTGTACAGTACAGGTCGACCGGGACCCAGTCACCGGCAACCACGATCCGTCACGCGAGGGAATTTTACAGTATTCAGTTTTGTAGGATATCAAATAAAACGTTGATTAAACTTTGATCAGCACGTCCATTTTGATGGTTAAACACTGGAATTTGCTGCGAATTGGCAATTTTGGCGAATTGGATTCGTACGAATATTTTTCCGAGCACGGAGATAAAATAGATACAGTTTCCTTGGACGATAATAAAGTTTCTTTTTTTTTTGCGCGCGGCCAACTGTATACCCTACCGTCTACTAAATATAAATTTCTTCAATCTATCGATCACTTTCATTCATAAACGTACAACGAAGTGTGCCGGTATACCATTGTGGAAAGTATCCACGAATATCTCATTGGAAATTGGAGATATTCAATTTTACGTTCCGCAGACGAATCGAGAGAATTCATCTCCCGCACATCGATATAAATAAACCGAATTTTGCGGAGTTCACTGGCAAATATCGAAGTTGGAAAAATTGACTCTGTGAAAAATTGCTTGGTCAGAAATTCGGTTTTATCGAAGAGCCGAGTCTCATTGTTATTTATATATTTAACTCTGAAAACCGTCGAAAAAAATGCAGAAACGTGGAAACATGTCGCTGGAAATTTATTATCCGGAGCAACAAAATGGAAATGCAGATTCCCGACGACAATAGAGAACAATACAGTCAAAAGTTTCTGCTCGCTTATTGATTTCCAGAAAAAATATTTTTGTAGAATAGAAGTTTCAGTGTTGGTATGACGTGTACGGAACATTTTCTTTTTGCAGGGAAGAAAAATGATTTTTAAATGTAAAGGGTTATGCATAAGTACCTTTAGGGTGTTGAATGAGAATATCTGTCAAACGCCATGTTTGTCTCTTGTCACTTTCTTGTATTTCTAACCTACAGATAGACAATTTTAACAATCGAGTCGTATACGATTGAAGAGCGTGTTAAAGTTATGTATTAAGATTTATTTTCCAAATCAGTGTGGAAGGTTCTACGTTAGTTGACGTGGCTATAGGAAGAAGTATGCTAAAAATATGAAGTGTGCTGTGGTTTCAAAAATTTTTAGTAACCGAGTGTTAACACAAAGTCGCGGAATAATTCGTTAAGGTTACGAAGCAGAGTGTTGTGCGGATTGAACGCGATGTTGAGGGTAGCGGCTCGATTTGTTGAAGAAGTTGGTCCGAGATTATGACGCCAGTAAGACGATAGCGTTTCCGTGATTCACGATTATGTGAAACTCGCCTCCTTTTTACGACTGTCCGTGGCCATAGCGTTCTCGCGAAACTTTCGCCCGCCGCACACTTCTCCGTGAACACTGTAACTGCGGGGATTCCTTTTTATTGTTCCGTACGGGCCGCTGCTTTGCGAACGGCTGTGCTGTCTGTCTATTTGCAGTTCGGAGGAAGCGAACTTCCTTTTGAGACTCGGATCCTCAAACCGCGATAGCGTGACTCTCAACCATGCCCGATACCGAGGCAATAAAAGTTCTTCGGAAAAGTGGAACGTGAACGTCGTCGCTTCCCTGTGTTCTTGCCCCAACTCAACAGCTTCAAATGAATATACTCGAATTCGTTCTCTCTGGTTTCCTCATTAACCGTTCTTACTTTTCGGTTTTAACACTCGGTTCCATTTTTTCTTCGTGTTGGATACGAATTTCATTCTGCCAGCGTTACGTTCCCTAATTGTGTTCAAGTTTAATAAGATATTCCATTGTTTCTTCAATATTTCTCGTTATAAATAATAGTAATACAGTAGAACCTCGATATTCGAATTCTTTATCATCTGAATACTTTCCACAAAGAATTAGTTTGCGTTCAACCAACCCATACGCTGCACTATTTACTGCACACTTCGATAAAGATTAAGTTCAGCACTGAAACTATGTACAGTATTTTCTCGTTCGTTGCGAAACTGCCGGGGGTTTGAGTTCGCAACGAGCGAATACTGAACTGTTTTGTGATTTATGACTGCGTCCAGATACACGCCGAGCGCGCCGAGCGAGACTTCAATAGGGAGCCGAACATAGAGAAGGACAGAATGAAATACGGATCGGGTGACCGAAGCGTGTCGCCGTCGCCGGCACAATTTAAAGGCCCGTGAGTTCTTACAATGTATGTAATGGCTGTGATGGAATTGTTAATTTTCCATTAGGCTTTTATGGGACTTTCACTAACTCATTTCTGGCATTTTTCTGATTAAAATGATACCAAACACGATATAATTTGGCCAATATTTAGTGGTTTAATCGATGATGAAAGTTTCGAACGCAACGAAGAAGAGCGTATAGGAAAGAAAGAGACGCGCGGACAGTCGTCGCCGCCGTACGGAGCGACTCGGCCGACTCGGCGTTGACAGGCAGTGGAGTGGGTAGGCACGTCGCAACGAGCGAATACTACATTATTCGCAACGAACGAGAAAATACTGTAATTGTTGTATTATATATTATAACAATCATGTTCCACTAATTAGCACGGATAATCGAAGTTCTACTGTACTGTGCAAATCAGAAAGGCTACAAGCAAATTTATTATAAATAAATGAATAAATCCCCACGGAAGCCCTTTCGACGTGACAGTGCACTTCATCCTTCCAGCAGCATATCGTCACCAATCTCACTATCCCATCCCGCCGAAACCCGACTATAGTACCTGCTAACCAGACTAACTAAGTGTAATACTTGCAGAGTAACAACACCGATAATAAATTTGCCACAAATACCTAACTAGCGTTCGCGACACCTCGAAGCCATGCTCTCGCACACGTGCGGGCCGAGCGCGTGCCAACCGGAAGTTAGGGGAATACCGAAAGTTTATGGCGTTCTCGTGCTACTACCCCGAACGCCGCGCCGCTACCATTTTCTTGCGTTCGCATTAATTTCCATACGTGGTGATTTCTGCTCCGAGGAGCATCCATTAACTATTAAACAGTCGAGTTCTCAGGAGTCGGAAAATAAAATTTTAATGGATTCCACATTATACCCACTTCCTCTTTATGCAGAAGAGTGTAAACATTTAAATCTGTTTCTACTAATTAATTTAAAACAGTGGAAAGACCAAAAGAGTTTTCAAATTATACTGTTTGTTGCAATTGATGCAAAAAATTTTTATTCTGCATATAGATGTTCTAGTATTCAAGAGACTCCAATCTTTCAAACGTGAATACATCTAGATTTATTACATTTGCCAACCACGTTCCTGTAAGTCTTCACACCGTTACTACTCGCATTTCACAAAACAGAAAATCACTGTCTGTTAACACTTTTATAAAAATAAACTTTTCGCAGCAGAAGGAAGGGGCGCTACGGTATACTCTTTCGTAAAACTCCCCGTTTCGCTTTCTCCTGTTACAGAACCGAAACTTCAGAAAGGGCGAGGGTTGTATGTTACGTAAGTTCCATCACGGAACAATTTTGAACTCAATTAAGGACTTGGTATCTGCAATATCACACCTTCATTCGCAGACCTTTTTCATTTTTCTTGGTGCTTTGCAAAACGATCGATAAGCAATCTACCATTCTTTTGCCAGGGTGACGGTCTACTCTAATTTCAATATGTTTCTCGCTTAAAGTGCAAAACGAGTTCTTAAAAAACAACGAGAAACGGGCATCCAATTCGTTGTAAAATTGATTCATTATCACTCCTTTCTTTACAACAATTTTCTTCGAGGGAGTCAAACAAGTTTCACTCGCTACAAGATTTACCGTATTACAATGTAGCAACTATATTTTATATATTTTATTCTCTGTCGACGCTGTGTGTAGATATTTTTTATCTGTCCACTGCTTTAAATTGCACTCGTGTTTAGATTAACTGTTGTTCGAACAATGTCATAGTTGCAGCGTTAGTCTCAAAAATTTTAGGGATTTTAATTCCTCGGAAAACGAACAGTTTTCGCAGCAGATCTTTCAAATTTGGCAGAGCACGGGGGTCGATGTAGTAAGACGTGGTCGTCGGTGACCCAGGCGAAATTACGCGTCGAAGTTGAACCCTTTGAAGGATGTTCGATGAGACGCGGTTCTGAGCGCCCGGCCGAGGTACTTCGCTCAATAAACACGAGCCCTTTGTCCTGCCATCGGAGTGATATAAGGAAGACACCGGTGCCCAAAGTCGAAATACGGCTCGCGCGGAGCAGCGCCGCGCCGTTATCGGCTTCGCGAACTTAACGAACTTCGCGCGACACTCGCGAAATACAATTGAACCGTGTCGGAGGCGCTAGGCATTGTTCGGGGGACGATCGCGATTTTCAACGGCGAATTAAGGGACGTCGCGAGGGAATGGTAACAAGTTCGAATGATTCGAGATTGCTTCGAATATTTCAGAGCTGGGCTGACAAATACGCTTACGCTGCTGCCGTTCGGTTCTTTGGAGTTGTTAATCGTCTTTCCTCCACTTGTACAGTCACGCCGAAAAGTATTTGAACCGGAGTCGCCAGACTACGACTTGTCTCCCCTCTCTACCTTCCCCTTTCACGTGATTAATCCGCTACTGGTAAAGAGAGGGTAACTTTTTCCCCTCGATTCAAATTAAGAATATTTTTCTCGTACAAAGCTCGTGCAGATACTAAAATTGTTAGGCTTCCGAAAGATTTATTTATTTATCTTTGCAAATACATTTTCGCGGACATTCTTCTCGAGTAATTCGCGACAGAAATTAAAATATTTACCGAGTCACCGAAACGAGTTTTCTCCAGCTAGATTTGCGAACAGTGTGCTGTCACCTGTCTCTGTTGTTCCCCCGACACTTTTTCCCCGTTTGTCGGCCTTTTCAGCGAACGTGCACCGCCAGTCGATAAAATCGACTCGTTTTTTTCGATCGGCGCAGGGCGACCGTTGCGAATTTTGTTGCTTTGACGTTTTGTCCGAAGCGGCGGTTTTGTTTTCACCGAACGTGTGCCCCGATCCTGAATGGCCGCTGTGTCAATTTTCGGGAGTTCTCTCTTTTTTTTTAGCAGCAGCAGCAGCAGCCGTCACGTTGGTCCCGCGAATCCCGCCCCGTAAGTGATTATTTAGGTAGAAAGTGTTTCAAGAATTGTTCCAGCGGATCGGCTTTCATAGCCTGTTTCATGCATTCGCGCGCGCGCGACCGTTTCTCTCTCTTTCTCTCTCTCTCTTTTTTATTTTATTTCCCCTCGTTCCACGTTTGTTACCGTTTCGCGCCCATTTTTAGCCAGTCAATCGGAGAAGATATCCGTGTCCCTCTATGATCTTTTTGTAACCTTTCGATGCGCGTGTTTTATTACCGCGCGGCGCACGGACCAGAGCCAACGTTTGTACACTGCCTACGAATGTTTGCTCATGACTTTATGACAGAACGTTTGCACTTTGCCCGACGCGAATCGCTCTTTTATTCGTGTTCCGCTGATTCTAGCGGCCTGCACCGAGTTGATAAACCTCGTAACAACAGTAGAACCTCGCTGGTTGTACAAAACGATTTCCGAGAAACCGGAAATGTTTTAACTGTGATCATTTCGTTAAAAAAAATAGCACAATAGTATATTTCGACTCATTTTAAAGCTCGACGCCTCTATTTTCTAAGATATTTGTGCATGATATGGCTGGTGAAAAACTGAGCACACGATTTTGACAAAAATTATGCAAATAATCGCCTGTGAAAATTGATATGAAGATTAAAAAACTTGACCCGCGATTTTTTTTCTCTATTTTATGGAACAAAAATGAACAGATTGGCGACACTATACCTTCATTCGAACCTCGATAAATCGACTAGAAAAAATCGTAGATTAGGTTTCAAGCATTCGCGGTAAAGGAGAAGCTTTGATCTTTAAATCCACGGTGGTTTCAGTCGTGAGAAAATTTAAACAACGAATTAGGGTTCAGTCGAAGATGGAAAATATCAAACGATTTGTCAGGCAAAGAGATAGCTGGCAAATCGGATCAGTGACAATCAATGAAGCAGCAAGAAACGAGGCGTCGAACCGACCAGTGTGCCTTCGATGTTTCGTCGAAGCCGAAGCCGGAGCCGAAGCCGAAGTCAAGGCCGAAGCAGGTCCCGGCACGGGTTCGACGGCCATTACGTAACACGAAATTAAGACGCCTCGACGACCGGCGAAATTACGTCTGGGAATTGCGCGACCTTTGAAGGAATTTTCAGCCGTGCGCTCGGAATCGAGTCGAAGATGTCGGTAGGTCGTACGAACGACTGGACGGTCGATTAATCTGGACGTTGATGGTGTATTACGAGGGCCAGCAAATCTCTTCCCTCACTCTCCTTCTCTCTCTCTCTTTCTCTCTCTCTCTTTCTCTCTCCCGATGCGAAAAAGAAATTTATGGGAAGGCGCTCGCGCGAAAATCCGCTGCTGGTAATTTGTCTGCTAGATTTTGGTCGCTGTGTATTTCCCGCTGATTTATTTACGTCGAACGAAATTGCTCGAGAGCTCAATTTCGGCACAAGGGTACCGAAGAACCTGAATGCTCGGCCAATCAACAAAAGTCAAGCGGTCAAATAAAACAACGAACCGCGAAAGACATGGTCGTCCATAGAATTTTTGAATCGGTCCTGGAAATAAGGGAAACGCTTTTTAAAGCCGATGGCTCATTCGCGAGATTTGCGACAAACAGAAGCTCGGAGCTGTCCGAAGCGTGTTTCAAAGTCAGTCCCGTCGAGAGACCTGTCTAAATACTTTTCTCGCGATAAAGGAACCGCCGTCTTCGTTCCTCGTTCTCGGTTTTTCTCCGGGGTCGGGGAACCGGAAGCAGTTTAGAATGCTTGTGAATATTTTTCACCGGCTCCGGCGAAGAATAAACGGTTTCCTCCGAGCTCCTTTGTTTCCCAGAATGAACGGGGGGGAAACAGTTTAAGAGAGTTTTGCCATATTTTTAGTGGCCGAGGGAGGTCCCTCCGTTTCTTTCGTTGTCCTAGTTTTCTTGTAGTCTTCGGGGTTTAATGTACAAGCAGAAAGTGTCTTGTTTCTTCCACTGGCTACCAGAGATAGTAATCGTTGATTTTTATGAAACCGCTCCGAAAGTTGTTCTCGTAGCGATATTCTTTTAAATTAATTTCTTTAAAAGTTACATCAACCTCGAGGGTTATTAGCAACTACAGGTTTACACGTGAGTGTGGTCGTTTCTCAGTTTTAAATTTATTGTGCATTTCTCTGATTAAACCAACGAATTTTACTCGCCGCTACAGCTGCGTATAAACTTATTCGTGGAACGTACAGATTTTTATAGATTCATTCTTCTGCGCGCATCAATGGATCAAATCCGGAATACTCGGAAATTTATAGAGGCCATTTATATGCGGCATGACCGGCGCGCGTGATTTTTCGTTCAAGTATCTCGTCTTGCGGCATTTTTACGGTCCTGCCATAATGCGGGCGTCATCTTTAATAATTTCGAGAGGTTTTCTCGGGTTTATTTCCCACGATATGAATGCTGTGATGCTTCCACGAAAGGATACCGCATAGTTGCAGACACTCGAAGTGTTTTATGTTCTCCGAAAAATGTGTGCCAGACTGTCGAGATTAAAATATTATTTACGAAAGTTCTTTGTTACCGCGGAAAATATTTTAAACGAGTTTGTAAAATAAGATTCGTTTAATTCGAAGAGCACGAGTCATGGTATGCGACCATTTTCTGTGATAGTTGCAAACACTCGGTGTTTTATATTCTCCGAAAAAAATGTCAGAAGGTTGATATTAAACTCTGTTTTCAGATTATTTATGAGTATTTTTTATTGCCAAATATTTTTAATGATTTTGAAAGGCAACGTTCGTTTAATTCGAAGAATGTGGTATGGGACCATTTCCTTTAATCTCCGACTACCGAGTACCTAAGGAGGGCATGACCTATATTCTTTCAGTGTGTCGATTTCCCTTCAAAGTGTCACCACATTTACAGATCACTCGGTGGGTCCAAAGTTTAATTAGATCTCTACATTTATGCATTGCACTGATAGAAAAAGTTTAATCGGTTTATTGTCACGAGATAATGGTTTAAATGCGAGTAATCCAATATTTGAGAATATTTTTAGAAGCTCGCTGCATTATTTGTTACCGGAAAATCTGTGGAATAATAAATGGACTGCCGACTGATGCACGTAAAATATTCAATACTGTTTTATTCAATTCGGTTTTTAAAAGACGAATCAAGCCATCAATGTTTATCAGGAGCTATTTAAAGACAGTTTAAATTTATCTGGCTATTTCTCTCGTTATTTCAAATTCCCGACGCACGTCAAAGCTTTCCGACATTCTAAAAATGACTTTTACAAAGTAAAGTGGATTACGTATTGCTACGCTCGATGCAGGAAGCTCATCGCCGTTTCAAAAAGCGCAGAATCTAGAGTGCCTCCATCATCGTCGCACAGAGAACTGATCGCTCTCCTCGCCGTATCATCATACCCATCTCTTCAAAGTGCATTTATCAGGTCAAAGATCGACGCCAGCTAAATTCACGGCTCTCCGCGCGCGCGAATCAAGCAATCAGAAAACCTTTGTCCAATTCCATCTCTCGACGAATAATGACAAACGAAAATGTCCGCGCAATTTAGCGATCGCCGACCGTTCTTTGTCTCTCGTCGCGCCTCGATTATCCGAACGACGTCCGTGCAAACATTCATATCCAATTACTCGATCAATGCGAGCTGTATTTTCGCATTATTTTTCATTATTCGCCTCGGAAATTATTTTTAAATGATGTCGAGTCGTGAATAACATTTAATTTGATTACCAATAAAAATCTTCTACTACAACCTTGATTATCCGAACATTTATAACCAATTATTCCAGGAAATTTTATACAAGAATACATTCTCATTTATATTACTTCGCACAGGAAAAAGGTTTCGACCCCCTTTTGAGCCCTTTACCTCGTAAATTGATTTTAAATGTCGCGGAATCGCAAATAAATGTTTAACCAGATTGCCAATAAACAAGTCTTTGGTGGATCCTCGACTATCCGAACAGTATTGGTGCAAATATTTATGTTTAATCATTTCACCGACGCGATATGAATATATTCGTGATTATTATTATTATTCGAAATTATTTTGAATTTTTTACTTCGCAAATTATTTACAGATGATACACGCTTGATCAGATTTCCAATGGAAGTGTTTGCGAATATTCTGCGATGAATGTACTTGTCCTGTATCGAAATAATGCCGTTCAATCATTCCGACATCACCTGACCACCGAGTCGCCTAACTGATACGTGTAATCGGGCTTCTGATCTATTATTTAAATTGCTATCAATATTTAATCTTTGTATTATAGATTTCTACAACCAGCGAACGTTTCGTTGCGCTTCTGCCAGCCTAGTAACAAGAGGGGTTGGCACAGATTTTGTTCGATTAAAAGATGGCGTACAAAAGTAATTGTAAATTTGTATTTCTTTCGGCAAATATTTTTCAGAAACTCTTTTTTAATTTTATTTTAACACAATTTTATCTATCTCCGATCAATTTTTATATCAAAACTTGTTACAGCAGATATTTCTGTAATGAACGTTATTTCCGAAAATATATGAATATTTCAATGGCACATTAATTATTGATAACGTCGATGGTGTTTAATTATTATCGGAATAAATCATTAAAATTGCATGTGACCCAATTTTGACCTGCTTCTGTCCGCTGCGATATTTTTCAACCTACCGTAGGTAAAATATTGTCTTTTCCCATTTAGATGTCAACTAAATCTCTTTTATTAATCAACACATCATTGTATAGTTCGTCTCTTTTGTTTCCACATTTATTTGACGTACTTAACTTTACCGATAGACTGCGGAATTTTTGCACGAACTGATATTCTCACAGAAATCAAGTAAGTCCCAATAAATTATAGATAAATGCTTGAAGACATACAAATTTATCAAAGTGTGCAGTAAGCAGACTCCAGATTCGATGCATTCGTAAGAAAAATGTGTAGAAAAAAAATATTACTCTCGACTTATAAAAATGATTAAGCAACAACTTGTTAAAAATTTCAGTTTGCGCGCACACATCCGCAGTCCTACTGATAAAAACCAAATTAATCACACGCGTGAAACACAACGAGCAGCCAGCAACAACTAAACTAAAAGCTGAAATACACGAGCCGAATCTCTCCGCAATTTCCACCAGGAAAAAAGAAACCCGGTGCGCACGGAATAAAACGAAGGTGAAACTGAAACTCTATTTCTATGTATTAGCAGTCTACGTGTGCCCGCTGTTCGCCAAATGCCCAAACTCGAACGGCTGACAAAGCCAAAGATAAAAAAAAGAAACTCGGCACTCCGAAGCGAATCGAGCGATGTCTACAGAGAACCGAGAAAGCCTAAAAAGCCCGGCGCGGCGCGCCGGTTAGTCGGCAGGGTCGGAAGTCACGGTGTGGCTGGTGCAATTTTAAAGAATCTTTGATTCGGAGCTGGTAGAGAGTAGAGTGCCGTGAATGTTGAAGCGTGCCAGTCACCGGGACCGACGGTAATGAAAGCGACGTTTGATCATCGACCACGAAGTAATCGACTTACCGTGGCGTGGCTCCGAATCTCTCTCTCGGTGTTCCTCTTCTTGCCACCGGTATATTCCCTCGGCGTGCCTCTCTCTTCTTTTTCCCGATGCGAAGAAACACTCGCGAACTGCCCGCATGGCAACCACTTTACGTGTGACGGACGGATTTTCACCCCTCTCCCTATCCAGAAGACCGGCGAAACGCTTAACCTCGTGCGAGGTTGTTCTCCGATCAGTTCTTCAAACTCTACATCACCTTCGCGAGGGTCTGCGCGAGAACCCGAGAATTCACCACGGAACATGCATATACAGAACCCTACGAATATCTCTGCACTCCAGTTTGCGGAACGTCACTGCGAGTCCGAGCCTCTCACGCGGTGCGCACGTTTTATTTGAGAGGTCCAGCGCGGAGTTTCTGATGGTCGCACGTTTTATTCGAGAGATCGAGTCTGCGTGTGATCGCGGTGTGCCGAGGAGGACGCGTGGTTTGTTCGAGAGGTGCAAAAGAAGCGAGTCACAGTGCTCCTTGTGGGAGCCAGCACGAATTCCCGCGACCACTTCACCCCCGCGAACCGCGGGGGTCGAAGTCCCGCGGCAGACTGCAGGGTGTCATCCTCGCTGGCCGCCTCGAACCTCCGCGATTTCCGGCGGCCGCGAGGCTCTCCGTCACCGCCCCTACCGCGCATGCCCGTCAAATCCATCCCCGCGCCGTTCCAGGGGGGTGCCGTATCACGGGGGTGCAAGCCCCCACCTCCTCCCATCGCGGCCGTATGCGGCCCTGTGTCTATGTCGAAGGTGGGGGTTGGGATCCTGTGGCTGCGCCCCTTTCGCGTGCGCCTCCTATGTGTGTGTGCGCGCGCCGCACACCGTTGTGTGCAATGTGCACGCGAGACACTGTGTCTCCGTCTCCCTCTACGTACGTGTGCTGCTGCTGCTGCTGCTGCTCGAGGGTGCTCTCGATGACGGGGGTTGCATCGCTGCGCTCGAGTGTCTGCGTTTGATTCTTTGTCTCGTTACCGGGGAGCTCTGCTTTTTTTCACCCCCTTCTTCTTCTTGGTTTTCTTCGGCGTGGTTTTTCTCTAACGGTTCGCTTTCTCGATCGCTGTGTTTCTAGTTTTTGGAAATGCGTTAGAGATGCGTTTTCGTTGGGGATGATTAGGGGTGGGTTTCGGAGTCTTGAGATTTTGAGGAAGTATTGTGGATGAGACTAGAGGCGGTTCACCAGAGTTTGACATGTTTCTCTCTTGGTCGCTCTCTTTATGTCTAGTTTTTGGAAATACGTCTTCGTTGAGGCTGGCTGTAGGGGTGGGTTTCGATGTTTCGGAATAGAATATGTGCAGTCCGTCAGTTGAGACCTGGAGTGATGCGTCGACTCGGTGTACAGGAGAATTGCGCATAGAGGGTTCCTGTATCCGATATCTCCGGGTTTGGACTGGAACGGGTTAAGAGTCCCTACGAAGGTGAGTTTTTTAGTGGGTATTAGAGCTATAACTTTTATCCGGGTATATGAGATCCCGGGTAGAGCAAAACTACCCGGATATCTCGTAAGACAGCCGTGTCCCCAGATAACCGAGTATCTCGTGAGGTCTCACAATTGGTTGCAAGAAACGCACGAACTGCTTTGTAAACATCAAGAAAATCTACTATAAATTATTTCATGTAATAATAATAAAAACTGTCTCATATACTCGGGTATCTCATGAGTATACAAGGGATATTATGCATTTGTGGCATAAATGATTTGGTGCGATTTAAACCAGTGAAGAAATGAAAAGAATCTAAGAACGTTGATATATTAATTTAAATCTATTCAAACCGTTCAAGGAAACAAGTAATCGTAATATGTCTTCTGCTTCTTGCAATTGATGCAAACGATTTTTATTTTGCATAAAGATCCGCAGTCTATTCATGAGATACCCGGGGCAAACAAAAAAGGGATGGGTTTCGGTGCATTGAACCTCGGCAACTAAACTTTCACAAAAATGATATGAATTTATTGTAAATATACAGTGAGTAATAAAATGATTATGAACACCACGAGTTATTTATTTAAATTTTGGTGACAAATGGAATTGAAATTGCACCTGTCATAATACCACTTTTATTACAGGACATATTTCTATGTTTTCAATAATATTTTATTTTCGAGTAATTTGAGTGAACCAATGAAAGGCAATTAAAAATGAAGTACTGTGTCAAACGTGCATTCATGGACAATTAATATCTATGTGGATAAATTTACTTTTGTCGTCGAGGAAAATATTTTCCGCATTGAAAACACGAGATAGATACTTGATTTTTTAGAAGGTTTTATTGTTTCATGTTTAGGCTCCGATGATTGAAGGATTTGGTCGATTTGACTAGATGGGAGGTTTCGCAGAATGCCGCAGGTTTCCCAGGACGAGGGAAGGGGGTGTTGAATGGACGGTGTTGTGGGTGGTGTTTGATGTTGGTTATAGTGGTTGTTGTGGTTTAGCGTTGTAATTAGATGCTGGACGGTCTTTCCTTAGCGCGCGGTCTTCCTTGCACTGGAAATTGATGTTTGGCTACTCGAGATGCGCTGTGATAATATCGCGAGCAGTTTGATTGACACGGCACTGTGTAAACGCCAGAACGAGAAACAGATGTAGAACAACAGTCGTTCGAAAGTTGTATTGTGTTGCAGGAAAGCGGCCTTAACGGCTGCAATCAATTTTCTGCGAGCGTGTTCTCAATTTGCACCATCGAGAAGCTCGATCCGTGTAATGTTTCAAATTTTCTTGTGCTTCGATAGTTAGCACTAGATAATTATAGGTGTCCGACTTTTAAATTATGTTATAAATATGAGAGAGCAAAGTTCATTAACACCTTCTTTATAACTTAACAGTCTTTTGATCGACTTGAAGATTAACAATTGAGAACTTAATCAATGTTTTAAATATCTGAGGCAATTGCTAGATTAAAAAATCATATCTAATTATTAGACTGCGGATCTTTATGCAAAATAAAAATGTTTCGCATTGATTGTGGCAAGCGGGAATAACATAAAAAATGCATTTCATCCCTTAATGACTTTGTTACGTTAAGAACAACATTACAATATTTTCTTGAATTTTTTTAATCTATTACTGTTTTATGTCTCGCCAAACTAATTTCTTCACAAATGCATAAAGATCCGCAGTCTACTAATTATATAGTTTAAACATTTCTTTTCGGATTAGTAAGCTTCAAATCGGCATAACAAAATTATTCATACTAGGCTTATGGGAGTACTGAGATTGTAAAGCTGCATCCATGAAGAATTATTCAACAAATTTCTTTCTTTAAGTATTATTTAAAAATGATTAATTTGTACAGACAAATTCTTGTTGTAATTCATCGGACTCATTTCAGTCTTCGTGGAACAAGAAACTTTCGACCTACCTGGCACTTGAAGCGTGTTCCCGACTGACCCTAATTTTCTCAAAGGCACGAACAAATTACCGGGCACGAAGGTGTTAAATACGAGCATGCGTCTTCTGCGTTAAGAACAAACGACTAGAATTAGCATGAGTGGGATTGACGGGAGTGTCTGTAGTCAGAGTTGTCAGCGTCTACAAATGAGTTATTAATGCGGCGCGTGCTTGAGTGAGTGCCGCGGCGGAGCGTGCGGCTCAAAGATTGAAGAGTCACGTACCGTATGCGCGCGATGGCTGTATGATAAGTTGAGAGCATAACATCGTCGAAGAAACAAGATAGTTTGACGAAGGGTTGATCCTGAAGAAATTACCGCAATGTAACCGTGCAATATTTCAGATCGACAACGATCAACACGTTCGAACGAGTAATAATTTTGCAGGAAAGAAGACAGGGGACAAAATAACGTTTTGGAAAAAGTATCCAAGACTCTATCGAGGTGAACAAAATTATATAACTTACTTAGATTTACAAAATACATGTTTTAAATTTTCATGACGGGCACAGATGAAAAATTTAAAAATCGTGGTCTTTACTGTTCCCTTCGTAATTGCTACCAATAACGCGATTACAAAAAAATGATTCACACATTAAAAATTTATTCGCTTTTAGAAGCTGTACGAATACTTTGTACACCGACTTGTATATTACTATTTCCTCCGTATGCTACGTGATAGCACACGATCCCGCGTGGCGCGATAGTATGTTCCCACCTTCACCCGTGGGTGTTTCTCGGGCATTGCGAGGGCGGAGGGACACGGCGATGGGAAAAACGCGGCCGAACCGATGTACGCGATCGCAAAACCGACCGGGTATCGCTGATAGAAAATTCAAGGGTCTCCGTTCGTCGGGACAAAAACGGGAAGCGACGGGAAACAGCGGCCGGGCGATCAATCGACGCGTGTAACCGCTTCGAAGCGATGCAACTTCGAGACTGACGAAAAAACAATTCGATCGGGGCCCGGCGCGGCGCGGCGGTGAAGTCGTACGGGAATTATTTGATTAATTCTCGAGTAGAGTCCTTTCATGGAAAAAGAAACACGAAAAGCTCTAGAACTCGCGCGCAGAAAAAACCGTTTTCCAAACGGGTGTCGATTCGTTTTGATCGTGAAATTGATATAAATCTGGAACTGGTAATGAATAATGCAACGGGAGGGGGATCGCAGGATTTGTGGATCGCAGTGAAAGAATCAAAGTCAAGTCTAGACCAGCCTCGTCCCTCGAACGCGTCATATCGACTATCCGGCGCAGTAAGTGTACCAAATCGATCCGTGACTCGTGAAACAATTTGGCTGACGTACCGCGTTACATAACATCTGCGTGGTAATTCGATATTGATTCGAGGCAGCCCTCTAGCACGAATATTATTATCCGCAGGTAACAACAGACTCCACGATCGACCGTCAGTCTTGAACCGGAAGTAATCTTCATTTTAACAAGGCGGCCCGCAACGTTGCCAGCAAGCCGACAGAATTGACGACGCCGGCCAGCTAAAAGTTTATTCCCGCCGACTATATCGATGATTATTATTTTAATACAGATTCATGTTGAGCGACGTCGACGGAAAAGCACTGGCTCGATGTTGCGCGGAGGCTTAATGTCTTCGTTAGAGACGATGGGGACTGGTCTTGGGATATATTGCTGCGATTGCACGTCATTTCATTTTTCATCATGACAGTTTCAGACATTTTTCACTGATTCTGATGAACGTCCCGGACATTTTATTTGAATTTCAAAGAAGGAAGGTTTCGATCGGACGTCATTTTATTTGTCGCTCATTCCGCGTGTCAGCTTGATATGTTTTTCACTGGTTCTGAATGAATGTCCTGAACATTTCATTCCACTTTATTTTATGTGCATTTTAAAGGAATTTACAATGTTGATTATATACTTTTTGATTTTGTTCTTAGTATATATTATTGCAATCGGGCGTCATTTTATTTGTCGTTCGTTCCCCGTGTCAGTTTCATAAGTTTTTTTACTGATTCTGCATATTTCGTTTGAGGTTGTTTTTGTTGTCCCATTTAAAAGGAGGAATTTACAGGATTGATAATTTATTTTTCGTATCGATTGTTTGACATTGCGTCGATTTAACGCAAGGGAGAAATTAAATTGGAAATGCACACGAGCGACGAGCGAGGCGAACTCTATCTCATAATTTCGTAAAATAAAGAGTATATCAATTTCTCGGGAATCGGAAAGTTAGTATTGAAACACTCTGTTTCGGAAAAATCGGCGAGATATAAACCGTGAGAAAAGCGTAATGGTTTTCGCGCGTACCTAATATTAAAGCCGCAACACAGGCAAAGAAACGGCGGCGGGTCTGTTCCGGCGTGACGGCGTGGCATGACGGTTCGATTTCGTATTCCGACTCGAACGAGACGGAAATAATTCATCCGGTTCCGGTGTGTTTTCGCGCGCGACCCGCGGATTTATCGGGTCGCGACCCTGCTCCGCGGCCCGTGAAACGTTTCGGCCGCGAACACGGCTCGGGCCGAACCCTTAGCCTTCAATTAATTACGGGCCGGGAATCGAAAATGCAGAAAGTCCGAGAGAGAGCGGCTTCGGGGTTCGCCTCATCCGTCAAACGTCCCGGAAAGTTTCGCTATCGGAACGGTGGTTAATGCAGTTTAAGCGGCGCGTCCAAACTACCCCGAAAGTTTTACTATCGTCGCTACTATTACACCGGATGGAAACGAGGATCCGTCGACCGGGGAACGCCGGTTCTATTATTCGGAGCAACTACTTCCATCGATTAACTTCGATTCGACAATTCGCTGCTCATTTTTCTCGCACGCCGATCCTCCCCATTTTCCTTTCGCTAATTCCTTCAAAACCCTTCAAATCTTTTAACCGGAGTTTCATTCGTCATTGCAATTTTTTTAAACGGAGTGCTATGTATTTTCTTTATATCATACTAGCTGTAGCCGGCCACGCGTTTCTGTGGCTCATAGGTATGTAAAAACACGCGCGTATTCGAATGCAACGTTGTGTCAAAATTTCAAAGCAATCGGTGAAGAACTTTTGGAGATTTAAGAGATTTTGAACAAACGAACATTTATATTTTTATTTATATAGAAGATTGAAGCGTGTGCCAAAACGAATTCATTCGTATACGACATAATGTCCTTCAAATTGACATACTAATATATTATCAGAAGAAGAATTAAATGCATATACAGTTCCTGTATCTTGGTATTGTAGACAATGTCTATTTGATTATTTTATTCACAATCGGTTCCTCCATCTATCGTTCACGGTAGAACGGTGCGGTTGCAGGATGCAGTTCCTGCTTGTCATCAAATTACAGACAGAAGAATGCCTGGCGACTTTCTCGTAATTTCACGGGTTATTCGATCCTCGTTATCGTTTTCACGCGGATAGAAATCCGAGCCAGTTCAGCCGCGAATTACATTCGATCGAGCTATTCTCCGGCGTGCCGGTAATAAATACCACGGGTCGGCGCGGCATTGTCTCCGCGGCGCGTTAATTAAAATGCAGCTAATTGTAACGGGGGCGGCGGCAACAATGCCGAGATTCCACTACGGTTATTTAATCCGCCGATAAATATGCGGGTTCGATTTTCGCGCGGCCTCTCTCTGGGCTCTCTCACGCGGCCGGCAAACGTGACCCGCGAAAAATAGCGAATTCGCAACCGTGGGCGATAACGTCCGAGAGCTGAATACGAACGAGAAGAAAGCTCGTCGATCCGATGGCCCGGAAATGACGACCATTATTCGCGTCCTAGCTGTAAAATTAACCGTCGTTACAAGGAGGCACTCATCGTGGCCAGCCGGCCCATTGTCTTCGGACGAATTTCCTAATTGGACGTAATCGGTCAGCCTAATTTTCACGATGAAATTCGCGAAATAGCGAACGTTCCGCTCTTCAAAATGCTTATAATTATTTAATGTATAACTATTAATAACAAATTTTGATAAAATATTAAATATAAATATAGTATATATGTTTCTTCTATCGATCGTATTTGCTGATAATAAATTTTTAAATGTTTACAGACGCGAGTCAAATAAATCTTGAAAAAGATCCAAACTGGGATCGAAACGTTGATTTTGTTTGACAATTAGCAAAGTTGCTTTATAATTCGTAATAAACGATCGAACTGTTGCGCCGAAAACATTTAAAAATTTATAAATATAGTATAATTGTATAATTACATAATTGCTTTTAGAAAGTACATTTTCAAGGTACATATATGAAATATGCGAGTGTACGTATCAGCAATTTTGTAATTCTGAAACTATCAATTACATTACATTAATTACAAGAATAGTTAAATTACCATTAACATTCAAGCGAATTGATTATTGCAGTTCATTATATGTACCACAAAGTGCAGAATTACAGGAATAAGCGACCTTGTAATTTTAAGAATCCGTGGCTTACATAAGTAGAACAGAACAATGTATGATCAGCCATATCGGCAGAATAGCGCTGTCACGAGCAGCCCAGTGGCAACACGGTTGCACCGATTTCGGACAATTAGCAGAATAATAGCAGACTGCAAAGCAGTTGAATAGCAGTGTTCTTAGAAAGAACAGTAGGTTACAGTTAGCCTGCAGAATGGTATCGTTCTTACGTAGATCATGGGAATAAAATAGAAACTGCAGACAAACGAATCGAATGCAGTATGTGCAATAGGATCGTTTCTGATCGAATAAATAAAACGATACGGTCGAATAAACTGAAACGACTTGACTAGACAAGTGGAACGGAAGCTTCTTGTTCAGCCTGGGAAGACTAACAAGAGGCTGAGAAAATCATTGAGTTGTTTCACTGACTGCAGCGTTCCCACAAAATTCTTAATTAAATATGGCAAACGGGCTGTTAGTAATATTCGTAGATTATCGTGTCTATTCTACTGATTATTTATCATACCTCTCATTCCAACGAAATTGCAATGATCTCTTTTTTGATTTCGGTAGAATTTTTCCTTTTTCCTGCGATTGGATTTAGAGAATGAAATGAGATTTTTAAATTCTGTCTTCGCATATTTCTTTTATCAGAAGGGGTGCTCCAAAATAGGTGGATATTGACTTCAGTGTTTTGATAAATATATTTCTCTCTTAATGTTATATACTCCAAGAAAATGGCTACAATAGTAAATAGAAAATAAAGCACTAAAAAATTCAAACGCGAAGTGGTACAAAAATAGCCTTTGGAAAATAAAGCACAAGAAAAGTGAAATAGTAATAGATTCATTAAAAACGTGCTTCCAAACGCTTTCATCTTCTGTATATCCACACAATAAATCAGAAAAATTGATCACACTATTTTTCCGAAATAAAACTTTAGTTGCCCACTCTATTCATATGGCACTATGTCGCTGTCGACGAGTGCGCCACTCGGTTCGCTAAATAATTGTGTGAATCCGTGCAGCTGACCGTTGCGCGATCAAATTGCGGGAGCAACAAGTAAAAATTCGCAAAGTCTGCAGAGGAGCAAGACGCGAAAAGGAGCTATCAAGAAACGAAACGAAAGGTTCAACAATGGATGTTAGCGTCCATGCCCGCGACTTGGAACGGGCGACGACAAACCGAGCGGAACGCGGACCAAGTTTACGTATAAATCCTGCTTCGGGGACAAGAAGGAGGACCATTTCGCCATCTCGCAAACAGTTCGACGCTGGGACACCGGTAGATCCCCGGGAGATCCAGTTCCTTGTATCCTGTTTAACGCTTCCTCGTTCCCGCGACGGTTCTACACAGCTTTTGTTCCGGTTAACGATTAGGTTCGGCGCCGGATTAAAGACGCCGTCGTAAGTAACGAGCTCTAATGGGGACAAGTTACCCCTTTGATACCCCTTTAATCATATTTGGGAATCTTATTCGACGAGCTGCCAGAGGGGTTGTGGGATCATTATGAAAATCGGATCCGCTAATGGCTTCTCAATACGTTACACACTGCTGGATAGAATTATGAAACGACGTGGAAATTAGGGGCTAATGTTGCTTTTATGTTAAACAGCGTTCAAATCATTTTGCATTATTTTAGAAAAGTCACGAGACTCTGTTCATTCAGATTTTTATCATTTTTCATGAAGATACAACTAAGAAATAAATGTCCAATATGTCGGGCAAACAATCGGAATTTAAATTGAAGTCATCATTAATTGTACACCTAATAGATTGAATCAATTTCACGTAAAGCATCTTCAAATTCTTCGAATGTTTTTACTGTTTTAAATCTACTAATTTTCGTCATAAGTGCATAAAAAAATGTTGTTTCACGTTTCACATAAGAGAACCATTGCAACGCAGAGTTTTCATTTTTGTAAATCGTTGCAGCGTCGAGAGCGGCATCAAAGAAGCTTGTTTCTTTTGTCGAATCCACGTCGATCGAATGAACACGGAATTTTCGCGAAAAGAATTTTAATCGTTACCCGGTCGTACTGCTTTTTACTCGAGAGACGGGGACGGTGTCCTCTCCCGGGGTAGCTAAAGTTTAGCCGCGCCCGGCTGGCCGGCGGGTTTTATCTGAAAACAGGAAGCGGACTATCCTGTGGAGACGTGGCAAGCGACTTCACAGAAGATATATATCAATTGCGGCAGATCTGTCCGACGATATCCCCTCGCTCGCGCGTCTTCTTTATACGAGGAACCGTATGAAACAGCGGCGAGCTCCGAGCCAGCTTTCGAGGGCCCGGATCCAGGGAAAATAAGATGGTTCTGGACGGAGCGACGCTGCGAAAGTATTAGATCAATCCATTTGTTCCTCCTCTGTCCGGGCTGAATATTCCAGCCTTTATAAGACACTATTTCTACGCCGCGCCGTGGTACAATATCTCTGCGAAATATTTCTTATAAATAAAATTGATAACACGAAACAAAATCGAACCTTTTTTCAAACAGCTCTTACAGGCGATGAAAAATGGATCACGTACGATAATAATGTACGAAAAAGATCGTGGTCGAAGCGAGGCGAAGCTCCGCAAACCGTGGCAAAGCCAAGATTGACACCAAGAAAGGTGGTGTTGTGCGTTTGGTGGGATCATAAAGGAATCATAAATGACTATGAGCTGCTGCCATCCGGTCAAACGATTGATTCTAACCTCTACAGTCAACAACTGGAAAGATTAACGTCAAGCAATCGAGAGAAAGCGACCAGAATTGATAAACAGGAGAGGCGTCGTCTTCCATCACGATAATGCCAGACCCCACACATCTTTGGCGACCCGTCAAAAATTAAGAGAGCTTGGCTGGGAAGTTTCGATGCAGCCACCGTATAGTCCTGATATTGCACCAACAGACTACCATTTGTTTCGGTCTCTAAAGAACCCTGTCAATGGTGTGAAGTTGACTTCAAAAGACGCCTGCGAAAATCACGTGTCACAGTTTTTCGCCCAGAAATCGCAGAAGTTCTACAGTGACGGGATTATGGTTTTACCTGAAAAATGGCAAAAGGTGGTCGATCAAAATGGCACATACTTGATTCCATAAAATTCATTTAAAATATGCAGAAAGCTTGATTCATTTCTGCATTAAATTACGAAGGAACTTTTTCCCCAACTATATTTCGACAAAAATTAACATCTAAATCCAGTAGAGTCTAGTACCTTTGATCACGTCGAATGTCATTTACTTCGTACGCCAAGGTGTTAACGGCGGAACTCGAGGTTGCCATAGACGGAAACGAGACGAGACAGAGTTCGCCGAGTGATCTCAGTGCAATGGCGGAACAGAGTAGATTAAGGTAGTGACCATAAATTTAATGTGGTTGTTTGTTTGGGTAAATATTGGACTTCGCCGATGTCTTGACTATTCCAAAGTGGTTCGCGGGATTGGGTGCGCGCGAGAGGCACAGGGTGGACACATCGATGCACCGGTTACGTATGTGTATACACGTGGAACACAGCGACAGAACGGATTCGATAGACAGCGTGTGAACCGTGGATACCGTGGACGTGAAACAGGACCGACTTCCCTCTATATATATAGGACATCAAACGCTAGGAATTTGATACAGAGAGTGTCATGCTCCTCGGAGAGTACACTGCGACAGATGCTAGAGAATCTATGTAGTCAACAATGGGACGTAGAGCGTGAATACATGGCAGAACTTAGACGGAAATTTGATACAGACTGTAATCGACTCAAGACACTTGGTACAGGTGGATCGCAGGACTCCCGAAGTCCCTGGAACCCCTAGATCTTCCGACTCTCGAGATCTCCTTTGAAACTAAGTCCCCAGACTCGGGCCCCGAGGCTTCTATCACTTTCGCCAACTTTCAAGCTGCTCCCGTAACAATAGGCTGCTCTATTTGTTGCTAGACTGTGGATAGAGCTACGTAGAACGTGATTCCTTCTCCCAAGCGTTCTAATCGGTTGTATATAATGAAACAATCCTCTTATTCGTAAATCATACTTCTCAATTCTACTCATAAATGGAAATTCTTTTAGTAGCTGCTGTGCGTCAAAAGAAGGTTGTCCCAAAAGTGTTATATTTCGCAGTAGTGTGTTCCACATTTTTGCGACATCCTTATAATCGATATTCGCCGACTGCTTAAAGATGGGATCTCCTTCGCGCGTCTCGACGCAGCATTTTGTTATCCCAGCGCCTTTTATACTCCATTCGTCGTACTTCATCAGAACTGCGCCTCAATCGTGGATTCCCCAATGTTGCAATTTACCGATACATGCGTATTCGCGGTAAAGCAAAAATCATTTTCTCCTTTTCAATGCATTTTAATACAAGAAGCGTGGTTTTTAAAACGTTTGTTTTTATATATATATATTTTTTTCTTATAAATTTATAAAATCCATAGTTCAGTTACGACGTTGAAGAAGGTATATAAAATTACATTGTTTATTAGCCAACTTCGAAAATTTGAAAATCGAACGAGAAATTTTTCGCCGGATTGTACATCGGTATCGCTCTGTATCGGTCGAGGCTTTTCTTTTTTTTCTTCTCGCGATCGTCGTTCCGTCCATCGAGGATTAGAAAAGTCTCGTGCCAGAATTCTGGAATAAAAACGACGACACGAGGAGCTGGAGAGAGACACGGGGGTGGTTTCGAATACCCTCCACGGTGCTGTAACTGTGCGAATCCTCCGGAGTATCCTTAGGCTTCCGTTATCTGCACCGCCCCCACCCCCCGCCTCAAAGCGGCAGTCCCACCTTGTCCATTTCAGTTCCACGTACCCTCTATTCCGTGCCGGATTCAATCGAGCCTGGAATCTCGTCGCGCATGAAATCGTACTATACAGCGAGCCGGGCCCTTCTGGGACACTACGTTTAATTTTATGTACAACCTCCACCGGCGATCTCCCTCTTTCAGAAGGAACCTTCGAACTACCAACTGGACCTGTCCCTCCACCTTTTCCTCGATTTTTCATCGATCGAGTTCTGCCCTTAAGCGTGGAATTCCTTTTTCCCCTTTTAATTGGTAGTATGATTTTTCCAAATATTTTCAGATATAGGATTATTAGAAAATACAGAGAATTTGGATATGCTATTGGTTTACTTCTGTCGCGTTAGGAACGTCTTTTCAGTTCCATTTACATTATTGTATATTACAATATATTATCAGGTGATTGCGTAAGTTCGTGCCCGATTTGAAAATAAAATTCAATGGTTAAGTTTTACAGATTGTTTAAAGATTTGGTTAACGATTGGTTAAATTAAAATTAAAAAATGGTCAAATTTTCTACAATTAGAAAAGAATGGTGACTATATGCATAATTGATTAATAAAGTTGTATTCTTTAAAATTTAGCCATTCAATTTCATTTTCAAATCGGGCACGAACTTATGCAATCATCTAATACAAATAAAGCGATTTAGAATGACGATTGCGGTCCAATGAACATCGCAAAGAGGTTAGCGAGAAGTAAACACTCGTCCCGAGCGAATCGAACTTCTGATGAAAAAATATGTAGGAGGTAATTATGATTTTCAGAAGCCGAACAATGAGCGTGGCTGTGCATCAGCGTGCGGCATGCTCGTGTATCGCTATTAAAAAAGCTTAAGGGAAACGTTCTGCGCATGAGAAACTTTGGAGTGCTCGAAATAAACAAATGTAGGTTTCTAAAACACGCATTTCTGGAACATTGTTTTCTCTCGAATGAAAAATACCCCCGACAATGGCGTGCGCGGTTTTACAACGCACTTTTTGGTTCGGAAACGTTTTCTAGATTATCAGCAACGAACACATCTGATGACGCTATTATTCGTGATTGCACGGAAATTTTGATTCGAAATATTGTTCACTCGTGAACGTTCCACTACTTATCCGCAATCGCGAAATTATAACAGAAACAATACTCTGATATTAACAATGGAGGGCTCTATGTGATAAATAATTGTATTATTTTTAGTAATTCCTTTTGGAATTATTTTAGCTTCTTTTGCACATACTATTTCCATCGAAACGTGTATTTATTCGCAGTAGCTAAATGGTTAGTTAACAATATATAAGGTTTGATTTATTCTCGCGTGTTTATATTATGTTATCAGAACAATTGCCGTGTTGATATTTATCATTCTTTATGCACGATTCTTTAGACAGTTTTTTCTTGGGCGTGTTACAGTTTCCAGCAGCACTGCACGCAGGATTCATACATTAATTTCCACAAGTACAATGTAAACTCGAATTTATTCCCTTCATTAAGAGTTTCATTAGGTTTCAAATAAACCATGGTCCTATTAATCTTCATTAAAATTTTCATTGTGTCGTGTTCCCCTGTTCACGTTGGCAGTACATTCATAAAATTCTCGGTGCTCTTATAATTGTTCATTTTCGACGATTGTTCCTGTGTGTTATATTAAATTCTTGTCGTGATCAACAATACTGTTCAGAACGGGTTACTCATTTGGGAGCTAGAAATTTTCTATGATCTCGGTAAAATGTCTTTCAACTTGTCCGATCGATCTAAATATTTATAGTTGACAGAGTGTCAATAGACAGAATTCGACTTCAATGTTCACAACACGCATGCGCACCCACACAAATGTGTATAATTTAACAATAAAACTATAATACAAAGTTATGAAATACTCGTATAAATAAAAAATACGCTATTGTTAAATAAATGGACAGTAAAAATAACAGTACAAAAATTGTAAAAAGTGTACCGTTGTTGAATGCGTTCTGTACATTTTGCGATTTTTTATAGAGAAGAATTTCATCGGAACGTATCTATCAAGTGACAAACAATAAATTCTTGTAATTTCAAATAATTTTCTCCATTAAAATTTTCTAGATATATCATTGTGCCGCTTGGTAACTGGGTTATATTTGTTACAACGCAGCGATAACATATCGATCCTGCTCCGACGATAGAAGTACATTTTCGAGATGTGTGCCGGGGAGATTAACCAGGAAGAACTCCCGAGGAAAGAACGAACACGGAGAGAAAGTGATTCGAAGTGAAAACAAGAAGACATATCCCGCGATAACAGCGCGCGTTCCATTTTCCGCGCACGTTTTTATTATTTACAGTTCATTTTACGTATTATCATTGATCAATGAGAGAACCAACTCTGAATACCAATGCAGCGCAGGCGGTTGCCAGTAGCAAATCAAATACAATTCTTAATCAATCAAATTTTAATAAATTCCCGCATTTAATAACGACAATTATCAATTCGCAATATTGACTTGAAACTGAACTCATTTATCTAAACGTTCCTAAAATTACCCAAGTTTATGTTGTAGACACAACGAGATATTTATACGGAATCAGAAAAGTGATCGATATTAATACTAATAAATATATCATTTTAACTTTCCTTTAAAATATAGACATTCTTCGCTCCCTAAAATTAGTTATTCAAGTTTATATTGCAACGACGACAAATATATGTACGTTCGATATATGTAAATATACTGAAATATTAGCTTCAGTTGAACTTAATTATCCAAGTTTATATTGCAACGAGATATTTCAACAGGATCAGAAAATTATCTCTCGATATGAACACTGACATACGCGTATCCGTTCAATTAAAATTTTCCGAAGTAAAACATATGAAAATCTGTTGAAAATCCTTGCATAATCTCTGACCAATGAAACCAAAAAATTCGTCGTACGAAAGCACTGATAAATCAAACAATTACATCATTGTATCTCACATTAGAAAATGTCCTGCCTGAAGAGGTGAGTTTTGCCGAGTAATTTTTGATGGGATATTAAAGAGCAGGTGCATCGAATGCCAGGTAAATCAGCGGTTAATGAAGCCATTCATTTTCTAGCGTGAATTTAATGTCACCCGGTGCGACTGAAGTAATAATTGGGCCACGTCTGTCGCAGCCAGTCGGCAGCGATCCATCGTGATCCCAGTTGGATCGACGGTCTCGCGTGATCCGGGGATCATTTAAACTGGGACGGATTGTTTCGTCGAATTATCCGTCGCCTCGGTGGTATTCACTTTCTCGTCGAGTTAAGGACCGTCCTCGTCTGTTCGTTCGGCAACAGCTTAACGCGTCCACGGGCTGGTAAACAGCGCAGAGATATTCGTCGTTATGGTGCATAGCGCGCGACCGCTGCGCTGGTAAACCACTGTCTCGTAACTTCATTTGCTGCTAATACCGCCGAGGCCTTCGTACTAATGCTATCTGTCCACTGGAGAGTTCTTCCCGTTGGAGGATTCGAGATGGACCTCTTCCACAGCTTGCTGCTGATCTCCGAGTTCCACTCGAGATAAGAGAATCGTTGATGGAAGCCTGAGAGCAATTCTTCGACCGTTTATGCTACGGGAATTAGGTTCTCGAACGTTGATGTGGGTCGCAGAACTTTAGGACAGGATAATCTGTTAATTTTGCGCGTTTACCGCAAAAGACGTGCGTCGATATTAAAGTAAGGTGGGATGGGGTAAGTCCGTCTACGTTGCAAGTCCGTTAATTGGTTATTTTTGTTATAATACTAGAGGGGAGTTGTTGCTCGCTCGCGCAAGTAGGGTTAGTGGTACGCATTTTATTTGGTTTGTAATCGAAATTAACTAACTGGCGAATGTTTATAATGTGGATAATGCAAACAGACGTCGATAATGTAAATTTCTATTGAAATATTGATTAAAAGCTACGTCGTTCGTTTTTTTGTTGTATTGAAATATGATTCTAAAAGCACTCGAACTCTCGCGTGTAGACGCAGCATAACACACGATCAAACTGTGATAGGAACCCATATTCGTGCGTATCTTAAGTAACCCACCCCGGAGGGTAAGATTATCCGCATGCATACGTTCGTAGTTTATCGATATGGTCGACAAGGTGTTAGGCAACGATGGCTTGATGTATAGTATCTCTCGCACACTATCTGCTATCGTCGTTCACAATTGAGTTAGGACCGAAACCCCTCTTCGTCATACATCGACAATATTAATATCATCTTCTACAGTAACTAGCCACTGTTATTAAGGGGCTAGTATAGGCTCGGATTGTAACTAGAAAATAACTAGAATCTTCTAGAAAGAGGAAGGTTCACCGCATGGTGCTCTGGTCATGAGGTTAACGAGATTATGTTTATATGTAATAATATGAGTGTCCAAAGTAGGGAAAAAATCGAGAAAAAATCCCGCAGATTTCAATGTATTTTTCTGTCTCTAAAAGCCTTTTTTGATTGATGGGATGACCAGAGCACCATGCGGTGAACCTTCCTCTTTCGAATGAGCCCTCGCCCAGCCCAAAATTTGCTCGTGCAAGGACATTAAGCCGAACCGCGCAAACCCATGTTTCGACCCAAAATCTAGTAAGATTCTAGTTATTTTCTAGTTACAATCCGAGCCTATACTACCCCCTTAATAACGCTGATCGCTTCTCGATAAACGAAACTTTCGTGTGGCAGTCGAGAAAACGAGTCGTCCTCGGATGACGCTTTGGAAATCTCGTCCGAAAGGTCCAAGCGCACGGTATTTATCTTCATTGCGGCAGGACGGTCGTCTTCGAGCGACGTGACGGGAAAGTTTTCGCACGCCCACCTCGTCAGGGGCGGCATTAAAAAGGGAAGAAGAGACGCGGGAAATCCTCTCTCGCGAGGAACGGGAACCGCGAACACGGTCGCCGGGACAATTTTCCACGCTATTAGGACCGCCTAACAGCCACGCGACTGGCAGTTTACAAGCGCGGCTCGCACATTTTCCCGGGGTATACATTACAAGCCCTCCGGGCGCGGCGCACGGAGCGGCGCGCGACGCAGCGGCCGGTGTCGCGATATGCAAAGGACCGGCAAGGATTATTCTCACGTTTTCCAAAACACTGGCGAACTGCAAGACTCGACACCGGCGATATGCAGATTTCGGCCGACCACCCACCGACCCGCGCCCTCGCAACCTGCGCGAGAACTCTCTCGCTTCCGTCGACGAACAACCCTATCTCCGGCTTGGTTCGCAGCAGCGTACGCCATTAGGCTTGTACCTAGCCATCGCGTCAAAGTGGCGCACGATGCGGTTGGCACCTCTGCCAAACGATAACTGTTAAACACCCGACCACCCTCTCGCCCTCTTCATCTATCTGGCCGCGCTCGTCTCCGTTCTATCTACATCAGGGATCGGCAGCGAAATTTTTGGTCTCGCGGCATTAATGCTTTTCTGTGAGGTCTCGAGTTGAATATGTGAGAACAGGAAAAATAACTGGATGAATTGCAAGACTTGGTTACTTCTAATCAAATTTTCTAATAACAATTCAGTGTATCTGGACTTCCGTTTCGAAACTGATCGTTTCGAGACGGAAATGGCAACTTCATATAAATAATTGTAACAATTTGCTTCGAAAATATTTGAAATGTTAACAGACAGGAATCCAGCTGTCTACATTTCGAGTATCGCGCGCAGCTGATAAAAAGGGACAACCGGTTGACAGTGAGGAACGAAGAAGGTTATCCGATGAGGAAGGAAAGAACGATTCGATGATGGGCAACCCTAAGCAGGGAAGGGTAGTGCGAACTGACGGGGATGTTGCGGGAAACCGGAAGGGGGAGATAAATAGACGGAGACGAGACCGAAGATAGGGTGGATTTTTTTCGGGAGTAGTGACAGATAGATTGACAGGGGCGGGAGAGATACGGCTGGTTCGTGGCTTGTCCGAAAAATGGGGAAGAAGGTGGTCCTGGAGGGTGCATACCTTGAGGGAGAGATGGATGGACGGGTTGCTCATCTGAAAATCGACGCGGGTAGAAGAATTCTTTGTGCTGGGAGGAACGCGTTGTTGCTTTGGCTAAATTTCCACTGGTTCGTTGTCGCGAATTATTTTAGCTGGACAGCGGCGTGGTCAAAAGGTTGAAACAGGGAGTCGGAAAGGAAAAATTGCGAGCGGTCACGTCGATAAAACGGCGAATTCGCGTGGACTTCCGCAGTCGAATTATCATTAGCGCGAATATACAAATCACGGGGTTCGTGTGCATGGCAGAGCAGAGGCCGCGCGGGCTCTCGGTCCGCAGCGTTCGTGTGAAGCGTGGGCGTTTGTTCGTCGGAGATCTACGTTTACAGCGGAATCCTCGCGTCTGTGCTGCCATTCGTGTCCGTTTCTCGACAATTAATCACCGGGCCGCTCCGTGTGCCCGTGTCCGTCGCAGTTTCTCAAGCAGCTATCGGTGTCCGGTTCCGATTTGTGTCTGACCGGTGTGTTTCTGCTTCTGCTGTCGGCTGGCCTGTTTACCCCGCCGGAAATATATCTTTCGCGTGCACCCTGCGTCCCAACCACCCCCGCAACGTTTCCCAAACCCCCGGGTCGTTTTTAGATCGTCCACTGGGTCACGAAAGCTGCGAGGCAGAGCAACCCCTCCGGTCCCCCCGTGGTCATAAAGCAAACAGATAGAGCAATTCCCTTTTCGGAATTTAGTCGCGCCATCGTTCATCGTCCCTCCGACTCTCCTTCTCATTCTCTCGCTCTCTCTCTCTCTCTCTCTCTCTCTCTCTCTCTCTCTCTCTCTCTCTCTCCCTCCCTCATTCTCCGTGTGTCGCGTGAACGTTTCGCTGCTCTGCTATTTTCGAGCTTTCCACCGGCTGTCCGGTTAAACGGCACCGTTTTATCATTCGATTTAACGCCGCGGCTCGTTTCTCGACCGAGAGCGACGGATCCCGCGCCGGAAGAAAAACCTCCGGACCACGCGATGGGAGTTTGCGAAGCTTCGTTCACGAAACAAACAGTTTGCCGCATCGATATTTGCCGCGTCTTATCTGGACACTTCGGTGTTTCAAACAGATATCGAAATACTCTGATCCTCTGGAAGGCATCTCTCCATTGAAAATTTGAATTGTTTTTAGGAACAATTTTTGTACTGACCGAGTAACATAAACAAGCGGAATAAACAAAGGAATAACGTTTTTTCGTTTGACGCCTCGTTTTCGAGAAAATCGAGCTTAAAGATGCATCGGATTTGCATGCTTGTGAAGGAAGTAGAATTAGTCGGTCCTCGTTATACCAATAATCTTTGTATCAAATTGTCATAGGGTAATGATTAAACTGAACACATTGATATTTTAAATGTTCCATTCAATTACTACGGTCACCGCTGCTAGTACGATCGAGAAATTACGCTGCAGAGGGACAATGTAATCTGCAACATAATCTAATGAGTAGCTCCCGACAATGGATCTAATTTTAGCGATCGCTGAAAACAAGAAATTCAGCATTTATCATTTTGTCGGGCTTTATCTAGTGCTCGGACAGGCTTTTCATAGAGAAAGTGTTTCAGCCGTGACAAATTATCGTCGATTACGATCTCCATAGAGGTTTTCTTTCGATTCGCGACAACATTCGTCCCCACCGGACTCGTGTCTAGCAACATTACCAGCGTCTGTCCGCGTGTTGGTCAGATATTATTTTTTTGCCGGGGGCTACGTGAGATAATGGTGGCCAGCGAAGCGAACGAAAGCATAACTCTGTCCGATAAAAAGCTTTTATTACCGGCAATTAGGATAAGCTCGCCCCCCACCCATACCGCCTCTCGCCACCCCCGTCCACCTGTCCCTTCAGTTTTTACGTTTTTCGACTCGTTTCCTCGTTACCTCTTGTTCGACGAACACGTTACAGCCAGCTCGAACATGGTCAACCACTTCTGGAACTTTATGTTAACGATGAGCAAACTTTTCTTAGTGAATTGTAAGTCACAGGAGCTAAACACAAATTTTTCGTTTAAAGCCTTTCGTTTAAAAATTTTGTTATTTATTACAAAACATCTAGAGACAGCTGATCTTTATGCAAAATAAAAATTTTTCATGTCAATTGTGGGGACAACCAGCCAACTAAAAATGTGTTTCTTCCTTTGGTAATTTTAATAAGTCGACAAAAATGTAACAATTTTTACATTCTCTTAATAAGACAAAAACCGAACTTATTAACAATTTTTACATTCACTTAATAAGATCAAAAACTGGTATACCAGTATTGTTCAGTATTTATTTTGACAAGTGTCGGTATCAATTGCCAATACTTTTCCATACTTCCATACTTGATTACCGAATAACTTGAAAACCAATAGAAAGAATTCCTCCGATCGCTACAGCAAGTGTATTTCCCCGTTTGTCCAAGCATCCCGGACGCGATCAAAGAGAATCCTGAGAAACGGGGCATTTTTTGAGACCGATAGCGCAGGTGGTCTTAGACGGAACACGGAGGAAACTCCAATTATTTTTCGAAGTCTCGAGAATTGTTCGTACCTCGCTGAAGTTTCCTAAGTACTGCCTTCTCTCCCGTGCCCTGGGAATCTCCTACGAGTCATCAATTTTAAGGTGAGACGATGCGAATGGATGTGACTTGGAATGTTTCCCGAGTTTGATATGACCGGGATTTTATGCAATTTGTAAAACGGCGTCGTAAACGTTCGCCGAAGTTTAATCAGCCTTCTATCTTCCTAACGCGGGAGGACCGTTAATGGAATAGCTAATGAAATGCCCCTTCAGTTACAATTTCTATAAATTTGCCCGGGGAAATTTAATGTCAATCCACCGGCGATTATTCAATCATTTTTCCGAATTTATTCATGAATGCAGATCTCCGAATCAATTCTCCGATGGCAGCAGCGATTTCAATCGTGTCACTTCTGATAATGCAATCTAATAATTCAGGATAACTCGAATGGCGAGACTCAGGTCGATTTTGACCCAGAACGTTCCATGTAGCAGCTATTTCTATTAGGTCCGATAAGGAAAGCAACGAAAATACTATATAAAATAAATGATAAAGTAGAAACATTGTATCAAAGAGTTATGTAAATCTCAAAATGTCCAAGTGTTTCGAATGCTCACGTCGTTTTAGAAATTGTTTAAACCTGTTCAAGTGTCGATAGAATCTGAAAGTCTGAAGAATCGTTCCTTAAAAATCGTTCTTAAAACTCTTTCTCTTAAAAATCAAGGCTGTCGAAAAAACAAATACAAAATAGAAGTCTTCGCCGATAGAGGAAGCAGCCTAACCGCAGCCGACCGGAAGAGTTTCACTTTGGCCGTGTTTCGCGAGACGCTTATTTCCGTTGGGTTAGCAAAAATCCGGAGCAGCGAGGCCCGCCGAGGACCGCTAATCCGCGAAGCGCAGTTATAATAATCGCCCCGTGAAATTGCGGGCGAACGAAGCAAGCCAGAACGCGTTGGGAAACGTCGCGTCGTCGGTTGTAGGGTGGCCCGGTGCCCGACCCGTTTTCGCGGAGTTCGTCTCGCACGAGATGTCGTTCTACAGCGGATATGTCCGTCGTAGTCGTTCCGGAATAATATTTTTGGCCTCGGTCCCGAGATCAGACCCCGCACCGTGTCTTCTCGTCCCTGATCCCGCGCCACGTGCGCCCATCCGATGGCGATCACCGTTCCAAAACGGTGCAACGGCAGGTTACACGGAGAATTTCGACGGTGTCTCCGCTAAGTAGGCCTTACGAGGACCATTACACTGCCGGGATAGGCGTAATGGGCAAACGTTACAACGACGCGATGCCTCGGCGCGTTAATAAGCCCCCGGACCACCCCTCGAGTCACCCTCGGAGCCACCCCCCGCGTCCCTGATGCTGAGGAGACCGAGGATCCTTCCTCCCTCCCAGTATAACAGGCCTGCGGACGATTGCTACTGGGCTGGGGGTGCTCGTAGACGTCACTGCAAAGGGAGCTGTACCTTCAACCCTTTGCCGTTGTGGATTTTTTAAACCAATAAAAATATTACTAAGATGCTGGGGAAAATTACCAATATGCATAATTAATTTGTATGTTTGCAACTTCGGGAATTAAATCATTATACAAGTGAACGGTTTTACGGTACCCTTAAACTTCAAAGTGGCCCTTTCATTTCTGATGCAGTTTTTAGTGTGTAATAGTCCTTTAAAAAATCTGAAAAATACACACAGTATCTTAAAACATCCTCAATTATGGTCCATTCATAAAGAAGTTATTCTGATTTACACACACAGTGCGTGTGATCAGTTTTGCTCCTAACTGTATTAGTACATCTAGAAATGATTTTTATTCAAGATTTTAAGAGGTGTCTTTTAACATCGAAAAAAATGATAATACGAAGGATTAAGAGCGAATTTCTCCGATACGCAAATGGATCTCGCAGGAGTCTATCGGATCTTGGCGAAAGTAAAAATGCGAATGAACTTCTCGCGTTTTATCGGTGCACCCGCGGTTGTTACGAACGCTTCGAAGTTGTTCAGCGACGCGCGACGGTGTTCCCACAAATCACAATTGGTCGCAAGGACGCGGTCCATGGAAATCGGGAGGGAAACGGTCGGGGCAACGTTAACGGAGCGACGTTAAAACGAACGCGTGGAATCGTGAGAATCGCGCTGGCTCCGAGAGCTGAGGATCAAGGATTTTATGGACAGAAAAAGCTTCGTGGATGCGTCGGCCCATAAGTCAGCCGATACATTCGCGGCCGGACGCTTAGATAACTTAATTACCTTTAGCAGCATAAATAACGACAATCGGGGTTGATAACGAGGATGCACGACCCTTTTATACGCATAACCTGCCGCGCCCTGTCCGGACCGACACTTTTATATTTCGGGAATCATTCCGTGGTTTATACCGGTGCGTTATCTGATACGCGCGTTTCATAATGCCCTCCCCTAATCGCCCCGTTCTTTTTTTCGACCGGCTTTTAAACGCTCATTGCCACCACGATATACCTTCTCCTTTCTCCTCCTCTTTTGCCCCCCTCTCCCCCTTTTTTCTACCACACCCACGACTGTTGTTGTTTATCGAAGCGAACGTAGCTGGCGATAAGCGAGAAACGTTAGAATTACCGAGAATATACCTGGATGATCCGAACGACGCCATGAAGTCCGGCTCTCGAGAGGCATTATGTGTTTGTTTGTCCGCCGCTCCACGAGTATGTGAAAGCGCCAGAGGATTCGAAGCTTTTTTTCCCCCCACATTTTGGCAAAAAGAGCTGCTTCCGATAATTTTTTAGGGGGTTGCTCGGGTCGTCATCCCGAATAGCGCTGTTAAGCTCAACAAAGTGTGGTCCGAAGTACGTATATAGATTTTCACAGAGAAGTTAAATAAAAAAAGAGTGCATTCTTCTTCTAATAATTTTAATAAATCGAAAATAATATACTGAATTCATTCGATTCTTCCGATGTCTTCACTTGTATTCGACATTTTTGTAATAAATGCATAAAATCCGGAATATAATTTTTAAGAAAAATGTTCTTGTTTGGAACCATTCTTCTATCACGAAGAGCGGAAATAATCTTGAACAATGCGAATACAGCCAATTGTCTCTGAACCAAAACAGTCTACACAACACCTAACCGCCTAATTTCTCCCGAGCGGAGTCGAATCGCATAAAACCGGTTCTAATCATGACAAGCCCTCTCCGGGGAACAAAAATCCGACGGAACGAACTCTCGAAGGGTGGAAACAAGAGCGTAAACGGTGCGCGCAATTAAATCGCGCCATAATCGAGGGTGCGGGTTAAACGGAGCGTCGAATAGAGACAGAGAGAGAGAACAAGTGTGAAAGGGAAGAGGCGGGGGGGGGGGAAGAGAGAGGTACCGAAGAATAAACAAATCGTAGACCGTCATAAAGGTGGCGGCGAAATGATCGTTGTCATTTATTCGGCCCTCGAAACTCAGCCCGGTTGAAGAGCCACCGAAAAAGGACGGCGCGTGGGAGGTTTTGAGGGGTTGCAAGGGGTTGTGGGGGGTTGGGGACGAGGCCAAGTGTAATCGTCGGCTCGGTATCGAGTGCTTTTCACGCCCGTTTCCGGCCGGGACACAGGGGTTGGTTGAAATTTTGTGCCACACACACCCCCCCGAACGTCCGACAGACCTTTCGCGAGCTTGTTTATTAAGGCCGTTTCACTTTTAATAAGCTGGAACCGGGACGGCCGCGCCTTCTGCCGCCGCCAGTACCAGAGGATCTCTCTGGTTCTCTCCCTCTCTCTCGTTCTCTTGCTTTCTCTCTCCCCGTCTCTCGTTAAAGCCGCGGTTTCACGCTGACCAACTTTTATTAGATCCGACTGCGTGTCCGGCCAGGGCCGGCTGTTGTTAAAGCCCGCTAACTTATGCCGGGGCGTTAAGCTCCGTGTGAGCCGTAACGATCCACCCTCGTTCCCCGTTTCGGACACTTTTTCGCCGAACCACCCTCGAAATGTGCCTGCGAGCTGCGTCGACGGACGCCCGGAAAGTTTGTTTGATCACTTATTTCTCGTCCTTCCATTCAAACCTTCAAGGACAACCGTTCACCCCTTGTATACTAAGATTTATTGCGCGATTGCAGTGATCAGAATTCCTTTGTCGTTCATATAGTTTCTTTGCAGAAGAAGGCAGAGTTATTTCTTCAATAGCTTAAATACAAGGTGTGAACCACCTAACTTGCACACCTCGAAAATTTCAAGAGGTCACTTTGAACAATTCTTTAACGTCGCGATGGCTATGGAAGCTTCGTTATAAAAATTAAAATATTTATTTACGTATGATAAATATCGTCGAAAGTCGCCGATGCAAGGGTGGCGCATTGATTTCAAAAGAAATTTTCGAAACGGCGCGAAGAAGATATATCGAGAAGACTTTACCCGAGATCCGACGAGCGTTATCAACCCCCAGACGAGCGGCACCCTCGACTGTTCATCCCCCGCGGGTTGTTGCATGATTAAAGGGCCTCACGCCGAACGGGATATGCCCGAAAGACTTTTCAGCCGGCTCTCCCGATATTTATGACTTGCCGTTCGCACGGCCAACTCACGTAAACGTGTTATAAGTATTCTGCTCGTGTGCCCGGGACCTTGCCACCAACCCTTACCGGTGTCCTGCGCTTACCTTTTGCACCCCATTGTTCCCTTTCCACGACAGAAACAGGAACTGCTGGTCATGGAAAAACCAACGCTGACGACAAGCTCCTTTCTACTAAACCGACGAGTCTGTAAGTTTATAACTCACTGGAGCAGAGTATAGACTTCCACTCACTCCTCCAACTTTTACTTCTGACCCTTACACTTTAAATCATTATAATTTTGTAAAAGACATTTAACCCTGAAGGAATATCTCTTGGAAACCAAGAGGCTTGACACTGAAAATTTAGGAAGCACTCTTTATTGTTTCGAAAGTATGAAGTACCACTTAAATAAAATTCACAACAGTTTGAGAAAGGTAAAAAATGGTAAAAAAGAGAGAAAATTTAACCTGCTTCTAATAAAAATACACACATCATGATTTCCGATGTTTGTTTTGGGACCCGTGAGTAAAGTCGGCGCATGGAGCGAGCAGCAATCAAAAACAGGTGAGCCTAAGTTGCAGTGCTCGTTTCCAAGCAACGAAAGGGAAATTAAATAACGAAGTAACGGTCGCTTCGCCGGCGGGACGAACACTATCTCGTCACTCTCAGGGTAATAACACATTATACCGGGACGTTTATATCGGCGATACTTGCGTCAACGAGTTTTCGTTGAACGCTCGTCGGCCGCGACGGAAGCAACCTATCGCTAATGGAGTCGATGGGTTAATTGGTGTGTAACGTCAATTAACCGTCCCGGACACGATTATTCCAGGCTCGATTTTCATTCCGCCTATGATAATTCGTGCGCCGCTTTGACCGTGTTAATTACCGCAGCGGTCGCTTTGAAAGTTTCCAGCCTGAACTCGAGCAAAATTTGTTAAATGACGAGCTGGAGAAGAAATCAGTGTGTCACGGGGGGTCAAACACATGTTTACGGACTGCTGCGCTCAGTACCCCAATGCTATTAATTTTTTCATTATGTCTTGGAGATACTTGGACGTCTCTGTTTTCGTCAATATTCTGGTACACAGTAAACCAGAGTTGGACAAAATTTTAATCAACGATCGACGAATAAATTTCTAGTTCATTCGTTAATCGCAATTAACAATTAATCTCCTAGTTCAGTTGCTAAAAAATTGCGGTTAACGATTAAATACTTATTAATCTTGAATTGGGAATAACGGTTAAATTTCTATACTTTAGTCGTTAATTGCGATTATCGATTACATTCCTTTTAATTATAATCGACAATTAAACACACATTAATCAATCAATCTTGATTAACATTTTAATCGATTAATGCCCAAGTCTGAGTGAGACACATTATTCTCTTTCACAATTTATACGTTTAATATTGTTAAATAACACGAGCATATACAAACAATATCGTCATCTGTTCATTAACATTTTATTTATTTTTGTAACAACCCAATATTTACTACTGCCATTGCATTTATCTTGGGAGAGTAAAAAATGAGCGTTATATACTCATTCGTAATTATAAATAAGGGCTAAAAGAATTTAAGGAAAAGTTAAACATAAGTCCAACATACAAGTTGTTCGATTAGATGTGTCACATACTACGAGGGGTGATTCTGTAAGCTAAAATGAAAATCGCAAAAATTCTTAATTTTCAATGTACAAAGGACAAAATCACATATGATATTTCAGTGTACTCTTTGAATACTGTGTTACAACAACACAACATAATTTCCCGAATAATTGCAGAAGTACGAATAAATCGTGATTTATACAAAATTGAGTCATGATCTTCTTAGGGACCATTTCCACACGTTCCAATACACTTAAGTGCAAAATAAGTCCCAAAATAAATTCCCGAACGCAACAGCGAGTGTCTTTACACTATCGCAGAGACAACTGCGTCCATTGTCCTCGACCGCAGGATTAATCCTCGAAGTGGGTGGCCCATATTTTATAGTGCGCCCTGTACAATAGACACACATGTTACAACGTCATATGAATTATAGGATTATCTCGTCTCGTCGCATAAATAAATTTCTCGGAAGCTCGGGATGGATAATTCAAAGCCGAGCTGGTAAGTCCCTTTCCGCTTCTATCTTCCGCTGTGGAGCGACGCTTTCTGCCGGAGTAGGGTGCGTTTACGTTGAAGCTGCGATACAGGCTTTAGGAGCGTCGATCAGTGCGGCGGTAAAAGCCGATCAAAAATTGAAACGTCTTTAAAACCATTGGGAAATTTGTTTCGCGACTAAACCTACCCCTCAGTGCGAGCTACACCATCAGAGTTTCACACGAACTTTTTCCTTATTTCTTCTTCTTAAAACTTTAAAAAACGTATATTAAATGTATGTCTGTCTCGTATGTTTTGAAATTAATTTTAAAAAACTGTCATTCCGCATGAAGATCCATACTTCTCCAAAACGCGACCTTACAAATAAAACAGAATAGTTATTTGCAGCATAATATACATAAAAACGATCATTCGGTTTCGTTTGAGATCAGCATCGGAGAGAAAATGGTTCGCCGAAGAATCTGAAGCATACTCGGGAGAATCCATCCGAGTTAGAGGTCCGAATATGGGGAGAAATCGGACGTGAAAACACGACGGAGCACTCCGGAAGCATATTTCGAAAGGGCCGTGCGTCTTATCCGAGTCAATTCAACGGGCCCGACACTTCCGGTTTCGCTATAACTATACGTTTTTCCTCTGTCCATCCCCGAAGACGACCCGACGCGACGTCCCGTTCCCGGCCCGCCCTTTATCTTCTCCTGGCCGATACTCGTGGGTATACTCTTTACGAGGCGACGTGCGCGCGATGAGAAAAGTGGGCACCGATCGTATATCAGCGAGGTCGATCGGTTATCGGCGGAAAATATTGCGGGTCGGCGAGAGACCAGCGAGGAGACATTTCTCCGGCTGCCAGCCGGTCGACGTTTCTCGATGGAACTCGGGAATCGGAGTAATTGGCCCGGCTCCGGCATTTTTTCAATGCGAACATGTACGCGCCAACAATTTTTGCGAGTCGCCAGATGTGGTGAATTTACTTGAATCGAGGAGAAAATGTTAAAAATGTTACCCCCTCTCTATCAGTACCGGATTAATAACGCGACTTTGTGATACATGAAGACAGAGACGGACATCCGCGACGAAAAATAAAGGCATGATTTAATAAGAAACTTTTTATGTTTATGTAAGTCTTTTATGCATTAATAACGAGTGCAGTGAATGTCATGAAATTAATCTATACACCTTTCTTTACGTCCTAGATTTGGTCCTATCTCGATTTTATACGCTAAACTTGTGAAACAAATCATTTCTTTAACACAAGTTTATCGACACTTCTCTTGGTCACGAGAAATGTTAATTTCAAGTATCTGAATGTTACTAGATAGTACACTCTCTATGGAATATTCAGGTTTATGAGAAAAAAGTTTTAGTCATTTTGAACAAACTAAAAATATTGACTTTTGGCGGGTTAAACTGGCCAAATACCCCACTGTGCGGCGCGGTCATTAACCGACGCAAACATTTTTCCGCCGTCTGCAGGAGTGCGACCCGGTAGATACAGTTTAAGTGCGGGCAGGAGCCGCGGCACCGGTGATCGATCGTGAAAAGAACCAATCCCGTGGAAACGAGAGAGCGAAGCGAAAGAGGAGAGACCGCCGCCGCCGCCGCCGTTTCTGCTCTTCCGCTCGAACGTAATTTCGATCTATATACCGTAACAACGTATATAATGTAATCAACGGTGAATCGAGTTCCTTTAAAGTCGGCAAACCGCGCCGCAACGGAACGGTCCGCTGCCTTCCGCCATTGTTGCCCGCTCTCTATCTTTCTCTCTCTCTCACTCTCTTTTCCTCTCTCCTTCCTCGCGTTCTATTCCGAAGAAAGTTGTTTGCCTATCGAATACAATATTTCGGAACTTTCCGGTTCTTGAAAACTACCGTATCCAAACAATCCAACCGTTGTAACCCTCGAACGGCGGACGATTTACATGGACGGATTACATTAATTAATGATGTTTAGAACTGTTCACTGCATCATTTCTCCAGCTTCTGAAATATGTTTTCGGAGGTACTTCTTGTGGATGCATTATTGTTGCTGATGTAACAGCGTTTTGCTCAATGAGTTCACTGAAGCAAAATAATTGAAAAATTTCACATCCTGTAGTAAACTAATTGCTCTAGCTTCCCAAAAAGGTTCAAATTGTATAGTACAATATTAAAAAAGTCATCGTCTTTTTTAGTGCGTCGGAATATTCATTCGAGTAACGTCTCGACAGGGAAAAAGGACCAAAATCTTTTCCATTTTACACCATAGCTACCCTCCTGTTCGAAATATAGCGTTAAAATTTGACAAATTTTTGCTCGATGCTCTACCTCGGCTCATTGACCGTTTAATTTGTTTTATCTCCGAGGATCTTATCCAGCTGTAGAGGAGAGGGTATGACTTCACAGATATCAGTGAAGCAAAAAGTGCATCGGCTGGTCCCGGTGCAATTTCTCGAATATTAATCGGCAGGGAGCCGTGAGAGGAGGCGATCGGTAGCGTGGCGTTTCGACCATCAAAAACTGCGCCCGCGCCGTCTATTAGGGAAACCTCTTTGTGCTCTTAATATTCCGTAGCAGCGGAATCGATCCGAGCAATCTTCCAGTCCATCAGACAAAAGAGAGACGGAGGGCTCGGGCGAACGTCGGCCCGAAGAACGAGAAGCAGGAAGAAGAAAATCCTTCCATAAACCGTTGCCATCAAGCCGGCTGGTATACAAGCGCGACGAGGGACGAATTCCTTCACAAACGAGAAAGTTAAGGTCGGACGCGCGGTATCGTAATGATTATAGCTCGTAAAGCGTGCGAACTCGCGCATAAGCCTGGCCAAGAACAGACGAAACTGCCGGGTAGGAACAGGCCAGACCAATATCCGTGCTGTGCCTCCTAAGTCATGCGTTTAAATTACCTTATTATGAGGAAGGGCTGTCATAATTACGGGGCGAGGGCTCCACGACCGCGCCGCAGTAGAAAACGGGAGTAGGATGGGCCACGAGCAAGCAAGCAAGCAGGCAAGCAAACCGGGCCAGAGTGATAGAGTAATTAACACCCAGTCAACGCCAGACCCCGTGCCAATAATTTCCTACCATCTCCGACCGACTGACTCTACGCGAAAACCACCCCGATATGTCCCGTGCTCCCAGGCGCGGAGATACACTTAAAAATGAATGGCACACGTATCGGCAATTCCCTTTGACGGTCCACGGTTCGTCAGTCCCGCGGGCTCAAAGCTAAGGAACAGCATGCAGAGCTCCATTCGGATCCTTCTGTAATGAAAGGTTTATTTTAATAGCGCATTTGATAGTGGATTTGGTGTCGTGTGAATGCAACATTCAGACTCGAGCTAGAAATCACAGGGAACTCGAGATGTAAGTCAGAAGTCACTGAAACCCACAAATATATAAATCAGGGGACTTTCGAAGCCTGAAGCGCACACTGAGAATTGCTGAAACCCACAAACTTGATAAATAACAATAAAGATTTTTGGGACCAATTGGTTAAGATTGAAGATACATGAAGAGTCTAGTGAAACCCACAAAATGAAATTGGTGGACTCTTGCAACCTGAGACCCAAGCTAGAAATCACTGATTGTGAGACCCACTAACTTAAATTAGAGGATTTTTGAAGCTTGAGACACAAATTAGGAATTACTGAGGCCCGCAAAAATGGATCTTAGGAATTTTGAAGCCTGATTGGTCTATTTAAAACCAATCGATCTCCCTCGAATTACATTTAGTATTCAGAAACCTTAATTATACAGTAATGAAGTATTAAAAATATTCCGGTTAGAAGATGAACGGAACGAAAACTGCTTCGTTCCAGGTAGAAATTTGCAACTATCACAGGATGCTTTTGACATGATGTTGACTGGTTCTTTTTACCGTTCGCTGGTCTCGTTCCGTCGATCGGAGCAGCTTTTTGCCGGAGATGTGACGCGCGTGGCACAAAAGTTCACGTTTTCCGCAATGAAGACTCATGGAAAACGAGGTCTAGCGTTTCGGAAATTTCAGTCCCTTTTGTGAACGCATTAAACAGAGCCGTTTACACGGTTACACGAACAGCGTGTGTGCCATAAACGAGGGAACAAGGGCTTTAGTTTCTACGCCTCAGGTCACCGGTATCGACTTTTTCGACTGTACGCGATTGCCACGGCACCGAATCCTTGCGACGCGCTTTAAGGGGGCTGTCTCGTGTAAACGGGTCACAAAAACGATTTTTTCATTGCATTTACTCGGAGTGTAGGACCATAATACTTTCCCAAAATATTATGCTTGGATTCACTGGAAAAATTTTGACAAGCTATTCCACATACAGTGAGCGTAAAAACGACCTACCAAACGACCTCATTTTTTATAATCAATTAGAAGCATTGGTTTATGAAATGATATGCAGAAAAGATTTTCCAAAAATTATAATGTACAAGGTTACATGCAAAAATAAAACAGACATTTTTTAAAACTTTTTTATTTGGGCCCTTAATAAAAATTGTAGATCTATGTTAGTCGACTAAAAATCGATAAAATAACAAGGTAAACAGTTAATTAAAATATTTAAGACAAATTATTTGCATACTAATTCAGAATCGTCTTGATTGTTTTACTGTAGTCCACTCTGCGATTCCGAATCATCCACGCAATAAAACGTCCAAGAAAAACAAATTAGAAGATTCACCGTCACTCTAAAAAAATTCATGAAAATTGTAAAATTTTGCAGCGTTTACATTGGCCCCTTCGTGATACGCTCGATACATCGATATATCGGGTTCCTCCGGAAACCGTGGTAGCCATAGGTATTTCTTTATAAAGTAAATGTTGGAATTAAGGAATATTTGCATTGAAAAAATGCAATATTCGACGTCGGACGACATCCGCTCTCAAGACGGAAATTATCTAGGGCAGTTACCAAAGTATTTGCATCAAAGTATCCATACATGGATCATGTACGGCGCGTACCTGATTTTAATGTACCTTTAGCGTGCACGGAATTCTGCGAGAATGAACAGCGAATATAGGCTATACGTATACCAACGTCCGCACTTTAATTATGCATTCCACGGTTACGGGACAGAGCGAAACGAACTATTCCGAATTTTCTGTTTCACAACCAGCGGAAATCGTAAACCGTCAGCTCGCGGGACATTATTAGATGAATTCGTTTGATCGTGCCAGGATAGAAACCGCGCGCGGGACTTTGGTCTTGAAATTTTTGTGAGAAATTGCTGATAAATCATTCCGACAGCTCGATGGTTTTAGTATTAACCGGTACATGAATCACTAGAATTACTAAGTTTAGCTGGGTCTCCAAACGTTCGATAATGTAATGTAGACGTATTGTACAAATCAAAAACTGAATCGCGCAATAAATCCTGTTTGCTATAAAATGTTCCGTGCGAGTTCGAACGTTCCAATATTTTAGGTGGTGCGCGACAACTTTTCATTGACACGGTACATATATTGGCGCACGGTTTGGGGTCTACATCGCTGTTTTCTAACAACTTCTCTTCTTTGATGGTTCAACAATTTTATCGGTGGAGGAATCAGTGAAAAATATTACCGTTTTAACGCGCATTAGAATCTAGAATTCGAATATTTCTTATTTTGTAGTGAAATCCTCCGACGCCTTTGCAATTATGTTTATCAGGAAGTAAAATGTCGTTGTGTTATTTAACAGATAAACGGTGTTACGACGACAATTGGTAAACTTTACTTTACCGTACTCAAAATTTGTGCCTTTTTCCTATAAATTATGATGTATTTGGTATGTAATCCCGTAGATTTGTACCCGGGGCGGCTGCAGATCAAAGTTTCGATCCTGTAGGATCAATGGTTCAGGAGTTATGCTTGCTTAAAGTTGTGCAGTTTTCAGTGATTTTGACAGGTAAGGGCACCGCCATATTGGTTTATAGTGACGATCGCGAGCCGCTTAATGTCCAACCGACTATCACCTAGCAGCTCTGCTCGGCGCGCGACACGACAAAGCGATATGGCGGCGCCCTTACCTGTCAAAATCACTGAAAACTGCACAACTTTAAGCAAGCATAACTCCTGAACCATTGATCCTACAGGATCGAAACTTTGATCTGCAGCCGCCCCGGGTATAAATCTACTGGATTACATGCTAAGTACACCATAATTTATAGGAGAAAGGCACAAATTTTGAGTCTGGTAAAGTAAAGAGCAACCTTAAAATGGTCCGAGAACATATTTCTTGGTCACAAAGTAGCCACCGTTGGTAGTACGATTATTAAAAAATGGCTTGCCGGTGGTAAGAAAGAAGAGCGAAGCGGGAAGGAGTGACAGCACAGTATGTTAATTCGCGGCAGACAGTGGAAGAATAGCGGCGCGCATAAACTCGGCGCGGCGCGGCAGTTCCTCCGGCTGTACGCTAACTGATACGAATGGTTTTCGCGGTACGTCAGTATGCTAATTTTAACTGCTCGAGCATAATACGGCCCGGCCATACTTTCCATCCGGCGCGGCGTTTCCGTACGGCCACTAATTCCTATAGCTGTTCCGCGGGCCTGTCTCTTCGGCCCTCTCTTCGGGGGTTGCAATTGATATATACACCCCCGCGGAGGAGGCCGCATAACGTGTTCCCGTACGGGTTTTCCCCTTTTCGTGGATGGGAGAGCAGATACAACTTCGAAGCCGGGAGTCGTCGGGAGACACGTAGGTATGTCCCCGTGAGTTTATGAGAGCATAACTTAAGGACAAGTATGCGACGAAGCTCGCGGAATTCCGAACTTCTGCCGGTGTCCTCCTCCAACACGTTTCGGCCGTACTCTTCTTCCCGCGGGCTCTTTTGACTCGGCCCGGCCCATACGAACGATCCACCTCTCCTCGCCCTTCCCTCCCCCCAATCCGCGTTTCTACACCTAACGAATGCCCTCCTGTGTCGCAGAAGCGCCAGCCACGTGTGTCGCGTGAACGTAAACACGCGACAGGTATACGCCAGGGTGACTCTTACTTAGCTATAGAGCTCGATATTTTTTTTCAGATTTCTTAACGACTTTTTTCAATCGAACACATTAATCAATCAATCGTGATTAAAATATTAATCCATTAATGCCCAACTCTGCATCATGCTGCGCAATATGCTTGATCGTGAATAGACACCTTTCAGGATTTTCAGATTTCGAAATTACTTCAGGTTAAGTATCGTCGATTTCTCGAGAATCGGAAATTTCATGGTGAAATACTTTTTATACAATTTTATACAATTCACCCTTATCAGAGTCACCACTAAAAGAACTGCTGCACCATTATTCGCAATATTGTTTAATTTTCAAGTTAAAATACCTGTGCAAAGGGTTAAGCCTCCATTACTTTATTTATAGTAGATCCTAAAAATATTTACTAGATCCTGTTCGCAATTTCGGCCAAGTGGCTGGATATTACGAGAAAGGGGGTCAGACGATATTTCCAAGGGATGAAAAGACGGAGCAGCAAAGACGCGGGAAGGAGCAAACAGGGTGGCAGAGATGGCTGCAGGAGCCTCCTGCGGCATGCGCTGCCAGTTATCCGGCAGAAGTGCATTAGCTTTTGTTTGTCGCCGAGGGAGAAAGGCCGGAACTATGTCGTGAATGGGGTTATTCTTATTCCCTCTCGTCCGTCCGGCATTTTTACACCTCCCGCGTGCCGTCTGCTCGCTTCCAAGCCCCGAGGTGTATCTAGATAGAGCCGCGCGGGTTTTCCGGAGGCCGCCATTCGTCCAGCTGGTTTAATTTCGCGGTTTGGTGGGGGAAGATTAACGAATGATGTCGCGTTGCTTTAACGAATGGTCACCGGCGCTCGCCAAAACCTGTTTCGCTGCCAGAGAATCTGCCCCCGGAGCTTACATTCTTCTTCGTAAACTGATCCCATTACTGCGGGACTTATCTTGGGCGAGGGGCAATTAGATCGCTAACTGCTGGGGAGCACCATTCCCAAAATAAAAAGAGATCTTTAAACAATATATTACTATATATAAAACATTGCAAAATTCATTTTTAAATTCAAGTCAATGTTTTTCATATTGATGATCGGGTTTTATTGATTTTTCTACAATCTCAACGAGAATACATTTCACAATTGACTCGAAAATTTTTCTTAAAATCGTGCGATGCCACTCACAGTACGGATTGTGACGCAGTATAGCCAGAATGAAGTTGGTTTCAACTTCATTTCCCCCTCCAAGCTCTCCACCTTATCCCCTTCCACTATCCTATTCCACCGTTCAGTCCCTATCGCGCACGCGCAACGTGTCTTCCATTCGCCTCACTCTATTCTCGTCGCGCAACGTGTCACATTTTATACTCTGGTCATCAGAGAGGGGTACTTGTATTCCCCCCGATTCCTTTTCGATTACCCCTGTCTGGACACACTGTTGTGACGTCACCCTGTGTATTGATAGGTTGGTGGGACAGTTGTAGGAACGTGACGTGATGCATTGTCTCGAAGGGCGCCAATAGTTTGTTCTGTAAACAAAAAATGTCAAGCATGTGCGCGGTGTAATTCGGAGCGATCCGCCGTCGCATTAACCGGCAACAATGGGCAATCGGTTGTAACTCGGGCGATTCGTTACAGGGCATCGATTCGAACGGGATCTCCTGTCGATTCGGTTCCCGGTGACCACCGCCACGCGATCCGGACATCCGGTTTTCCCATTTCCGGAAACGGCCGATGCCGATGCATCCCGCGTGCGCGCTCGTCGAGGAAAGAATTAATCGCGCGCGATCCACTGTTTTCGCGTACCGGCAACAACAGCGACAAAACACCGGGCTCGTGTGGTTGTTGGGGAGGGGGGGAAAAAAAGGAAACGTGTCCGATAATAACGTGTCACTCGCAAACGCCCGCGCAAGGTTCACTTCCGCGGCGACAGCTCGCTCGAAACGCGTCGCATTGTGCGTTCGTTAACGCGGTAAAGGCCCGTATTCACAGGCCCGCGACTGGACACTCAAACGCGCCGATCAATCGCCGGGATTCACGACGATTCCAACATATTTTGGAACACGTTTCCGCGAGCTAAGGAGGGGAACGTTGCTGAACGCGTGCTGTTGCTACATAACGCAACAATTTACCATTTTTTACACCGCTTTTTTAATATTGTGCTATACGGTTTTTACTTTTTTTGGAAGCTAGAGCAATTAGTTTACTACAGGATGCGAAAAGGAATTTTTTTCAAAAATTGCGATTGAACGGAATTGTAGAAAAAATACTAAAAGTAGCATTTTACGACTTTTTTATGTGGACCTATATTGAAAATTTAAAAAAGATACGTTTTGTAGGTAATATTTCAAATATTGACTATTTCTCGAGAAATTTAGCGTTCAAATACTTTCCGGATCCACTGTAGATCATAGTTTCGCGAGCTGCGGAATATTTTCATTTTAATATTCTCGTTTTAATATTTTTCGGTCCGATATTCCGGGAAGAGCTTCTCGATGTTGCTCTCTCTCGCAAGCTCGTGTAATTACATGTCGAAAATATTCATTAAAAAACGGTAGCATTAATGGGATGTGGAGAAGATATATAATCGGGTGAATTCTTCCTGTTTTCGACAGTCCGCCACCCCCTATATTAACCGCGAACGAAGATATCGAGGAACGATAACGGCTTCGAACCAGTCGCGGAATAAAGTTCCATGTAATCGTCGCTTTCATAAAACATATTTAAACGGCGTTCCGATTGCGCGGCTCGCGGACAAAATAAATTTACGAGCCGCACGAATAAAAATATATGTATTCGCGACGAAATTTATCGCGGTATTTATTGGGTTATTTTACGAGCGGCAGATCACACCCAGCGTGTACGTGTGCACGCGTGTGCACCGGGTGTTCGGAAAGTAGCATAGGTAATAAATTGTAATCGAAAATAAAAAACATCCAGCAATAAAAATAATTTCCCCGCACTTGAGCCACGCTCGAAGTATTATCGCGTGGAATACAACTATGAGAAATTTTTGACACTTTCAAATGTTTAAAACAGCCAAGAAATATTACGCAGTAGTTTATAGTTTTCCATACACATTTTTCTACGCAAACTTTTCAGAGAGCACGAACCAGGCGAAAACATTTTGTGGATAATGTACGAATAATTATGTGAATATTCAGGAAAATAGCAGAAATCAGAGAATTCGAATTTGGGTCACGTTAAAATAATGTTTGCTTCTGGTTCGGCTGCGTAATTAGCTAAAATTTGCCGGCTTTGAGCTGCATTTGCATAAAAGAGTCTTTCGAGTTTGGTAGTTACTTTGTCGGTAGTAATGTTGATAGATGATGTTTGTTTGTGAGAACTTTCCGATATGTGTAAGAGGTGATATTATCTTTTCGACGGTCTTCGTTTAAGAGCACCCTATACATCGATAAAACCAATACAGCTTCCAATTAGTTGCCGAAATAGCTCTCCACGTCGCCCATTGTCGAAACATTTTGACAATAACTACTACACGCTAGCTCGATGATAAAGATCGCAATTTTACTGGCACTGTACGTGGCCCACACTACTGTCGAAAACGGGTGTCTTCCCCGTAAATTGAATTACATAGATAAGGATTATAGCAAAGCCCTGTATACAGGGTGTACCATAAGTCGTACCCCGCCTCGGAAGCCTTGCTTGGTATGTACCATACTTTTCTACGCAGAGTTTTATAGTTTATCCGAATTCGAGAAAAAATATTGGTAGAGATTGTAAAAATTGCAGATTTTCTGCCTATATCTAAAAAATTTTACATCTTTCAATGCCTGTCGTTTTTTCCTGTACCAAGCGATTTCGATGAAACTTTCACAGTGCATATAATTCACATAGATCCACAAAATATATTTAAAAAATTTTTAATATAGGCGCACATAAAAAAAATTGTAAATTGCAACTTTTAGTATTTTTTCTACAATTCCGATCAATTGCAATTTTCGAAAAATTTCTTTTCAGATCCTGTAGTAAACTAATAGCTCTAGCTTCCCAAAAAAGTGCAAATCGTATAGTACAATATCAAAAAAGTTATCGTCTTTTTGTACAGCGTCCGAATATTAATTCTAGTAACTGTAAGTAACCAAAAACAGATTGCAACATTCGTTTGATAAAATTTTGTTTGTACTCGCACCAATAACTGGCGAGTTATTTCAAATCGTGCTGTTACGAGACACTCACCCTGTATACTGGATATTCGACATCATTCCCTACCAATCGAAAGAGACTTTTCAATCGAAGCAATTAAAACGAACAATGCGAAAAGGACGCGAAAAGCTCCAGCATGCGAAGCTATGTAACCCTGAAAGTTTCAAATCGCCGACACACTCGGTAGCTAACAAGTGGTCAGGAAGCAAAGACGGGCGAGTACATAGTATCGATTTAAATGTAAAACCCGAGGGAGTACACTCGAACGTTTGGTCCACGGGGGGGGGGGGGGGGGGGGGTTCTCGGGGGCTCCTCTAACGCGAACGGGGTTAGTGTGCGCGGAGAAAGGGTGTGAAAGCGGAAGGAGAAAGCGAGAGACAAGGGCGGTAGACAAAGGAGAGGCGTAAAATTAATCAGCCCGTAATACGCGCTTAGCGTCCCGACACCATCGATCGTGACGAATGAAAAGTGGGGCAGGAACCCATTTCCTGTCAGCGTAAGCCTCTGTCACTCGGCAAACACCGGAGATAAAGCGACCCGCCGATTGACGCTGGCCCTGCTTGTAAATAATGTCGTACGATATTAGTTTGCGATGGCATGGCGGTCCGCGTTCGTTCGTCGTGTTTCCACCACTGGTCGTTAATTTATCGGTGCACCTGAAGCGGTGATTCCGCATTAACCGTGCACGGAGCTCGGCTGTACAGGGTTAATACGGAAAAACAAGGGACATCGATATATATATGTATGTCGCATCGCGCGCATCGATGGAAAGCTACGATAATACAGTTTGTACAGCGTTTAACGAAGTTTTCGGGAAATCGGTTTTACCGATCGCCCGTTAATGAAGGGCCGCTGGACACCTTCCGGTCGGCTGCTATTTAGAAATTCGCACCGTTTGCTCTGCAGACTTTAGAAAATAGTGGAATATTCCGTAATACGGCTGGCCAAGTGGAACAGGATCGCCTGTGGTCAGACGTAGCACTGTGTTTATTCACATAGTTAAATCTCTGTAATTTTAGAAAATCATAAATAGCTATTGTTTATGTAAAATAAAAATTTTCTGCACCGATTGCATGGAACAGGGGCCAAATGAAATTTTTATTCTTTACTCAATAATATTGGTACATTTAAAATAATATATCGATATTAAATTCTTTTAGGTTTTACCCATTATTGTATAATAATAAATGCATGAAATCTGAGGACTACTGATATGAAGAATGATCAAAGAGAACGTCCTTGGTTGGATAAGTGGAATGGGTTTGTCTGTGGTCAGACATAGCACTGTATACAAGCATCCTGATACTTGAATTCATTGCCTTCAATTGTAGGCACTCATAAATAATCGATCTTGATTAAAATTAAAATATAATTATCACATTTTTAAATTAGCATTTGAAGCTCTCTCCGTAATGACGAACGAAAGGCTTCGACGCGGAGGATCTTAATCCGAAAAATGGCGAAGAAGTCACGTCGTAAAACTGGCCTAAATTTGCGTGTCTCCGGCACTCGTTACTCTCTTTCGCGCTGCCAAAAAATCTTGAATGGCAGCGGAGGCATCGTTGAAGCGGAAGGAGTCCGGCGAAACACTGTTTCCGGGCCGCGAGGAAAGTAATCAGCCTAATGCCGCGCGGAATACAGAATTCGGGCCGGTTCGGAAAATTCCCAAGGAATTTCAGGGAATTCCGCGATACAAAACGGGACAACAGCCAGCCTGTTTCTCAGCTAATTACATCCGGCGATTCGTATTATCGCTGCGAGTGAAATCCGTTCGAGCGTCCCGCCCGCGATATTCCGGACACGTTCTTGCAATTTGTACCTCGAATTCGTTATTCGCCGAATTTCGCGGACAGGTTTCCCGCGAATGCATCGCGTACACGCCTGTCGAATTTATTAGATCATTTTGTAAGTCTATACCGGTCCGCTGTAAATTTTGTCGACGTCGATTGTGACTATTCAGCGCAAAATAATTTCTTTGGAGCCTCCGCTAGTCGGTGACTTTGTGTTCCGTGTCACTTTTTAATTAATCGAAACATAAACCCGTGCAAAATATTTCATTCGGAAAGGAACGTAACAGTACGGCTGATGCTTGTGGTTTTATTTTATGCATAATTATAATAAACTGTGGACATTTATATATTTCCAGTTAAAACCAAGAATTCAATCAAATTATATTAAATTTTGTATTTTGAAATAACATTAATTTGCTTGATGTTTAGTAGGTCGAAAATAATGCAAAAGTATTCTCAAATTCTGCTAATGTTTCCACTGTTTTAAACTACACCTCATTTTTGCCATAAATCCAGAGTTTATTAATTACTGCTAGGTTTATGATAACCACAGTGATCACCAGAAATGACTTCACTGATTAAAAACACGTCCCTCCTCGGTATTCGCAAACAATTGAAAAATAGATTGAACAGTTTCGGCACGTTTACGCGCAACCCCACAGTATCGTAAAACTACAAACGGTTATTGTTCACATGGAATTTAAATCGCAAATACTGTTGAAGCGGCGCAATTTCGGCGACCGCGTGTGCAATCATCGACAAGAATCGACGAGATCCGGGAACAGCCGAGATCCTAATTGAACAAAACGCGGACGAGTGAAACGAGTCACTCTACTTTTTCCCTGAATCGGCGACAATAAAGTTGAATCGAAGCCGGGCGGAAACTCACGAGGATTCGTGGAATTCGGGGCAGTAAAACCACGCTCTGGAATATCTCATTGGCGTCGAATTTGCATGGCTCCGCGTGTGCGAATTAAAGAATGCAGGATCTGTACGTTTCGCCGTCGAATCGGGGAAAAGCGCCGGGTGAAATTCGTTGTCTGCGAATTTGAAACTTGATCGTGTCGGTGGAGACGCGCGTTTTAAACGAGATTCCATCGTGCGGAACAATCTGTGTTCATTGGTGCGGCAGTGAATGTGTTCAAATGGAACTGCAATCAATTAGTATAAAGTACAAAATATAAAGTATAATTATTGAGGGTGACTTGTCAGTTCATAATGAAAATTGCTGTTGCTACTGAAGGTTCCATTAAAAAGTGTTCAGCCATGTGTCATAGATTTATCAAAATTATGCAACAATCACCGGTCGGTAATGTGTTAATTAATATCGGAGACGTTAGAGCAACAAAGCGTCGTCTCTGTTTAAAACACACGTTATCTCTCACGGGCAGCAAAGGGTTAAATACTGAGGGAAGATCCAGCAGCAGAGAAGAGGATGTTCCAGGGGCGTGTAAACGGGCGCGCGACAACGTCCCCGGGGAGACAAGGTTGTTGAAGACGCGTCGTTATCGATGTAGCTTTGCCCCTATGTGTAAATAGTAAAAATCGCGTCCCCGGAGCGTCCCGAAGAGAAAAAAAAGAAAGGGAGCCTCGAGGAGATTCACTGGCATGGAAGGATCCGGTAAAAGACCTGTCTCCGTGTTACGGGAACAGGTCGAGCAACAAAGAGAGAAGTAGAGGAGAGAGAGAGGAACCGAGAGAGAGAAAAGCGCGGTAGAAGCACGGCGGAACGAACTGTCGTGAACCAAAGTAGTTACGACTTTTCTCTCGAGCGAACCCTCTCTTCTTTCCCCACCCTCCATCATCGTGAGACTCGACTCGTCGCAACAACCATCCTACGGGCTTCCTCCTATGCGAATACCGCATTAAGGAACGCACTCAAACTTTTATGTTAGCTCGTGCTGACTGACTTCCCAATATATTCTGTCCGGGTAGTTGCTTTGTGCCGTTTAGCCCCCTTCACCCGCCCTCCCGCTACTTCGATTCTTCCGCCGTCTAATTGACAGCGCATCTGTAATTGGTGATCGCAACTACGCCACACTGTCAACCCTTTGCGCTTCGCGATTTATTCGCCCTCGAGGAACCTTTTCCATCCCTTTGACAGTGGCACCCTCTCGAGAGCAAAAGTCTAACACCATTTAAAACAGCATGACTTTCTTTAAATTACAACAAATGGCTCTAGTGTTTTTGAGAAGAGTTACAAGGGTTGGTTTATTAGATGAGGTGCAAAAAACTGCCATTTACGGAATCGCCAAAGAAATAGTAAAAGTCGATTTTCATATTTATAATTGTGGTCTCGAATGGATTATTCACGTGCTCAGATTTCATTGGTATTGGTTAATTGCTTTACGGGCTGTAACCGTTTAAGGGTGGGAGAAATTTATTATGAAGAAAAATCGAGCAGATCGTACGCAAATAGTCCCCCAAGAAAACTGTTCTCGCGGTACATGAAAGTAAAATTCCGACGAAATTAGAATGGTCCTTGAAAAATTGGTCGCCGCGCGTATTTAATTGATAACCACTTAGGGGGTTTCCACGGAGGGCCTTTCGCGCGGGGACGTCGGAGAAGATCGGTCGGGGAATAAACTCGTAGCGAGGAAGGGAATCCGGCGATGGAGCTCGAAGTAATTTACTTACATTCCCACGATATCGAGAAACCATCGCCCCGTTTCAAATCTTGCCGCGGCCGCTCGGAAAATTTACGAGACCCTACGCGGATCGTAAGGGTGTAATTGAAGTTCGCGATCGTCTCTGCGCCGCCGGGCGGAAGAGAAAGGAAACCCGGCGGGTGTGGAATCCTCGGCTGGTTTCCCCCGGTGTTAAGCCCCGTCGTAAAAGGGGGTTTTACGCGATCGGACTTTCGCAATGAAACTTCGGGCTAGGTTGCCGGAAGGATCGATCGATCGGGTTCCAGTCATTGGGCGACCGTTGTCGGCCGCCCTCGCGGATCATTTGCCCTACTCGTAAAAACACTTTCGAAATAAATTAACACGCGGCGAGGAGTCGTCGCTGGAACTTCGGGCTTCCCTGTGGCTCTTTGAATCGTATTATTCTTCTCGCAAGTCGGTGTGTGTGCGGAGAGTTCCGAAGAAAAATCGATTTCACTCCTTTCGATTGTTTCTGCACGCTCTGGCCAACAGGTTACGAGTGTTTGCTCCGTGAACCAGGGATTAAAATGTTTTCTTTCCTAGTCGCGGAGACGTGTTTCAGTGGAGAGGGAAAAATGAAGTTTGTAAAGCGAACAGATTGTGTTTGTGTTGGAAAGTTTGTTGTAAGGCTGAACGAGTTTCAGTAGTCAGGGTCGGCGTTTGGTCAGGCGTGAGTATTGATGGAATTAAGTAAAGGGTTATCAAAAAGTACCTTTAGAATGTTGAATGAGAATATCTGTCAAACGCCATTTTACGACGATTTTAACAAAGGAGTCGTATTAGATTGAAGAGCGTGTTAAAGTTATAAAATTTTACGTTGCAAACACCAGTGTTCAATAAGAAATATCCATCGTAAATTACGTGATTTCGTCCATGACACATAATTAAGAAATAAAAATCCCTTTCATACATAAGTGTCATAGATGATGCCTGATAATTAAATTAAAAAACCAATAAAATTAAAAATATAGTCTATTTTGGATAACCCAATATGTTAGGGATGATACATGTATGAAAGTAATTTTATATGCCAAATGTATAGATCCAGGAAGATGACTGCATTAACAAGAAGATCAATACACGATCAGGCTAGTAGATCCTAGAACAGTCCCATTGTCAGGTAGATTGAATAGGAAGCTAGATAGTCTGGCAAGTAGAACAGAATTGTTCTATAGTTACCCGAGTGGAATGAGGAGCTATGTAATCTGGCAAGTAGAATAGGGTAGACGTACCATCGGACAAATAGAGTAGGATTGTTCTATGGTTACGGAAGTGGAATCGAGAGTTACATTGCCTGGCAAGTAGAATAGATCCGTTTCGCAGTCAGCCAAATGGAATGGGGAGCCATGCAGTGTGGCAAGTAGAATAGGGTAGACGTACCATCAGACAAATGGAATAGGATTGTTCTACGGTTAAGAAAGGGGTCGAGAAAGTTATATTGTCTTCCAAGTAGAAGTGGGTTTGAGTATAGTCAGCCGAATGGAATGGGGAGCTATTCTGCTTGGCGTGGAGAATAGCATAGATTATCATCAGACAAGTGGACTATGCCTATGCAAGTGGAATAGGAGAGCTAGATAAATAGAATGGGTCTATTGTTAGGCTAGTTAGAGAGTCATCGATGAAGGAAGGAGAATAGCTGTATCGCCTGATTGGAATAGGGTCGATAGATGATCAAGTTAGTAGAACAAGTTCATCCTATTGTTGGCCAAGTGGAATAGATGGCTATTTGATCTGACAAACAGTACAGGATTGATCCACGATCAGGTTAGTAGAATAGGATCCTATATATGGTCAGTCAAGTGGAATGACGATGCATGTGGTGTGGCGAGTAGAATAGGATCGATCCATGATAAAGCTAGTCGATCAAGTGGAATAAGTAGCTGTATGATCTGGCAAGTGGAATAGGATCGATCCATGGTGAGGCTAGTCGTCTTACAGTCTTACACTGTGCAAGATCTTAGATATGTAATCTGACATGTAGAATAGGATTGGTTCATGACCAACCTGAGAGGATGAGATGGTCTTTCTGTCACACCAGTAGAATATAACACGGTATGGTCAACAAGTTCACTGTTCCACGATAATTAAATTAATTGAACAAAATTGACATGGAATTAGGGAAGTGAAATACTAGTTGTTTATTGTCAAACGAATAAAATGGAAACATCCAATCGAGTCAGGTAGAATCAGACGGGAATTTAATATTACAATATTTTATTAAAAATTGAGAATATTCTCCACCCAAACAGAATAACAACCACAACGCGCGAAAACATTCGATCGAGAAACGTATGACGCAATCAAAGACCATGCATGAATGTAACCGAGTCCAAAGGTAAACCCGCATTCCTCTTCCTGCCTCAAAGGTTGAAAGGTTTCAGTTCGCATGTTCTGGCCACTCACCGCGAGATCCGGAGCCTGTCCGGCTCTCAAAACAGTGCGTCACCGGAAACGCTCTTTTTCACCAACCTACTAACGAGATACGCGACGGGCAATCTATTAATATGAAGCCGGTGTACCCATCACCGAATCGATCGAACCGGGAAATACAAAGAACGCCTCGCATCGGTAACGAAAGTTCCTAGTGCTGGCAAAATCGTGAGCCGAAAATCACGCGAACGTTGAAACATCAAACCATTCTACCCCCCTCGCCCCTGTCGAAACGCGAATCGGCAGCAACTTCGTTACGAACTCACGAATTCACGTCACCGCTACCGCAGCGTCCCTAATTCCTTATTAATCACCGGCTGGCGGGGATCCTCGATCCCCCCGGCCCCTGTCCCCCCGATTGCCGCAGCTTTGAGCCGGCTGAACCCGGTCGCATACAATTACAAAACATTTCAGAAGTTGCCGGGGGTTCGATCGAGGGGAGCCGCTTCGTTACCTTCGGTCTCCTGTTGGCTAGGCGTCGTGTACCCTAGGCAAACTTCTGGCAACGTTTAAGGGGCCGGATGTAAGCCATCGTTACCCCCTCCTACGTTTGCCAGTTTCTTGGCCGGGCCGAGAATTCGCGGGCGGCGATAAAATAAATCCACGATAAGAGAGGGCGGGCGAAGGGCCTGGTCGTGAGTGAGGACTCGAAAGCGGAACCTAACCGTGTGCCTAACCGTTTAAATATCGTCTTAATCTCGCGCCGGTTTGTCTAAAGCCCGTTCACCCCCCTCCCGATGTCCCCACCGGCGTTTCTATCCGCTCGTCGTTCGCATTGGTCGGAAAAGAGAGAGATAGAGATAGAGAGAGAGAGAGACAGGGATGAGAGAGGGGGGACGCGCCTTAATTCCAGCCGCGTAAACTTCCAGTCCAGGCTGACAAATCGCCCGGCACGGATTATCCGTCGACGAAAAACTAATTAAGCCCGGAATACCGGCGCGGCGCGGCGGTGGTGGCGAGGCGGCCGAAACGACGACGTCTTCGTGGAAATATTCACGCTGGATGTGTAGGCGGTTCAACTTTCCCGTTGCTTGCGCGTGTCCGCGTTTCGTTCTGCACTACCAACTGCACCGTGAAACGGGGCGAAGGGGTGGACAAGCAGTCTGCACGAGAACCGGCTGCTAACCCCCCCACGAGTATGCGAAAGGAAGAACGGGGTGAACCGGGGGACCAGCCAGTCGTCCCTTGGCAAAAAGCGAAATCGCTCGACTTCTATCCGGCCTATCTAAATAGTTGGCCGAGTCCATAAATTTTCCCGCTTAATACCGAGCCGTGCCGACCCGCCAGAGCTTGCCACCATTCCACCCCCCATGATTCTACCGCCCCTTGCGTGGCCCATGGTGCACGGTGCACCGTGTTTCCAAACGGTGTGATCCGACCGGCAGAAAATATGGTGCAATTGGAAATTTTTGGGAGCCGATTGACGAAGACAAATGGCATTCGGATTTGTGTTAACTGCGTCAAGGATCTGCTGACAACGTGCAGAAATTTAATTTGATTTTTTTCCGATGATAAAATCAAGTATAATCAATTGATATATTATTCTAATGATAAGTGCCGAGTCATGGGAAATAATGCAGAATATATTTATAACGGTTGCTTCTTTCAACAAAAATAATTCCTAACTACCATTACATATGAAGTTTTTATTTGAATATATATCATTGTCATTGTCCTCGTTGTCCATTTATTTTCAATGTGAAATTACAATTGTTCGAACGTCCACGGTGCATATTCCGAGTAATAGTACGAAATGAGTTTTCTTTCATCTGGCCATCCCAGGAAACAGATTAACTAAAGCCGGAAACTTCAGTTAACGCGCAAGAAGCTTCGAGAAGGTCACGATGGAAAGAAGATCCTCCTCGAAACATTCGAGGACTAGCTTCGAAGACAGTGTCTCGCGTCGTCGAAGATTAAGCTAAATCCTGTGGACAAAGTGGCTCATTGTCCCGTCCTTATCATGGCAATCGACTTTCTAGTGTACAAACACTAAGCTTCGCGAGGACGCTTACGCTAATTTTGTCCCATTTCTAACCGGAATCTTTTTTGGGGACGCGTATCTAATTATGCCGAGGCATTGCGGCTTGCAGTCCTTTGCCTATAAAGATCCCCTGTAAGATCAAGCATCGCCAACGTCTTTGCCCCAACAATTTCATTTCCAGATAATATTCATTAGTTATACATACACGTCAATATTTCTGTTTCATTTAACAACACTCGCCATATTTTCACGAGCCAGACTCGCGATGAAGGCTTCTAACAAATTCTAACAAATATGAATGTTACGCGTTTCATTTTAGATGAAATAAAATTTGATTCATCGGTAATCAATATTTAATATTATATCAATATTAAGCATTAGACTAAATGCAGCCATACAAAAAATATACATTTTCTTTTCCCTTCTACGACATTTTTGTGCGTCAAGACGTATTAATCACTGTGACTGTAAAGAAAATAGTACGGCAACGGGTTAATCTTCATTAAATAAAATAATTGTAATATAATTACAGTTTCGTCAAACTATTCAAAAGTAGAATTATTCAAATTCGAAAAGTCTTGAACAACGTCGAAGCTCGTCTTAATACAATACAAAAAATTCATTCGTCCCGCGTACTGAACCGGAAAACGGAAGTTTCGGCGAAGACTGGCGATCGGCCGCGGAGCCGATAAACTTATAAAATCCGCCGGTCCCGGCATACTCCGAAATTAGCGCGAACGGATTATAGGTTCCGTCTGTTCGTGACACTCCTATTAGTATCGTGGCCGGGGAGAGAAAACGGAAGCTGCCGTCCCTTTTCTTCCCGTTCGATTTTCCCTTCTGGCGAGACTTGTGTAACGTGGAATCAGGTCCGTGTGGTCGGACCGGATCGGCCCCCCGAAATTTCTCCGTGGTCCTCTTAAATCTTATTATCACTGCTTCTGAAAGATTATTATTTTCTCCAGCTACAATCAGAGTTTCTACCACTGTACAGAATTTTTGAAAAAATAAGACTGAAGAATTTCGAGCACCGGCATGATACGAAAAACGTGTACGAAAAGTTTCAGATTGATTAACCAATGAATCAGAAAGAAGAAGTAAGGATTGGTTAGCGAAGGATTCGATAAGTGAGAAACGATCAGGTTCGATTTAATGACGCAGTGCTACGGCTCGAGGATCGAATAATGATCTCAGGCCATTATCATGGTGGACAGCTATTCGAGCAATTTGCAAGTTGGAACTGCTCCGCGATCGACTTTCGCGGGGCCATCGATATCCGGCGACTTCGTTAGTCGAATATTTGGTGTCCTACTTGCGAGAGAGCGGGCTCAACTTGTTCCAACCGGCCCGATGAAAGCCGTTCATAGAAACTGCAATAAATTGCGATACCGTGTCGATGATGGGCGTCCGGCGCGAGATTAAAACCGCGGACAGATAATCGCGGCCGCGTGGGAACCGGTTCCTAAGAGGCGATGCATTTAATTAACGCTCTCTCTCTCTCTCTCTCTCTCTCTCTCTCTCTCTCTCTCTCTCTCTCTCTCTCTCTCTCTCTCTCTCTCTCTCTCGATCGACGGAACCGTTGGTCTAGGTTTGCGGATAAAATTGACATTTCCGGTGGAACGGTATTAAGGCGACAGTCGAATATCATCGCGTCTCTCTGTTGGTATAATCGCTGGGGTACGATAGAGAACGAATTGAAATGTCCTGGAACGATATTTAAATAGGACTGCTGGTTTCACGAAAATTTTCAGAGAAAAATGGTTCTGGGGCTCGTTGCTAATCTTGTGTAAATAGTATTAGGTTGCTGCAAAAATAATTACAGTTTCGTCGGTTTTGAATTTTTCAGAAAATTCAGTGTTGATTGTACAGGCTGTATAAAATGTAATGGTCATTTTGCGACCAGTTTCTCTTACAAATGTTCACCGATACAGAGATGTCGATTAATCCCTAGAACGCATGATCATTACTTTTTACACACCCTGTAGATGCAAAAACGAGTCGAAAAGAAGGAATAACATTTATTTGCTTACCGCCTCGTTTTTTAGGAAATCGAGTTTGAAAATTAAGCGAACACGTGTGCTATTACATAGGAAACGGCTGACGCGTCTGATCATGACCTACCTATTCTACTTACACCATAATACTAGAGAACGCGGACGCGACGGATGTCCGAACTGAATTTTCTCGAAATTCGACGTCAATGTGTCAAACAAAATGTTATCCCTCTTTTAAAAATATATTAGACCCCTTTATGCATGATTTATAAAAATGCTGAAAATACAAGTGCATAATCTCCGGATAGAAGAAATGAAAATCGTTTATTCGAAAGTATCGCGACACAGTGGCAACGAATAGTGCCTCCTCTCAGATATTATTTATTTATAGCATGTATAAAATATACTCGGGGCACCGATAATGCGCGGTTCGTCTCTTTATCTGGAACGTTTTGTACGATGTTTTAAAACCTCTGGAGGCCGTGATAGCGGACAGCTCATTTATTCATTCGGAATCTCGAAATAACAATGCAAAATGCTTGTGATTTTCATTTTTATTGGAAATGCGTGAAACCTGATATTTCGCCAAAAATTGTTAGTTCTACAATGAATAATGCTGCAATATGTTTTAATTTGTCCTGAAAATCAGCTCGATTGTTTATTTTACATTTGTACGACTAGCAACAGAGTACGTGAGTAATAGTACGAGGTTTTATTTGAAGACATACATCCGATCAAGTATTGAAATTGACGGTGCGGGGGATGGAACGCAAGTTTGTACAGTCCATTACAGATCCTCGACAAACGGTACTCATTTCCATCTGCAACAATTTTCGATAAAGTCAATATTTATAGAATTAAGCGAGCGAATTCGGTTACACCACCGACGCTGTATGAATAAAATAAAAGCGACACGGTGAACGGACAGTTTTTGTTCGCTCTGCCCGCTTGGAATGGAGAGAGGCAGGTAGGAAAAAAGTATGACAGAGAATCGAGCAATATTTGATTAAATGGAAGAAATTCTGGAGAAATTTTAACTGTGATCATTTCGTCGAAAACAATAGTACAACAACGAACATAGTCTCATTTTTCTGGATTCTACTTCGACTAGCATTCATTCATTTCCATCTAAGAAAGTACCCCTCAACCTCTGGAGAAGGAAACGTTTGTGGCTAATTATTTCTTTTAAAAAAGTACGTTAAATTTCATTCAAATCAGTGGAACTTTGAACAAATTTTTCCTTACATGAATTTTACACCTGTAGCAAATTCATTCTCGAAAATAATTGTTTGATGTTTTCGCCGAGGTTTCAATCTATAGCAATTTCTACGAAAATGGGTCTTCAGACTCGTTAAACCCCAGTGTACCAGTTAAAGATTAACAGGTCTGGTTAGGCGAAACAGCTTTCGAGGAGGTCGCCGAGATATTTTCGAGCGCAGAGATCGAAGCGACGCGACAGCGGCAAAGTGGATGTAAATTTTTATCGGCAGTTCGCGCCGAGGGGGGCGTTCGACATCGGTTCGCAAGGCTTGTCGGAGGGTTTGATTTAACAGCGTTCCCGGAAGAGCCCCTAAAAATAATTTCGTCGCCCGGTCGGGAAGTTTTCGTGCGGCAGACGACGAGAGACGGCCGTTTCGCAGCGTTATCGCAATCGGATACTCGCCGCGAATATATACGAGCGGCAGCGGGAGGACGAGCCGACGTCGTCGATTCTTCGGGGTCAGCCTTTGGAATTCAGGAAGCAGCTTGTTCGAAGAAAAAGCGGAACGTGATTGGACCAGCAGGAGGACGAAGTTTCTCACCACACCGTCGGATGGCTGACGTCGGGACAGAAGAGGGCTGTGGACGAAAGGGGGTGGCTTTGGCCGAACCCTCGAGCGAGATTAATCTTGTTGTCGCTCGGGGAAGCTAAGTGCTCGTGACACGGCGCGCCTACAATCTTGCGACTACCACAAGGTGGCTGCACTAATCATTCGGTGTCCGGAGACTGCCCTCGTAAAGCTCCTTCCATAAGCAGTGCGAATTTCTTTTTTTTCGCATCGAGTCACCCTGAGATAAATAGCGGCTGCCCAATCGAATGTTTATTTTTATTGGAAGAATGGGTTAAACATTTGGCTGGGATATCACTTGCGCATTAAATTAGGGACTGCGATAAGTACCTCGGTACTTTTTCAGCTGCACACTTCAGGTTTGCAAGGTACAAGTTAATTAGCTTCTATCTCGAATCGATTTTATCTGGTGCAGTAAATATACACACGTTAATCGCGTGCAGCTCCGGTGTTAATGATCTAGTTGTAAAATAGGTGCAGCGGAGTGCGAGAATCACTGCCGACGAAACTGTGCCACCAGATATTTATTAAAACTAATTGTAAAAAGTTCCGTGGATCGTTACTTCCACACGCCACTGTGTACGGGCATACGATGCATTAAAACGAGTGAGAAGTCTTTCAGCCATTACAGGGCTGCGAATTAATTACATTGGATACAAGAGACGAGTGACAAGAATGGGACCGTTATTTCTGTCATTCCCGCGTTCGTTATGCTCACTTTGAATTTTATACCTCAACGAGCTTCGGGTATGCACATTACTAAAAATTTCCATATTTTATGGAAATTTGTTCCATATTTTATGAGATCTCTCCCACTTCTGCTACGTCACTACTCTATCGAATCCTCTGTTGCTATCGTGTGGCGTCTGCTTTCCGTAACTAGGCAACTATCCCCAGCGTGTGCGCGACTGACGAGGTTCGCGTGCAAGTATCGAGGGTGCAACTACCGAGGTTCTACTGTATTCCACAAGTAGGGTAAGGTTGCTCAAGTCGTACCACTTGAATTTCGAACCAACTACGGCGACAACAGCACATACGACGGCAACCAAATATACATCCGAGTCAACCAAGTTGCTTTACGTATTATTGTCTGCCATAAACCAGCCTCATTATAAATCCTGTCACCAAGTAAGTTTATTTCAACTTTCTTATAATTTTCTGCATATGTGTGTTTGGTAGTTAATCTTGCAAATAAATTATTGATAAAATTATGTTCCTAAGGAGTACGACTTGAGCAACCCTACCCTATAGGGAGTGCAACTACCGAGGCACCCGTCGTGAGCTTCCATCGCGAAGAAACTGGTGGACTGAGTTTCCTTCTCTGCTCCTTGTTTCCCGCTCCACCCGGTATGGCGAAGCTTGTCAGCCCCCATACATCAACCGAAGAGCCCACGTCCGAGTTTCTAATTTACCTATCCAAATATCCGCGTCTTCGAGGGTCGAGTTCGAAAGTGGGACAATAACCTCGAGTCGCAGAGGTTCCTGCGAGTCACCTCTCAGCGTTGCTTGACGGGGGTTGGTGCCGGGGGTGGCTTGGCAGCCCTGTAATCTCGAAAGTTTTCCAGGCTCGATCGCCGGCTCGCGCGCGCCTCGAAGACAAGAGCAAGAGAGTGAGAGAGAGAGGGGGGTGGGGAAGGAAAGATAGAGTCTGGTTAATGAAACACGAAATAATTAGACCGAGCAACTTCTCTATATAGCGCGTTCTCCCGCGGATTGCTATACTCCTGCCGGAGGAACCCCGGTCCAGATCGTTTCCCCTGGTCGCTCGCCGGCCCTTAAGGCGATTAAGATCGGTCCGTTGAGCCCGTAACGATAGAACGGGGAGAGATAATTAAAAAAGTAATGGGTAAGCCGAAACCTGTCCGCAGCGGACCGCCTTCAACGACAAGTCACGGCGACCATGTTTCGGTTATAATGATGGGTATCCGCCGGACCTCGTTGGAACTCCCGGCTAAGCTTGCTTTACGACGGGATCGCACGGATAAGTGGCCACCACCGAGGTTTTCCGCGAGGTATCAACTCACTTATGGCCCTCCGTGATGTTAATTAATTATTAAGCGCGCTTCGGACCAATGCGAGGGCTTGAACGCCCAGAGATTGGCTCTTTCGAAGCAATCACTGCGACGTGTGAAACAATCGTAAGCGTCCTCTCGGATTATCAACCACATTTACACTGCCATTTATTTTACGGTTGCACTGTGATTAGAACCTATTTCAGAAGAATTATTTCTTTGAACCAGGAACCAAAAATAACAGTTATTCTTAAATTTTCTACGATCTTTTCGGGCCATTTTATGGTGCAGAAACGAGGAGTACGTTCGGTGTAACGTTCGGTGATTGTTGGGCAAGACCTGAGCCGAACAACAATTTCTGGCGGAATGTTGTATCGAGGTCAAACGACGTGACGCGCCGACGGACAAGAACAACGCGCGTACACCTGCAATCCTATCGATCAGGAACTTTCGCAACGAAGTTTCGCGATTTTCGTAGGATGCGCGTCCTCTCTCCTCCAGGAGCAGCAAGTTCGTTAAGAAGTTCCGTGCGCGCGGAAGAAAGCCTCGACCGAAAGACGGAGAAATTCTCACGAGCACTTCGATATCCTTTCCAGCGCTGCGGAACGAACTTAGCGTCCGGAAGGAAATGGCCGAACGAGTTGGTTAACCTTCGCATGATCAAACTCGCATACAAGCATCTGAAACCCACTGTTCTCTTATCGGGCCTCAATGATCGGGCATGGCGATGCTCTTTATCTTCTTCTGTTTATTTTTCTTTGATATACAATTATTTGAACAAAATTCAGCCACAGTTTTACATTATTTTTGTTCCAATACTTTCTTTTTAATTGAACACCTAAAATGGAATTTTAAAAATATTTTAGCTAATTTTGTTCTAGACAGAGCGGTGTCCAGAATTGCTATTTTTTTTTATATCTGAGCACATTTTGTTCATAAAACACAATATGAAGAAAGTGGTGTGAATGCTGGAAGCAGAATGAAGCCAGGTTTGTTATCGTCCTGTTAAACGTGAATAACAGCGCGCCTCTACAGCGTGGCTGTATTTAAATTTTTGATTAAAACCATCGAGCCAGGTGCAGCGAGGTGGGAATTGTGTAAATGCATACTGTGCTTCATGAAATACTGTATTTAGTTCGTGAAATTATACTCTTCTTACACGAAACGTTAGTTCCTTACAATGGTTTCCGGAAGGTAATGTAGAGGGTGGGGGGGGGGGGCAGAACATGGCGGCCTCGTAACCCAGTTATACATAATTCATGTGTTCCTTCTTGCGACCTCGATAACTGAATTTGTTAGTTACTGTGCGGATTGGTTAAAAATCTATTACCGTACTATGATCGAGGATGGAACGATGAAGAGGTAGTGAGACGAAATGGAGATCATACCAAAGCTCTCTCTCTCGCGCGACGAATACAACCGCAGACACTAGCGACATCTTCTAATATGAAACTTCGAGAACTGTAGTACATTAAATAAGGAAAGTACGTTAAATAATTCATTCGATGAACAGAAAGTTTGGACGTTATCTTATTTAAATTAATGTATTTCACACTTCTGTAATCATCTCTTACGCTTCGGGAGCTTCGAGAAACGCCTAGATGGTTTTGATTCTAAAATGTCTTCGTACAGCCCATCAACTTGTCATGTTTTACAATATTAGAATTGGATTGCACATGGAAATTTTGCAAAAGTTGTACAAATTCATTTTACTGTCTTCAACCGATTACAATTATTAATCAACATTTTTGTCTCTAGAAGTATAAACAACTTCACAGTTCGATTACAACAAACCTCCGCCTCGCCGATGATTAAAACAACGACAGCCACAGGATGTACGAAGACTTGAACGGCCTCGGTAACAAATAAAATATATTGTCAGGTAACAAATACCAACGACGTAAACAATAACCAAAATCGAACATCTTCTCTCTCGAGAATAATAAATAGACTGCGGATTTGCTGTGCTTACGACAAAAATTAGTAAAAACGCCAAAATAAAGGATTAAAATCACCTTCAAAATTTGTTAAAGAAATTCCTAAACGGCTACCGTTTCTATGCAGAAAATGATCTCGTGCAACGATCCGCAGTCTACTAATAATCTAGCACGCATTCCAGTAGCGCACCGCGGTAACACAAACGCAAGTGTCCACCATCATCAACCCAGAGACAAGCTTATCACTCTGAACAGCGAACCTTCGAACACTTATCAGTAACCGAAAAAAGATCACGCAGAAGCAGAGTCCCATCATTCATGGAGCCTAGGATCATCGACCATCGTCAACCATGTTCCTAGTTACAGCCAAGACCCGGAGTCTAAAGTACTTAAAGACGAAGGCCGCGTGGCGATCAGATGAGTCTGTCGTTGGGGTAAGCTTCGGGCACCGCGGATCCATTTCGTGCGATTTCTTCGTCCCGTTTCCCGAGGCTCCTGTGCCTCCTTCTGGGCGGCGTGGGTACGTTTCCCGCGTCCTCTATCAAGTCCTCGAGATTCCTGTTCATCCTGGTGGGCTTCTCGGGCGGTTGGTCCGTGGGACAGGCGAAGTCCTCCCCGATGTCCCCTAGTCTTCCCTCGTTCCGACGAGAAACGGTGTTCTTATCTAAATCCGTCGGACGTTCAGTGAATTCTCGATCGTCCCGATCATCCGTCTCCAGCAGCGTCTCCTCCCATGCGCAGAACGAGACCTTCCTGCTGGTAATCGGCTTCTTGTTCTCCAGGATCTGTTCCAGGAACACGGCAGGCTGACTGGCGGATCCCTGGACTGGATGATCCGCGACGTCGACCGACGAGTTCCGGTTTACTTTCGCATCGTCAATCTTCGAGTCCGGGCCGAGCAGCTTGTCCGCCTTGGCCTCGTCCTTCGCCGGTTCCTGGGGGTCCTCTTTCTCCAGCATGTCGGACAGAGCAGCCTCCAACTCGGTCAGGCTGGGCGTCATCGAGCTCACGTTACTCTCCTCCGCGGTCTCGTCCTTGAGGACCTTCAACAATGTCGAGTGATCGTTGTCCAACAGCTCCGGTTTGATCCTGGCCTCGGGACTAGGCGGCGGTGTGGTCGTCTTCCTATCCAGGGTCTTCCTCAGCTTGTTGTGGGTGTCCTTCGCCAGCTTCTCGTCGAACAAGTTCTCCAGCTCCTGTTGCTCCAGCATCTCCCGAGGCAATGATTCCTCGGAGATCGTCCTGATCAGACTGGCAGGACGACCCGATAACTCTTTGGGCTCGTAAGTGTCCTCTTCCGGCTCGCTCTCGTTCGTCAGGCTGCTCCGGAAGATCATACCCGACTGGTCCGATCGATCCGCTTCCATCTTGCCCCCGGTGACTCCGATCGTATCTGGGAAATGGAACGTCCGCGGTTTAACTAGTCACGTACGGGAATAGTTGGGTCCTTTCTACTCGACCCGGGACGATTACCCGTGTCAGAAGCGAACCCCAGACGGGAATATCTACCCGCGCGACCCGCAGGGACCACCACCGACGGCCACACCGCGCTAATTTCACTCCTCGACTACCAACTCGGGATTTATGAGCGACCCTGCACCGAGCAAACTTCCAATGCGATTGGGACGATGGCACAACCGGTGCCACTGCCTTCGCTCAAATCAGACCGAGGCTTTTTACCTTGATTAAGACTTCTAGAATTTTCGTACGCTACCAGTATATTCCACCAATCTTCGGGCGGTTGCTCGTTGGAAGGAGTAACGTGGCGTTTCAACCCTTAAAAGTGGACTTTCGAAATGTACTTTTAAAATGGAATGATTCGTTTAATTTATTTTTAATATTATATTTATATTTAATATTCATCTCCCTATTGAAGTGGCGCGTAGAAACACATAGCGAGATAGTAAAATTTCGTCCAAGTCTGAAAATAGTTACGTTAAATAATTATTGCATAATTTTGAAAAATCTATGATACATGCCTAAACGCTTTTTAATGGAACCTTCAGTAGCAACAGCAATTTTCATTATGAACTGACAAGTCACCCTCGATAACGTCATCTAATAGTTTCATTTAAGATTGCAACGTAAAAGAAAATTTCTATGCTTTCTTTTGGCGCAGCAAAATTGTTGAAAATCCTATTAATAGGCTTCCGGTAGGTAAAGTGTTAACATAAATTTTAGTGGAGCCGTATCGCCCGTAATAGTTCACTTAGGGGTTAAGGGACATCATTTCTACATCTAAATAAAGTCATACATTTAAAAAATGTTATGAAATTTTAACATTGCTCAATTTTTGAGAGTATCAAGTACCATCTACTTTGAACTGGAGCGTACATCATTAATCCATGTGGCAAATTTGGTTTAACGAAAGTTCACGGGGGTAAAGGGAGAAAGGTGGAAGACAATGGAGCGACGTTGCACAATTGCAAGAATGTTATTCAAGGTGCAGCAGCGGTCTGGGAATCGAGAGCGAAGGGAAACGTCAACGTCGACGAGAGCATCGGGGCACTACGACTTTCGGATCTATTTACCAAGAGCTGAACGATGTTTCGCCTCGTCCAGATAAAACGGCTCCGTGGAAGCAGAAGTCTCGCAGGCGGTCGAATTTCTGCAGCTGTCCTCCAGCGTGGGTGGTTTGAAGTACCTCAAGTGGGTCCTACGGAAACAATGCATTCACCTGACAATAAAACTAGAAAAAAGCCGAGGCAACGAATACACGAGCTGAACACACAAATACGTGTTATACATATACATAACACTCTCTTCTTCGAAAGACGAATCATTCAGAAAATATGAAATGCAAAGTCGATTCTTGCTTGGGAAGATCGACGCAAAGTGGTGGTAGTATTATTACGCATTGTGCCTAAGTGACAAGATGTAGGAACTGCGTAAGCGCTTATCTCTCTTTTTATTATTTCTATGGAGCTGAAAACAATACAATCGAATTTCTAAAAAAAATTAACGGATTCTGCAGCTTCTTCTGTAGATTTCCTGAATTTTTAAGATAAAAACGAACATTTCAGTTTGAACAGTCGCCATTTCCCCAAGAATAATTGTTATACTGTAGGTCGCACAATAACTGGGCGTATATAAAACAGAGCCGAATTAGAATTCTTAATGCCAGGCAATCTGGAGAACATCAATGCACTACAAACTGTATTTCTAAGTAAACGGAATTGAAAAGTTAAAAAGTTCCAAATGGCTTGACGTAATTTATCTCTTCATAAAAAATTCATCAAGGTGTTCACCAAAAGAAAGTTCTTGCGAAAGAAAGAAGCGTTGAAATGAACTGTAAAGAGGGGATATTATAAATTGACGGGTATATTTAATAAAAATGAGTAGGGTCACCCTAAGCATCAGAATATGGGCTTACACCACTTGGCATCGGCGGGGCCCAATTAAATCCAGTTAATCTCCCGAACGCCGACCGTGGATTATCTCTACCGACCTATTTGGATCCACTTCAGAATATTCCGGCTCGCCAAGTGCCGGGGACGGTGTTTTTCCAAAAGACTCGGGCTTCTGCATGTACACCGGTGATGTTCGTCCATAATCGACGACGTCCTTGTCCTCACCCTCGCCGGAGTCGTTCCCGTTACTGATCCTCCGAGGCTCCTGATAAAGAAAAGCTTGATTCTCTTACACCTTGGCTAGCGCACACCCGCCGATCCATTCTGATTCGCGAATTCTTGGCTCAATAGAAGGTGCTAACGGTAAAGTGACTATCATTCAAACAACGCTATAAATATTAAATTGTGCGGGGAACTTTAGACTCTTCTAAAGTTACTTCCTGGGGTCTAGTTTGTTCAAAAATTAATACAGCTTGGGAAAAATATTTTTTTGTGGTGTGTCTTCTGCAGGTTCCAGTGAAAGGGGCTCTTAATATGCACTGCACACATTTGAGTAAACATGGTAAACTATTGTTTGAGGATTTTCTCACGAGAGTGCGACTTCTCCTTTACAAGATGTAAGGTAGTGCCATGATAGGCGACTATACCATATTTGGGCAGTTTATCCTATATGATTTTATGGATATGAAATTGTGAATAATGGTATAGCAATTTTAAGTGGTGACTCTGAGTCACCCCTCGACTGCTAAGGGTTAATTCGTCAAATTTTATGCACTTATGAAATATATGAGTGGGGGGGAAGTAACACTAGCTCTTACGTCTCGCAGCTGACGGGGACAATTTTTATTCTGCACAAAGACCCACATTCCAAAGACTAGTCATAAGATTCTTCCGAAAAGTAGAAAGTCGGAGCGTTTACCTCAAAGGATAGCCGGCGTTGGTGACTCAATTCGCAATTATCGATGCCACCGAGTTCCCAATCCTCCGATTTACTCGGGTCGTACTTCAGGAACTCGGCTTCGACCACCGTGTCGCCCCCGCACTCCAACTTCTCCAGGTCCAGTTCCTCCGATAGGTTATCGGGGCTGCCGCGGCTTGGAATATAGTCCTCGAGTCGCACGCTCGTTTTCTGGGGATTAGAATAAATTCGTGTGGTATATATGTATATATAACGTATATATATGTGTATACATATATCCCGGGGCGCAATCACGCTCCTTGCAGCGGATTAATCCTTTCGCCGAGACTTCCGACGCCGACTATGCTACACGGACCGTTTGCAGTCCGAGCGGTTTCTCATAGAGCGTCTTTGTGGATTTGCTGAACGCCGGTCCCCCGGATTTCGTGACTTCGTCGGGCTCTTTGAGTTGAGGGAAAGGGACGTTTCCAGGGATGTACCAACGCCAACTTTGTACCCGCAGACTTAGGAATCGTGACTCGTCGCACAGCGAATCAAACGAACGTGAAAAACGTGAAGCGGATTTGCGGGTTGATCAACTCTCGGAAGCATTTATGGCGACAGAAGCTTTTTGAGAAATTGTAAGTTGAAGAACGTAATGGGTTTGAGCACCATTTATGTCTTCATTTATTAACCAACTGAGAAAAAGGTGGAGGTTACTCGATTCGGTCCGTATGTGCCTTTTTTTCTATGTATGTTCAGTAATGTTCACCGATTACACCGAGATGGATGGACCAATCGGAACGAAACCTTTTGCATCTTGTAGAGTATGTCCCCGGGGTGGTCCCGTGAAAAAAATGTTGCTTTCTTTTATTTTTAGCGCATCTTTTCGAAGTCGGTTTAATTTTTTTTTTTAAATTTTTTCAAAATCGAATTTGACACATTTGTATAGATGAGTTTAATTAATCGAATTGAAAGGGTTGATGAAGTTGATGGATTCAAATCTGGAAAATGTGTGTGAATTATATATTCGCAATGAAATATATACGAGCATCGTAGCCAGCGATTTCAATAGGCAAAATAAGAAATTCTAAACCCTAAATTTGCGAAGTGGTTCAACCAAAAAATGGCATACCTCGGAGAAGGGTGCGAGGAAGGCTTCAGCCGGAAGCGACCCAGTGCTGCTCCTGACGGGTCTCCGGGACTTTGTTCTGTCCCCAGCAGCCTGCTGTCCTTTCATCCCCTTCGTTTGATGCCTGGCCACGTCCAGCTCGTCGTAATTTGGCAGACTGACGGTGCTGTAGTTCTTGGTCCTCGCGTGACCATTCGATTTCTCGGCGTCCCTCGAGGTATCCTTGATCTGCTGCTCGGGCACCATCAGCCACCTTTTGTCCTCACGATTAGGCGTCGACGAGTCCTTGCTGCTCCTGCTTCTCGCGAATCTCTCGTACTCCTCGGTCTCGTGAGGCTTTCGATGATTCTGGTTGATCTCCCTGCCGGTTTTCCTGTCCTCGACGTGCGAGCTCCTCTTGCCTGACACCATGTCGCTCGATATTATCCTTCCAGTACCGTTCACCTGCTTCCAACAAAATATTATAATCCTTGTGGCCATTTTTACAATTTTCTTCACCCTCCCTCCCTCTTTAATTCTTGTTGCCATTTTTACGGTTATTTTATCCCTTTTTAATCCTTGCAATATTATCTAATCCTTGTAGTCATTTTTTTCATCTTGTGTTAATCCTTGTTTTGCACATACGTAATTTAATTTTGCACATGTATAATTTGATTTTGCACATACATAATTTGAATTACACGTACGCAATTTGATTCTGTATACGTAAAAGTCAGTAGTAACCTTCAAAAAACAAATGACCCCTTCAAGTCAGCTCGTCAGGGAGAATCGAAGCTCGACAACAAGAGCAACGCCATTTTTCCCTGAAGCAGCCGCATAGCAAACAGCGAGTCGGATTCGCAAGGCGGCCAGGTCCGTAAATATTTTTTAATGTCGCGGATATTTGTTTCACAGATTCGCGGCGCGGTCGTAGCCCCTATTTGCCCAATCGGGCCGCGTTTTACACGAGTGTAAATATTCTCGTGAATATCGAATTCGAATTTACAATGGAAATGCGCCGACAGCGAAAACGTCGTTCTACTCGCCTTGTGTTCATAAATCTCCTTCTTTCTTCCATCTCGCGGCGCGTCCTCGCAGAGTCGATGTTTGTCGGGCCTGATCTCCTCTTCGCCATCCTCGTCGTCCCCGCTGCTCTTCGGAGACTTCACCGAAGAGTATAACGGCTCGTCACCTGTCACCGAACGCTTCAAATTCGCAGGTGCATTCTCTGCCGTCTCGTCCGGCTTTGGGGGCAACGGTCTGCCCTTGTTCCTCTTCTTCCGCCTTGGGGGAGGAACTGGAGCCGATTCTTTCAGATTCGAACCTTTTCAGAAAATTATAATTTACTAACAAGGAACAGCACTCAACTCTCAAGTGGTTTGGACTTTAAAAATTTATCTGTCCAGGACGATTTCACAGTCTATATCGACAATTAATAACTGAGGACCTTGTTATCAATTTTCCAATGGCGATAACAATTTTGTTCGTGATCACATGTAATCACTTTGACGTCACTTTACACCAACGTATTTCATTACCAAAGAAAAACCAAATCTGTGGAATATTGTTTAAACAAGAATGACTTTGCGTAAAATTTTCCTAGCCTGATATATTCTCCGTTCGAAAATATGCAACTTTTAAAAAATTTGTATTGTTCTACACCCTCTAGTTACTGAGATATCTTTAAAAAATGTATTTCTAAGCTATCAAATGTTTTCTAACAAACTGTATCATAGAATCTGAACGAAAGAAAATTCGTATAGAAATATGTATGCATATTTTTTTAATCGTCCATGTAAAGAACTGCTGAATATGCATTTGCAGTGTTGATGGTGTAATTCTACAGATTTCCGAACATATTTCAGAGAGTGCTGACTACGATCATGTGCAACGTGATGCTAATAATCTGTCATTAGGCTTCGAGAGTCTGGGGTCGTAGTGTAGGACGCGCCTTGTGTCTGACAATATGTCTGCATCAAGTGTTCTAAGTTCGAAGTCCTCTACGTCAGGTCTCCCGAGCCAGATTCTTAGTTTGAGAACGATCTACCGTAATTATCTTGAATATGAATAGATTAACATTGTCTACGACAAGCAGCTTTACCCTCAATCTACATAGGATATTCTAACAAGAATGAACTGTGATTACTAGACCGCGAGTTTTCATGCAAATTAAAAGTTGTCAAATTAATTATTATGCAAATTAAAAATTTCTCAATTTGTGGGGATTATTTTCAAAACTCTAGCATATATCGATTGTCACGGTGCAACAAATTTCAACTTTTTTGGGGGGATTTCGATGAAGAAATTGAATCGGTGAAATATAAAACGGGAAAAGATTATAAAAATTCAAAAAATGCGGTAATGTTGTGTTTAACATAACAAAGTCGTTAAGGGATCAAATCAATGTTTATATTATTTATATTTTGCATAAAGATCCGCAATCTAATGATGAAAATCAAGGAATGTCAGTAATTAAAGTGCGCAGCTAATATAAAAAAAAATTATTTAACTCGATTTTGAAGGTGGTTACGAACATTTATACCGTAGAGATGACACCGTGCCAGCACTTTTAGCCGCCCGCGCGCTCGGGGACGAATATTCGAGCCGCGTCGCGCCCGCTAGAAAGTTTTCCGTCGTGTTGACGAGCCGCGCGCACGGTTTTCCTTTGCTGGTCTTTTTTTCGTTGAGGGGGCTGAAGCCGGATGGAACCGCTTATTTACAAAACACGGACAAATACCGGGCATCCCCGCGGCGCGGTGGTGGCAGGGATGGTAGCCGTGGGTGGGGGCGGGGGTGGCCGCGGGTGCCGGGTCCTTATCAGCTGGCACGTCGTGGCGGGGCATGTTCTCGTTAAGGATACAGCTTGCAGTACGAGCTAACGATAAATTGTGAGCTTACAGCTGGACGTCGGCGTAGTAGCGGGATAGAGGCTCGTGTCGACGGTTAAATTCGTGAGGGCCGAGCTCGGCCTCGGTGTGCTCGGTACTTCGAGGTTCACGTCGACCCAGTCGCTCGGATGGAAAGGCCTGTCCACGGAGTCTATGCTCCTGCCCCTCGTGAGCACCTCCCTTGGCGGCGAACCAGCGTACCCAATCTCCGAGCTGAAAGTAAATCGAGAAAGGCCCGCATAAATAACCATACCCGTAAACCCCGGGAAACCTCCCGCCGCGGCACGCCCTCCGATCGCTCGATCATTTTTCATCCTCCGATTTTCCGGACCCCCTCCCTCTTCGGTTGTCAGGTTGTTACGCGTGGAACGCCTGATTTTTAACAATGCGGTTCATCATTTATATAAGACTATCATCCTTTCGCTTTTCAACTTCTCAGCGTCGACCTCCATTTACCATTTCCACGATAGCATCTCCTTTGACTAGCTCGTCCACCCAGAGAAGATTTTTGGGGACATTGATTTGATATTTTTTGAATGAAACTGTAGGCTGCAATAGTATTTCTAGGCGAATCTGTCGCGTATTTATTAATTCAATTGTGTTTTATTTTTTAAAATATATGTTCACGACTCTGTATGAAATTGTACACACTTTCAGGGTCCAAGGTAAATTGACCAACCTATAGAAAACTGCATTAAAAACATAGAATAAAATTTGTTCGTCCGGGGCTCTGTTTTTCAAGAAAATGATGGAGATAATCGATATAAAAAAAGTAGGATACAATGTTCCCGTTTGAACTTCCATTTTCAAATGTTTGAAAAATCGAGTTCTGTTCCGCAGAGATTTATGCAAACATACAGGTGTGTATCCGACAAATATTCAAATTAGATTCCTCTTGAAAACACGTTTCGAACGAAAAATGTTACTCTACATTTTTGTTATCTGTTTCCACACGTAGAATAACCCGATGCCGCCGTATCACACGTTTCCAAATTGGTTTTCCTCTCGAAAACGGGGTATCAAAGGAGCAGATTTTATTCTGCGTTCCGGAACTAATTTTTGACTGTCATAATTATCAAAAAGAATTTATTTCTTTGCATATACGTTCTCGTTATTTTCAGAAAGTAATATAAAACAGGTACTTCTAGTGCTCCGAAAACAGTGGCGGCAGAATTAACAGGTTAAACAAAGTGCTCGACTCTCCACGTTTAAATGAGCTCCTAATTTCGAATTCTGAAGTTATGATTTCGCGCTGTTCTTCCAACTTTAATTATCGGTTTGATACGTAACTTTTAATTGGCCGCGCTCGGAAAGAATACTTCCAACGACCTATGTAATTCGACGAACATATGTTTCATCAGCGTCGATAACGAAAATGCGAAACCAGGAGAATAATTTCCGAGATTCTGTTTCCCCTCGCCACGTTTTCATTACGTTCCCGGGGGCGGGGGGGTTCACGGCCGCCGTCACTTCCGGCTTGATTCAGACGCAATTTCTGTATTTCGAAAATTTCGGCTTGACCCGCCGAAAATTATTTGGCATCGCTACAATGCGGCTCTATTATACGGTTACTCGCAAATGCATGCCGTGTTTCTTCGTGTCCCCCGAGCCATAACTCTTCGGAGACGCGGAACGTTGCTGGAATTTCTCCTCCGCTACCCTCTGTGCAGTCTCTTCCTTTTATACGAAAGTTCCTTTTAACTTCTTGCAGAACGCTCTGACGCACGCGAACGATTCGAGAATATCGACGAAAATCGTGGAATTCCATCGATTAACTCTTTTTTCGTCTTTTCGACCACCCACCCACCTCTCACCCCCGTCATTCTGTTACCCGCGCGTCCCCTGTTCTGCCCGTGTGCTCGAGAAATTCCTTCCCCATCCGGAGGATCGGATTGTCCTGTGAAAAAGACGATCGAAATAAAAACGCGGCTAAATTCCTTGTCTTTGTGTTGTACTCGCCCCCTCCGCCCTTTCTCTTTCTCTGTCAGTTGCTTTTTCCTTCCTTCCTTCCTTCCTTCCTTCCTTGGTCATTCATCTTTTAATCCTCCGCCGTTTTATTACTTATTCCTTTCGCGAATTGTTTAACACGCCGAACCTGCGACCATAAATGTCTCATAAAATCCACGTAATTTATTTAACCCCTTACCTCGCGATTTATCTCCCATGCTACCTCGCAAGAGTTTCTTTATCGGCGATAATACCACCATGCCGGGATACTTCTGTAGATATACCCTTGTCAACGAGTGCTCATCTTAGAAGTAGTTTAATATCCGTGCGAAAATATGTATCGCCTTTGGAAAACACGATGGTGGTAGCTGCTTATTTTTTTTAATGTGTAGACGCTGCTGAAGTTTGCATTTCTGATTAAATTGCTATTTAATTTTGAATAAATGGACATGAAGTTTTCCGTGAATGCGGGTCTAACATAATTCGGCAAGAACTATGAGAATGACGTATCGGTTCAATGCAGAGCGGCTTCGTTCAGTGTCGCATCGTTTCGTCGCGTAAATTAGGTCGCGACGACGCGACAGTTCGGGTGAACCCGACTTAACGGAGTGCATAAACGAAGCGCACGTGTCGATAGTTGTTGCACGTCCGTGTAGGCGTCGATCCACCAATCGCGGACCTCTACATATTGATACACCAAACAGGGATCGTTTATGCGCATGGGGTAGCATAATAATCGGTTAGGAGGCATTACCGGGATCAGCGCGGTGTATCATGCGCGGGATTTAGGGCAATAGTTACCATATTGCCGTTTTCCTAGCTCTTCATTTTCCGCAATCCCGTCGAGAAGACTCCCTTTAGAAATTGTCGATCACGATTTCAATTTCTTTGCAAACTTATCCCCACTAGGATTATCGGGCATAAACATATATCTGTGGAAATCGCATGGTTGAAATCATTTTCAGATTCGAATTCCAATCGTCTCGTTTCATCCAGAACATTTCCAGAATACTCTCGATTTATTTTGATTATCCTTAACTTCTTTAAGATTATGCTTAAATTCTTTTAATCCTTCCACTGTTCTGAATGTCGTCAATTCATTTTCATGGAAAACAGAATTTTTTTCGTCCAATTATCACACACATACACACGGTTTATCTTCGAGGAAGCGATTTACGGGGACGTTCGGCCGAGGTGCAGAGTTTCGAAAAACGTCGAAAAATCGGAAAGAAGTCGAGCGAAATTGATCGGAGCACCGAAAGGTTCGTTATGAACCTGTCCGTCGGCGCCGTTGGAACTTTCAAAAATTACGGTGCCCTATAAACACGGGCGCGTCGCAACAATTTCAATTCCGCGCTAGCCGGAGCGTTCATTCGAGGCGTAACGTTACTCTCGCGCATATCGTGACACGTAACGAGACACCGGAGGAATGCCGGTGTAATAACTGCGCGAAAGATCTATGCGAAGATAACTACGCTTGTAGATCGTTTTCTGGCCGCACACGCGAGCTTCGGCTAGATTGTTGCACCGTCGAAAATCCATACACGGCTCACGGGGATTAACGACGTGACCGGAAACGAATGTATACGGTGGATCTGAAAAGTGTTTGAACACTAAAGTTCCCATTCCCGAGAAACTGTCGATATTCGAGCAATCATAGTTTCGTGAAAAAAAATAGTACAATAATAAATTTGCGCTCATTTTAAAGCACGAAGCTTCTACTTTCGCGGCGAATATTAATTTTTTTTGCTAGGGTATTTTTGCATGATATAGCAAGGGGAAAAAAGAGGACGCGTTTTTGGTCGAAAATGGTCGAAACTGAATCGTCTGTGGGAGCATCAAAAAAAATTTTTCCGACCGAATCTACTACAGATTTGTAGATTGAATCTTCCCCTTTACAACGACTGCTTGAAAATTAATCTACGATTTTTTTACTGTTTTATGAAGCAAAAATGAGATATCTTATATTACAAGGATGGCAGGTACATCATTTATTGGTACATTTATAGGTACAAAATTCATTATTTTCGACGAAAAAAGTGTCTTCCGAAGTGAATGAATAATTGCCATCTAGAAAGCAGGATTTCCCTTTTCCCGCGGACCCATCGAAATGTCGTAATTCGATTTGAAAATCCGCGCATTATAAATGGTACACTTTGGGATTCAAAGCGGATCCGACTGCTTGGTAATCTGGCTCGTCCTCGCGTACGCGCATTTACGATGCGCTTGTTTTATATTCCGATCGCGAATCTCATCTCGTGTAAGCACAGGTGTACAGTAACATGTTTATACGCAGAGACGTTACGACCATCGAGCTATTTTCGGTGAACTTTCCACCTTTCTCGTTTTTGTCGACGACCTTTACCGAGAGCGCCATCTTACGTCGCCAAGCTTTTTTGCCCGCCGCGTTTTATTTAGCATTACCGGGAACAAAAACGATTCTCGATACGCGTCCCAACGCGATTCTTCACCTTTCTTACCGGCAAACACGGTTTCCACTTTATTTCTGTTACAGGAACGACGCGTGTGATCCGTTCGCCTGCTGGGAAACGATGTACAGTAGAGCCTCGCTCATTGCACGGAACGGGACCGCAATTGCATGCAAAGATCGAGGTTGTGCAAGAGAACCGATCACTTGTTCTCCACTCCTAAGTATTATGTATCCGCCACAATCCGAAACAAGTGGAACGAGATTTCCGTGCAATAAACGAGGTTGCACAGAGCGAGGTTCTACTGTAATTTCCATTTTACGCTCGTTAGAAAAATGGTGGCGTATTTAAAAATGCATTAACCCACTTGTTTCGCAGCAAAAGGAAAACGTTCCCCCTTTTTTTCCCTGTAAGAGGATTTCATTTTTCTTCCGCGTTTCCAACAAACTGGCAATTTGCCCTGCGAAACGCGACGAAAGTTGAGAATTACTACGCCGCCGGATAAAGGCTCACGCGAATTAGCAATTAAGCAATTATTTTCAGCGCTTAATTCGGAGGTCTCGAATTAAATGGACCCTTGGAGCGTCTTCGGGAATTGTAATCAATTTCGAAAGTAATTAACAACTTTCCAAGTATTCTGTCTTTGCACCCACCTGGAGATTGGACGGATTCTATTCTATCCGGAAAACCGTATTCGAGAGCATAAACATAGGGGAAAATAAAGAAGGTGCACTGGAATATATCGAAATTTTACGAGTTTTAAAGATGAAACGGTAAAAAGCAAATTCGATCTTCCCAAATTTGGGTTCACGGCCACAGGAAATATTGAATTCGCTCCTCGGCAACGGCCAGTTTCAAAAACTCAAGTTTACAAGTGAAATATTCGACGTTTCGTTCGCGCGCACGTTCGCAAATCGCGGCCGTTTTTCTTTGACCGACACCTTTCCATTTTTCACACAGTCGTTCTCCCCCTTCAAGGGAAACCCCGATTTTTCTAATTTCATCCATCGCTATGCCTCGCCCACGCTCGACTTTCTCTTTGCCTCCGCGTTTTATTTCGCCCCGTTTCTTTTAGCCTCTCGTAGTCGTTTTATTCGATTGCCGCCAATACGATTTGCGTGTTTCTCTTCCGAGAGAAAAGAAGGAGTTCTGTTATCGAGGTTTTCCGGCGTTTCTTTCGCTTTCACGGTTGCTGCGCTGCGCGCGGATATTGTTGAAATGAAAATATCCCACTATCATGCTTCCTAACATATTATCCACCGGTGATTATTCCATAATTTTTTAATCTGCGTAAGCATTTTTTAATTTAAAGAAATTGTCTATATTTTTGGACTGTGATCATTTCGTTGAAAAAAATAATACAGCAATATATGTGGACTCGTTTTCAAGTAGAAGCTTCGAGCTTTAAAATGGGTCCAAATTCATGATTAAATATTGACAATTTGTCAGGAATCGGAACTTTAGTGTTCAAACACATTTGAAATCCACCGTAGTACCTGAAAGAAATTTTCTTGGACATTTATGTTCTTCGGTAATATCTCAAACATCGCCTTTTGATTCCACGTCGTTTAATTTCGCGTTTCAGTCAGGGAGACAGTTGTCGATTTTTCGTGTCGGTTGGAACAGAAGAAATGGGAAAGAAATGCGAGCAGTGACGTCAAGGAAATTTCTGTCGCAAAAGTATAAATCAGAATTGTCGAGCGCAAGGATAAAGGCGCCAGTAAAGGACAAGAGCCAGGACAGGTCCGCGCTATCGTGAATGAAGATCTCGATCGCGTGACAGCTTTTGTTCCCATATACATACATGGAGACAAGTTTTAGGTATGGCTGCACCGAATCCGCGGCATGATTCTTGCGTGGGCCATGTTTAGGCTGGTTTGTACGCCCACGCCATGATCCCGAGGCCCCAAGGCGATTCCTTTTTAAGGTCAATGGAACGAGAACTGCGTGCCCGCAGGTGTCCAAAAATAAGAAGGCCGTAAGAAGCTACTGGACGACGCCATTTTGGGAATTCCTCCGTTGCAACCACTACAGCACCAAATCAATCCTCTAATTTGGATCGAAGAATTACAAAGTATCCGATACATTGATTTTATTAACACTAATTAACACTAGACTTTACTTACTGGGATTATTCGATCCATTGTTGCAAATATTGCTTCAAAAAATAACATTTCTGTGATACTTCTGAGGGTACTTCGTTGACTTAGGACTGAATTCATTAAATATCGGTAATTCATGAATAAGTAATTTTTCAGAATGCAAAAATTAATTTGACAGAACGCAATATGTATTTTTTAAGATGCTATATTAGTAGATTCTGCTTGAATCACTTTTTTCAAAACTTATTATATGTACCTTTAAACAACGTTCTCGCTTAAAAGAAAAGTCCACCAGTCGTGTTTCAGACTGGAGGAATGTGCTCCTATCAGTATCGCCAGAAGTGCCAGTGAAAAACCACAAGATCTCGTCTCGAGCCCTCAAGATTTCGATGACGTTCAGCATCGCCGTTCACAGGGCGGCTCTTAGCTCTTCATTCAAATTGCCTCGGTGTTATTCCAGTTTCCCGGGGAAACATCAAATATTGACCAATTAGCCGTGCTCTCCGTGCCACATCTTAAATTAGCTTCTACTCGGCGCGGCGCGCAGGGAGAAATTACATGCTCGCGAGGAACACCACGCGTTTTCGCGTAATTGGGACCCGCTGGTGGTTCTTATCGATCGAGCCGGATGATAATTCGCGTGCTGAACTAATTCGTGTCTGGCAAAAGGAGAGCCGCCGCCGCCGCTGTCGCCGTCTTGCTAGAACGTTTTCTTCGTTAGCTCGAGTGTCCTTTCGCCCCGGAAAGAAACTCGAAACGCGCGGCAACGGCGAAAGATCGGCTCGTTGCCTCTCTGAGTAAATCGCAAATGAGGCTAATGGCTGCCATTTCACGGCAGTCTGGCCCCTGTCAGCTTGGCGAAACGCGCAACAATTATGTATCCGCAGTTACGGAATCCCGAACAATTTCGTTGGAACCCAGAGTTTTTCCGGCGGCTGAAAGCGATCTCGAAAACAGTGTAATTGTGTTTACAAAATTTTTAACAAAGACGATCGAATGCATAGAATTCTAGAAGGAATAACTCAGAGTTTGTTCTTTTAGCTGTAGAAAATTTTAGTCAAATCTAGTATTTTCTTCTGTATATTTTTCTGTATTCCCTTCTCTTTTTTCGTTCAAAAATTTTCTTTTTCTCGCATTTAACGTTCATTACAAATTTCCCTTCCTCTTGAAAATCAAGATTGTCAGTACTAATAAGTTTCACTGGATTCAAATCTTCAATATTCAATCACAGTGCAGCACAGCCCCTTTCAACCCCTTTGAAACTCGCCCTCCAAAAATCGTGCCGCTTTTTGCATGTAAAAATCAGCACGCAATTAAGGCAAAAGATCTGAAGAGAGGGCTGCAGTCGCAATGATATTTTTCGCTCTACGAAAGGGTGGTAATCGCGTCGAAAGAATCAGCACAGCGGGCTGGATATCCTAAAACTAAACGCGATAATAGCGCGACCCGCGGAATTGTTCGCGGATGGAAACGAAAGCTTTTTATTCCGATAGAGAGTGTCTTCTTTTTCCGGGATTTAAAATTCGTGGGAATTTTTACAGGAGGGGGGTTGATTGGATCTGTTTCGCTATTGTACTCTGTACGGGTTTTCCGTGAGGTTTCCGTGGCCTGGGTGGATCCTTCAAGGAGGACCCTTGTCCGGGGCGTTCTCGTACGTGAATCCAATCTAAACAATGACTCGAGGTCGGAGAACGTCGGTCAGCCGCGAAGTCGACCTTAAATGGTCACATTCTGGTGTGGCTAGGTGCGACGTGCCACTCGGACCACGTAATTTCTGCCGCGTTTCGGTCATTCGTGTTCTCGTCGCCACGAATTGGATCGCCGTGGGACTAATGGCGTTTCGTGGCGACACGCGAAATAACTTTTGATCAACGGGCATGACGAGACATCCTATCGGTTCTACGATATTGCTCGTGCTACACCGACGTCCGTAATTATACCGCCGAGCACGGTCAAAGAAGTCTCCCACACACGCACACGAGCGCGCCCGCCCGCCCGCCCGTCCCACACACGGCGAACAATCTCGTAATTGACAATCCCAATGCGACGAATTTTCAATACGAGCCTTTTGTCGCTTTTAAAATCCGGTTTATTTGGGTACGCCAAGCAAATTCGAACAGCGGTCCCAAAATTTCAAAATTGTTTTAAATATACTAATATTCACATAGAATATATGCTTTTTCTCTTTTTTTTTAAGCATTTCAGATCTCAACTGAGATCTATTTCTGCTGCACTGAAGTAAATTACCGTATATACATATTCATACAGTCATAGTTTACATAAAATGAGAAAACAAACTTTAATATTGGGTCGGGCAACTAATATTTCTAAGCTTAAGGGTAATTGAAGTTTAATTTTATGCAGTTGATGAATTAGCTTAGATCGCTGTAAACCAAAGAGGCTACATTGCCAAACAATATGATAATCATATTATGATTCATATTACGATTGATACTACTGGGTAATTGGAATTGATAATGTTGAGGCACTACAGTATTTTCTCGTTCGTTGCGAATAATGTAGTATTCGCTCGTTGCGACGTGCCTACCCACTCCACTGCCTGTCAACGCCGAGTCGGCCGAGTCGCTCCGTACGGCGGCGACGACTGTCCGCGCGTCTCTTTCTTTCCTATACGCTCTTCTTCGTTGCGTTCGAAACTTTCATCGTCGATTAAACCACTAAATATTGGACAAATTATATCGTGTTTGGTATCATTTTAATCAGAAAAATGCCAGAAATGTGTTAGTGAAAGTCCCATAAAAGCCTAATAGAAAATGAACAATTCCATCACTGCCATTACTACATTGTAAGAACTCACGGGCCTTTAAATTGTGCCGGCGACGGCGACACGCTTCGGTCACCCGATCCGTATTTCATTCTGTCCTTCTCTATGTTCGGCTCCCTATTGAAGTCTCGCTCGGCGCGCTCGGCGTGTATCTGGACGCAGTCATAAATCACAAAACAGTTCAGTATTCGCTCGTTGCGAACTCAAACCCCCGGCAGTTTCGCAACGAACGAGAAAATACTGTACAGGCTTCATGGAATGTATGTTGAAATAAAATTGTGTCGAGGCTCTACATTTTAAAATGAGTTAAATTTAACGTTGTCCGATTCGTCTCTACAAAATTGTAGATTATAAGTACAGTAAATTCTCTATAAACGCGAAAATCTTTCAACGATAAACGCGACAAAAATATCCCCTCCAAACTAATACACTGACTCGGCTCGGTATATCGGTGTGAACCACTACAAACGCGACGCGGAGAGTCGCAGTCGTCGGCACAGTTCAAACGCGCCCGTGAGTCATCATAACGTTACACCACAGTCAAACTTCTTCATTTTCCATGATTCTGTTATGGGATTTTCACTACCTTATTTCTAGCATTTTTCTGATTAAACTGATACCAAACACGATATAATTTAAGCAGAATTTAGTGGTTTAATTGACGATGAAAGTTTCGAGCGCAAGGAAGGACAGCGTATGTGAAAGAAAGAGACGCAGAGTCGCAGCGCGCCGGCACAGTTCAAACGCCCGTGAGTCATCATAACGTTACACCAACAGTCAAACTTCTTCATTTTCCATGATTCTGTTATGGGACTTTCACTACCTTATTTCTGGCATTTTTCTGATTAAAATGATACCAAACACGATATAATTTGAAAGAATTTAGTGGTTTAATTGACGGTACGTACATATGAAGTGACTTTAGAACATGAAAAAGAAAGAGAAATTGCGATCTCGACGCTATGCAAAGATTAAAAAACGAGAAAAATTACTTTATAAAATATGCTGAACTGTTTTATATTTTTATTATATTATTTTTTTGTCATTACACATTGGTTTACTTCATATCCTCATTACGGCACTGGTTGTTGTATCGCCTAAAAACAGAATGTTGTGAGGGCCAAGCGTTACGGTGGTCATAAAGTAACTAAACTTTCGACGGTAATGTCGGGATTAACGGTAAAACCTATTAAAAAGATTGCCGCGCGGAGTGCCAGATGTTTAACGTTCGGTTTCGCAAATATAAAGACGCGATGAACTATGACCGATCATGTCGCAAAACCGAACACCGTGTCAAGTCACGCGCGTCGCTCGCTCCATTACAATTTTTTGATAAGAAACAAAATTAAATAAATCTTGAATAAATCTTAAGTACATTACTTAAAACAGTTCAAAAACTACAAAAAGTGTGTCTTTTCCTGATGCATGCAAACGCTCCGATTCGATAGTTTTCCTTCGATGGTATTTAAACTGCAAGGAAGGATAGCGCGTATAGAAAAGAAAGAGACGCGGAGAGTCGAAGTCGCCGGCACAGTTCAAAGGCCCGCGCGTGGTCTCGCTTTACACGCGCTGTCCTTCTCTACGTTCGGCTCGGCCTTTGAAGCTCGAAAAAAGTAGGACCACGATCGAAAAACGAGACAAAATCCCCCCGGTGCGTTCGCGTTTATAGAGAATTTACTGTACTCGGATTTATTAAATTAATTATATGCGAAACGTGGAATGGAAGATTTAGTCCATTGTGTCTTTTCTTTATTGTATACGTTCATTTTAACATTCTCTGATCATTGCACATTGTACATGAGCAGATATATTGTATTTTTTTTAAAAATGATATACATGAAAGCATAAACAACCCAATGAAAAGATAATTACTCTATCACAGACCGCGTTCGCGGAAGACCGTTCTTTCCATCAGGCTGGCAGGAAAGCTCGAACCGTCGAATCTCCGTGAAAGCTTTCAGAGAAACGGCGCGCGGTGACGGAAGATCATTAAGTCGGCCGCTCAAAAGACGTTTGAAAAAGGCTCCGGCCGAAATCATTCCTTCCGCCGAGCCGAAAAAATAAAGGCTCCGTCGCGTTGGGATCGCTGACACATTCCGAACGCGAGAGGCCCCCGTTTCCTCGGGAAAATCGTTCGCGCGTTTAAAGAATTTCAGTGCGAGCAAGCGCCACACGCCGGACGGTTCTCTTTTTCCGTCGCGCCGCGTCAACTTTTTCCTCGTGGAAATCGTCGGCGAACAAACCGGCGATTTCAAATCCCCGTGTCGCCGAACATCCTCTTTTCTCTCCATTTTTCCCTCCCCGGATCCCCGGCGAGGGGTGTCTACCCTGACGTTCTCGAAAAATCAAATTTCTCCCACAATTTATTTATTTTATACTCCCACACTAACGCGAATAAACCTTTGGTAAAATTCCGACGTTGCTGGCTTGTTGCCGACATTTTTTTATAATTAATTTGTAAAGTATCAACGCTGAATGCAATAGATTCATTTCATTCTTCAGTCATTGAACCAACTAGTAAAGAAACTGATTTCTTCCAAAAATACTTCAATTTTATATCCGTGATGGTTCTTCGCGCAAATACGAATTTGCATAAAAATCGATAAATTCGTTCGGACTTTCTCTCGCAGGCAACTATAATAGTTGACTTACTGCAAACTTTCGAGAATCGTAATAATCTCGGCTACAATCAGTACGGTGCCGTAAAAAAACGTGTTCGCTCTGTTGAAACAGGAAGAGTAATTTTGTCTGGCAAATTCCGAAAAATGGAATAATCTTTCGAACATCAAAGTAGGAAGAGCACTTAAAGCGGAACGAACCGAGAGAGCTCGGTGGCGGTCCGATTATGCGCGCGGAAATACTCGCGGAAATTATGATGGCCGGGGAAAAGCCGAAGCTGTTAAACGCCGATGAAAAGCGATTTCCGAAGCTCGAACGAATTGCCCGAGTCGAATACGCCCTCTGATTAGTCCTTTCTGAGCTGCTTACACCGCGGAAAGTCGATTTAGAGGATCGCAGAGTGTCTTTCAGGATGCTTGATTATGGTTTTAATACTCGCAGCTATTTTGCGGAGCCCGATACTATTTGTAGCAAGCAAGCTGCTTCCGAAACTCTTGATCGTACATATTTTGAATACTCCCGGCTATTTTATTAACCTCGATGATAATTATAAACAGACTGCGGATTTGAAAATAAAATTTTTCTGCATCAACCCCGAGAAACAGAAGCCGGATAAGAGGTTCTCTTTAATAATTTCAATACATTTGAGAACATAATTTTCTTTGATCATACTATTTTAAATTTCAGGAGCTCGATTTTAATGCATAAAATATACGAAACGGGAAAAACATCAGAAAATTTTACCGTTACATTACTTTCGACCTTTTAAGATGATTAAAAAAGAAGAGACTTTTCCACTAATTGCATCAGCTGCATGATATTGATTTCTTTTTTAAATACGTCTAATTAGTCAGGACTAACGCAACAGTATTTTTAAATTCTTCAAATTTTCCTCTATTTCGCGATTTATGAACTCGTTTTTTTCATGCAGAAAATATGTACAAGAACTAAAGAATTTGGTAAGAACACTACTAGATTTATAGATCGTGAAGATTTCTTACACAGGGAAGACTATAGGGGAACAGTGATTCACACGAAACAGAACACCTTCTCTTTTTGTGTCCCGGAAATTTGATTCTTGTCTTCGTACAGAAGTGGTCCTCACCAAAATGATAAAGTGGTTCATACCACTTGTCCCATGATTTAGACACTTGCGACGTTTTTTACTGATTTATCGATGAAAAATTTTATTTGAAAGTTATTTCCAAAGCCTGATCTTGCTGATTTGTTCATCATCGATCTTTCTTCGATGTTCATCAACGGTTTCTCGTTGATAGATTGAATACCCGACGCTGCATTGAATCGAATCGCATCTGTTGCGCCGCGGAGTCTGCACGTTTTTTAATCAAGTAGATACGTGCTAGGTTTGCGCTCGGGATTCTCGCACGAGTCGTAAAATATTCGCTATTGATCGGTGTCGGTGGCGGCGACGCCGCGGAAAAGAGCGAAATTCGCGCGAAGTAAACAATCGCGGGTGGCGCGAGAGCCGAAGCTCTCGGCGACCATAAAGAGGACCGAAAGCGAGAATAAAAGTGTGCAATTAATGGACAGTCGAGCCAAGCTATTCCGAATCCTTATTATCTCCGCTTGTACTCGTCCTCGGGTGTTATTAACAGCGGTGCAATTCCAGCGAGGAGGTGGCGGGCAACTTTCCAGCGGGCCGGGGCTCTTAAAAACGACACTTAAATCCTGTTTCGCGCCACCGATAAAGCTCTCGTACAGGCCACCGATCCACTTAATTGTCTACGTATCCGTGATATTTTAAACGAACACGCCGGCCGAGTGATTCATATCGCCGGGGACACGGCCCGACGAAAACTGAATGTTAATAAAACAGTAAAACGGGCCGAATAAAAAGCGAAACGAAACTACGTGTGTCTGTCACGACACGCGTCACGTTCTCCTCGGCTCGTTGTTCTTTTATGCCCCGCTCTCGCTATACGATTCCCGGCGCTTGTTCGTTCTCGCCCTTCATTTTTAATCGCGCGTCACTTAATTAAAAATTATACACGATTGCGCCCGAAAGTATTTTCACACGAGGTGTTGCTGAAATCGTAGCACGAGCGAAAGTAATTCTACGTGCACGCACACCAAAATTATAGAGGGTATATTGTATACACAGATTTTTTAAACGATTTTTGGATCGAGTTATACGGCAACTTCAATTGCTACGTTCACGATGTTAGAATTAAGGGAAGGCTCGAGAGCATTAAAATCTTGACCACGTACCTTGTCACCCTTTGCGTTGCGCCCCCGAGAACGGACCCTTCTTCCTTCAAACTAGGATAAATCTGAAACAAAAACAGACAATTTTTATTTCACTCTTTCATTCTCCCTCTCTACATCTTGGGTCTGGGGGGTCTGTAAGAATCTGTCAACGATAAAAGAAGACAGTGGATTTTCCACTATTCTAAACGTATGAAAGACTTTTCGAGAAGCGCGGTGTCTCTGGTCGCTCGTTTAAATCTCCCGGCGGATGCTCGCCGTTCAAGACCACCGGAAACCCGCGTAATTTTCTTCCGTGTCGTTGCGTTTGAAATATTCTCCGCTGGCATCAGCTTCTTCAACCTTTTCCCATTTGCCGGCCGAGATTACACGGGCATATCGGTTCTAACCGACGCGATCGGTCTCTTAAAGATGGCAGGGCCGAACCTAGACAAGTCATTAACTACCTAGACGGTGGGGCGTGTCCAACCTATGGGAAATCCTCAGCCAATTTCGTATAGACGAACGACCCTGAGGAAGGATCGATGCGAGCTAATCCACGATTGGATCGTTGGGCTGCTGGGACCGTTTCGGGGCCCAAAATGTCAGCCATTTTTCAATGACTCGGTCCGATGTCGAATGGTTTAGATCTTTCAACTACTGTTACTTTCTGGAGGCAATTGTTGCGAACATTGCAAGCCGTAATCATTTTCATAAATTGTATAGAGAAGTGTCATGTTAACTAGTTGAAATCAAAAATTGTGTGTAATATATCATCTTTAACAAAAGTTACTTTAAAAGGGACGTAACAATTTTCATCAATCATCATCACATTCGCAGAAGAATAGCCTCTTTATTTTTGAAAATCCTGCGAAACAAATATGCCAAAAGAAGTAGAAATGAAATTGGAATAGTACAAATAAATATTGCTGAAGTTGGCTCGTCGGTGAATATTTGAAAAAATTTCGCTGCGGAATGATCGCAAGGCGAACGAGGGATGAATGAACGTCGGAACGAGGGGATGAAACACCGTGGAAATGATAGTCACTGGCCGATTCCGCAGGACGCTCGAATTTCGCGACAGCCACGCGGGTCCACTTTAAAATTTAAATTATCTGTGTCCGTCCGTCAATGCCACCTGTAAGTCCAATTTAATTTGTACGTGTGCCGGGGGGGATCCGAGCGGCGTACCGGCCGCTGGTGGATTTAATTTTTCATGTTTGTTAGGGGGACGGCCGACCGGCACGCGTGAAGGAATCAATTTTTCTGGGACAATACTTGGAATTATATTCATACAGTCCATGGCCGTACCAATCCCGGCCGCTGAATATTTCAAAGTTCCCAGACCGCGGCCAATAACCGTATCTTTTACGCAACGTCGACGGTGAACTATCGAACTGCTTTTTGTCTTTATGGCGGCCGATCAACTTTATGATCGGCTTCGAATACCCGGCCATCCTCTCCTCTGATGCGCTCCTGCCGCCAATGTTAATAAACGAGATCGCTCCGCACCGTTCCATCAACGACGCTTTTGTTTATCGTGAACTTCTTCATTTCGCTTAAATTTGCAAAATCTGTTACAGTATTTTATCGATAAATGTCGCAAATGCCTGGCCGATAATTGTCCCAGAACTATCCCCACTTAGAAGCTCGGGAGGCCTCGGTCTGCTGAACTTAAAATTTTCTTTATGGCACGAACATTCGTAAAAACTATTACCTCCGGATTTTTTTTCAACCGGTCGCGTGAGTTTCCCGTTAACGTAAACAGCGAGACCCGCCGTCCCTTCGGATCTCCGAGATAGAAACATTAACTCCGCGGTTAGAGAGCGCCGCGAAACCGCGTGTACAGGAAGCAGAACATAGTTGCGTCTGATCCCCGACGGTCTTGTCCAAGGATTGCGCAATCACCGGGCACACGTAGCCGGTGCGAGTTGCATAATTCCCTTTTGTGTGTTCGCGAGCACGAAAACGCTGTTACACACGCGGACCGTAGAGCCTGGCTTCGAGCTCGCGTCGATCTCGACAGGATTTCAGCGTCCTCGCGATCGACCTTTAAACCATTTTCACCTTCGATTACGCTGCGAGAAACGTGACTGTTCTCTCTTCCTAGTCGGGGCGCAGAGGACCCTCACGGCGAGGCGAAACTCTGCCGTTCCTAGAAAACCAATTTTCTAAAGCCGAATTTACAGCTTTCCACTTTGGACGATCATCGGGGGATTATTCGGTCGCCGTGTGCAAGGATCGAAGGTTAGAAAGGGATGGAAAACGATGCTTCGACGTTTAATCCGCCGCCATGATTAGACAGCGGAGACATTTATGTAAAATATAAATTCCGTAAGCTAATTGTCAGAAAATTCGTTAAAAATAATGTTCTTCGCTAGTTCCTTCTAGTCATAAATTTATCAAATCCGCAGTTTAACAATGAAAAATAATTCTACTCCTGAGAAACGTTAAAAAAAACGACCGAACTTGGAAATCTGAACATCGACAGTTTTATCTCCGATTTAGTAAGGTTATCGGGAGTCCCGAGCGCCGCCATCTTGAAGTCGTCGAAGGAAGTCTTTCCTGTTGATGCGAAGTATGGCACGGCTCGAGATTTCCCGCAATTATTGCTTAATTGGATGAGATATACGTCGCTGTTACGTCGATTTTGATTCGCGAGAACCGATGAACAGATAGCGAACGGAATAATGGAATTTGATCGAATACAGTGAAGACATGGTACTTTTTCATTTCCAGTAGTATTTTTTAAATGGTCGAAGGACTGGAGAACGCTCCGACAGAGGAACTAACAAATTTTTTATCGAGTTCTCCAATTTTTCCACAAAAAGCCCACGTTACATCTTAAACCTAAAGCTACGTCCATATTGAAAGCACCGTGTCGTTAGCTGGAGAAACAGGACGACGTCGAAGCGATTCCGGAAGCGCAAGAATTTTTATCGACACACCCGCGCAAACATAATCGCTGGACCCGTTGCACGAATCGTACCCGTTGAATCGTACACGTGTCGTTCCGGAGAGCACGGTTTACATTGCAAATTCGTCGGGAAAGTTGTCGTCGGCGACACGTTGCACGTAGCCGGGGGCAAAAGTTGTTCCGCCGATTAAATTACCGCACCGGTTTCCATTGCGGATTACAGACATTGTTTTGATTCATTTCCCGGGATTCTCATTGTTCCGGTGCTCGTTGGGTTCGATCGGTTTTCCAGGGAACGAAACAAACGCTATTATCTTTCTTTCAGAACATTAAACCATTAGAAGCACGAATGAATTCGTGCCTTTCTTCGCGAATCTGCTGATTATTCGCAAGCATAATCTCCATCGCGTGTATCTATTCCATCTTGTAAATCTTGTACAATGTTAATGATAAAAAATTATGATGATTGAAAAGAACTTACTTGTATTGATACGATCCTTCTCTTTTTGTGATTATTATTTTTTTTTTAAATGAGCAAGCCTCTCTCAAATATAGCATTAAAATTCCTCTGAATCCGCGTACGTTCCTTAGGACGAAGATTCACTTAATGAATCAATTACTGATTCGAAATCCATCGACATTTGCTTAGAGCAGTGCTGGGCACATTTGCCTCAATCGAGACAAAATTGTCCCCACCGTCACGCTCACTATCCCTCTCCAGTAGCCGTTGCCATGGAGAAAGGACGCGCTTGTACATACGGTGGGGTAAGACGCGTGACACCACTATAATTATAAGGGGTTAGTTACTCCGAAGTTTAATAATTTTAACCCGGCGTTGGTAAGGTGGGAAAATGTATCTTAAGTGGTAAGGTGGGGTCTCACAGACCCACCGAAATAATATATTTTTTCATAAATATAAGATTAGGTATTGCTTAAGAGGCTTGTAATTTATCAGAGTAAAAACGCAGATCCGCGAAATTACATTTTTATTGTTCAAAAATACTTTACAACTGTCACCCGTTGTTACAATGTTACAATCAATCTAAAATCTCTGGGGTCTGTGAGACCCCACCTAACTAACGCCGGGTTAACGAAATTCTTAACAAATAAATGGCACGTCGACCACGTTATTTTAGCCAGTTCCGACAAGCATTGTCGAAATAAATTCAGCTCGGTGCCAGGGATCCGGGGTAATAACTCGGGCTGGCATTTCGGTCACGGAGAAAAGAATTCAGCGTGATGTCGTCGAATGCGGGATATAATAAGGTCGAGGTAATAACCAGTCGGGAAAGGTGTCGCGAAGAGAGGGCAATAAAATGGCGGGCGACATAGCGCCGGATTAACGTGGGACGTTTACGTTCGATGATCGTCGAACGGTGGTTTTACTCGTTTTTCCGGGGGACGCGCGCCATTGTACCTAGCGCGATGATCCTCCGCGACCGGAAGCTGAATTTTCCCTCCTTTTCAAGCGTTATTCCACGTTTCACTTAGTGCTGTGCTGCACAATTTCAAGAGAACTGACAGTATTTCCAACAGCCCGATAGAGCCGAAGTTCTGCAAGCGGCGCGGCGCGGGAAAAGTACTTACACGACAGAATGCTCAAAAGCGATAAGTCCCTCCACCATAAAACTTTATTATTTACTGGGGAGCGTGTAGAAATTTCGAAGGACGTGGGAACTCCGTGCTGTAAAATTTTCATAGAATGCCAGCTAGACGTTCCTCGATCATCCGAGTTTGCCCTTTAACATTCGAAGGAACGTGCAAACAAGGTGTACTCTTATTAAACATCGATGCGGCTTGCGAAACAGGATGAGAAAGGTTCGATGTGTTTAATCGGTGTTCAACTAGTGTTGCATACATTCTGCTGGTATTTGAGTGTTGGGAACAGGTAAGGTTTAGACTAAGGGTGAAACTACCCTCTTTCTGTTAGTATACGAAGGCTCCACGATCTTTTTTAGATTGCGATGCTGTATAAAATTGAGCATGTTCTACTTACATACTTGAATTATTGTGCACATTGAAGTAAAATATTGTTCAATATTAATTTAATATTAACAATCAACAAACAACATGTCTATTATCATCCCAGAAACATGTCTGTTTCGGATTTAAACAAAAATTCATGGTTAATCCTGCACGAGTGATAAATTAAGAAATAATTGCGCCTTGTCACATAGAACAGCTTACGTCGAGTTTGCAAACGCAACAAATTTGAATAAAATTGCCGCGTTAAATTACGAATAAAACTCGGACTTACACAAGTGTAAATTGCGAGAACAACGAGATTTTCTCGAATGAAAATAGAAGCCCGCGAACGCGGCAGCGTTACAAAACCGAAAGAGATAACATCGTTGAGACGTGTTCGAGGAATTTGTTTGCTTATGAAAAAAAGGCACACACCGTTTCTGCACACCGTCAGCGAGGAACGTACCACGAGACAGTAGTTACATCGTTCGTCTGTAATGTTTAACCTGCGACAAGAAGCCGACGTTCTCGGACGCTGCGTTTAGTGGCAATAAAGGCGCCTAAGCAGCTTAAATCAATCTCGCGTATTACGACCGGCTCGGTAATCATTAACGCTTTACGTTCTTCCGTGTTGGCGAACCATTCACCGTGTTTCCACGGAAAGTTACAATGGAACTTTCACCGGCTATTAATAATACAACGACGTGGGCTGATCGAGGGACCCCTTACATCGGCATCGTCTGCACTTTACACCTTTCGGTAACGATTCAATTACCCATCCGTGCTGGGAGCGCTCTATGTCTCGATCAAAGGTCCCGTGTAATGCACGGTGCTGCGAGCAGACGATCCACCGTGGTCCCACAAAATCGGGAATTCAAATACACCAGGACTTTTGATTAATCCCATTGCGGATCCTCGCAGTGGAACGAGTAATAAAATAACTATGGACAAATTATTCGAGCTGCGTCCAATGATAATGAAGAATTTTCTTGCAATTTTATTTTCAGTAGTAATTTGATTAATTAGATGCTATTGGTAAATATTATTTATTTCCCCATTGTTTAAGCCAAAATAAACATTTCTTACTGCAACGAATTGCAACAAACTGCAGTGAAATAGAAATTAATTTTTTTCCTATTATGTTCAGTAGGTCGAGAATAATATAATAGTATGTTTAAATTTCTCTATTTTAAATTATAATACACCAACCATTTCATAAATGCATAAAATCCGCAGTCTAATCATCGTTAAGTTAAATAATTGCAATATAATTTTCAGGTGGCGCGCTCGCACAAGAACAAAGTAACACCCTTCGATATTATCGTTCAGTAGAACTTTCAATAAATTCCTCTTCGAAAAATACCATCGGCCGTCGCAATAGTTTCGCCGAAACATCAGTTGCTCTATTAATTTTTCCGTAACACTCGAAAAGTATTAATGCCTGGAGGCTCGGCCGCCAGCTACTCTAAATTTCGGGGGGTCGGGTAATTTCGTTGAATCCGACCGCGGCCCGTGAAAAAATACCACCTCGGCCGCCATTTACAGGACGTGATTTAATAGTGGTTAAAAAGTTTAATGCAAGAGTAACGAGCATGCTAATGAGCCAACACACGCGTAACGATCGCCATTACGTAACCCGTCATGCGAAATGCGGAGCGGCTATAATGGGGCCCCGTTGCAAATGAAAACTAATTAATTATCACGTGTATCGGTTTGATTAGCGGCTCTAAGGAGCTCGGGCCACGCCGGGCTCTGTATATGCTAGCACACACTATACTCGCATAACTATCCCGTGTTCACTCCCCCACTTCACCCATTACCGATCCATTTCGTTATTTTTCTGGTTCTGCAACGGGTAACGAGAGGAGAAGCGGTGGGGGGGAGTTAAAACGATTTTTTGCCCGGTTACGTGAAATACAATTCGCGTACATTTTGCACAGTCCGCTGGCTGTTTCACGCCCGACTCGTTCCGATTCAATGGCATTCCGTTCGTGGTTTCTTTTACCGCCGTTAAACATATGCGTGCACACGACTGTGGGAATAGTGTTCGCACGAACGTTTTCATTCCCACACCCCCGAGCCCCGTTTTTTTAACGTTTCTGTCGTGCGTTCCGGTACTCGAAAATTTCGACGCTGTACAAAATTTCAGAGGATATCATTTTGTGACGCGATCGAATTTTTTATGCTTACGCGGAATCAGATGCATTGGAGTGCATTACAGATGCACTCTGAATGTTAGAGTTTTCAGGATGATTGTAGGCTGAATGTTGCAGAAAAACTACGATTTGCTATAATTGGACTGCGGATTTTGTGCGTTTATGACAAAAATGGGTACGTACAATTTGAAACAGTAGAGGTATCAAAAAGACTTAAGGCCACCAGTGTCACCTTAATAAGATAATTAAAAGAAGAATGAATTTGTTATTTGGCTCCTGTGTCTTGCAATCAATGCAAACATTTTTTATTTTCAACAATTTCGATGAGATATATCAAATTTTCAAGAGGAAAAGGGTGCAAATAGCAACCTATAGCAGTTTTTTCAAAATTTTACATTTTGTCTAACAAAGGCGAAAGGACTTTCTCGTCAGGTTCAATTTTAAGAAGCGTCTGAATATTAATTGCAACGTGAATTCATTCTTCCAGTGATTTTTAACAGTGAATTCGCGATAAAATCGCCCGATTAACAACGGAGCAGCAATTTTTTGCACAATTTCAATGTAAACGAGATTGTAATTATACGATATTTCCAGCTTGTAAATACGGCTTTTGCTCGTAGTACGATTCCACCGTATCAGAGACTAATTAGCGATACGTGGATCCTCTTTCATTTCTGACAAGAGGCAATGGTAGCCGGAGAAGAGGAGAACACAGAAGCTGGCCAGCCAATGGAACGATTGCATACCTCGCATCTCTAATTGCATTACCGGTATAATATCGTATATCATATTCGGTCAACGGGACTTTGGGGATTTGCACGAACAACATTGACGAGAATGGAAAATCAGGACCAATAAAAACACACGGAACACAACAATAAACACTGAAAACGACGATTAAAACTTCGCCGTGCTTTTTAAACCAAGTATAATAATTCACGTGTATGAATTATGATAAGATATGAACTAAATATAGAAGAAAAATCTGTAAAATTTATAAAATTAGAACAACGAGAAAGGAAATTTCGCACACGCACAGACACGCACTCGTGATATGATAAGACGGTTGAAAATTCACCAGTAGCCTAGCCGGGCGATAAATAATATTAACAAACGGGACAAGCGTGCTCGGCAAGCACGATAAATAAGGAATGAAATTATTTATAGAACAGCCCGATGGTTCTGCATCCATAGGAGCGTGGAATCCCGGAACCGTAAAATTCACTGAATTAGCCAACGGGGAATGCAAAACCGTAAATAAACGTATCGCCGTGAAGAAAAATCGCGGGTTTTCCGGCGCGGCGAGATAAAAACGCGCCGGGGCTAAGGGGCACCAGGACGAGAAGGAGAGGCAGGGTTGAACAGTTAATAAACATGTGCCGGCCTCGGGCTCGATTTTTCCTCCTTCGTCGGGTCTTGCACAATCGTAAATCCTTGACGGCGCGCTGCCACGCCGCGTTTTCTCATTTAGCAGCGAACTTATCGCGCCACGTCTAATTGATCCTGCGCGCAGACTGCGAAACACGAGTTTCCCTCCGTGCCGGTCGAACCGCGATCTATCGATCACCGAGTAGTCCCCTCCTCGACGTTCCAACGAACGATCTTTCCTGCTGCTTCCTTCTTCGCGCGACATCGCGACGATTTAATTAGATAACTAACCCGTTAACCCTTTGCACTCGGAATTCTTATTCAGTTTTGTTTAACAACTTCCTGTCGCGCTAAGTGCTCTCTAAATATTTCTCCTTTCAATCATTGTAATTATTTCAAAATGGCTCATCCATGCTCTTATCAGTTTCCCTCGTATGCAGCAAAGTGAGAAGAACACAAAGCAAATTTCTCTCGACATTTTTAACGTTAATAATACTCGTCAATTCTCGTCGTGCCTTCACGATTTTGCATCTCGCTCATTCGTTTTTGCTATAGATGCATAAATATTCACAGTCCTCGTCAAGATTCTCCATGAACCGCAAGAAACAGAGTTGAATAAAAATATATCTGAGAGAGACCTTGCGTTATGATGCGTCGTTAATAATCTAGTCGTTGATGCGACATAGAAACCTAAATTAACTCTTCGTTGCTCTAGTGGGTGGACCCCGCTAGATATGTATTCCCAGCTGCAAGGAAATGTGTAATTAACATTCTATCTATCGGAAGCTTATCGATAAGCTTTTCAATAATTCTGCCGTGCCAAACGGAAGCTTAAAATGCTGTTGGAGGATCAATTAAAAAATCGAGGCACTAAATGCATAAAACGAGGACCAGCAACGGGACAATGGCGCGCGGCGAATTTCAAGTTTCCGGCAGCGTGGACGATGTCGCAGGGTGTGCCGGTTCCTCTCGCCCCCTCGAAAGATAAATCGATTTTACAATCGTGTATTTCGACCGGGTATCGGCTCGCGTCTGCGAGTCGCCGCAGGCTGTCGCGGCCATTAGTCATTCTTATATAATTCGCACTTAACGCCGTTCGCAGATGTTGCGAGGACTCCCGCGGAAAAAGTGCTCGCCGCTGTTAAAGGTTAATTACGCGTCGGTGCGCGCTACAAAACAAACTTTAATGTTGCAGTTTTTAATCGGATTCCGCGACGCTTTTCCAGCCGGCACCGTGTCCCAGAATATCTATCTCTCTCTCCTTCTCTCTTACTATGTTTCTCGTTTCAGAGCGGTACGAGAAAAGCGAGCTTCTTGGGCGATTTATGGAGCGTTCATTAACGCAATTCGTTGCAGCTCAGAAAATGTTGCGCGAACTTGAGCCCGGCGAATATACTTTCCCGGGGAGACACTCTTCGAACTGTTCTTTCGTTCGTTTAAATCATTTTCGCTGCGATTCCTGGCCCTCGCTGCCAGACTGTCCCGCGCCGATGTATAGTCTTAATGGGCGTCGCGATGTAAAACGAAGGGAAAACGCCTCGCCGTAAAATTCCTCCTGTCTGTTCGACTAATTTTCTTAATTACGCATTCGAGGAACTGGAACGGACTCGCCTGTAATTCATTGTTTCCTCGTTTCTTTGATCCTGTTTCGCGATTAACAGCAGCTTCTCATTCGCCGAATCAATTAAGGAACGAACTCTCGAAATATTCTTCTTGATTATATTCCTGTCATGGCGCTCGTTCTTTTCGTCGATTCTGGAACGCGATTTCCTGTAAATAGGGTCTGCTTGAATAGCATCCAACGGGTTTAAGTGCACTTTAATCAATTCGCAAGATTATCACCGGGATCTTCTAATTGAATTGCAACAAACTGCTGTGAAATAGAAAGGCATTTCCTTTATAACACAACGGCGTTTTCTAATTGTTCTAATGTTTTAAATTACACCCGCTCGTGTTCGTCGTAAAATCCGATTCAATCATGTCGAATTATAACGATGCGATCGAATAAATTCGCCGTCGAAGTTTGTCTGATCTGTAAACATTAATAATTCAGATTCGAGGTCTTGTAACGTACGTTCGATACATATGGTTATTGTACATCATATCGGCACAATTAGTTTTTGTCGATTCGAAAACGAATTGTGCCTAGCCAATTGCGGCATTCGAACCACCGTGCGGCGCCGATGCCATGAATTATTTATCGATCAAGTAAATGCGCTTCTTGTTTATTGACCGTCGACGTGTTCGGTAAAATCGCACGTCGGTATATGTATAATAACTACAGATTATTTCTATGATGCAACAAAGTAGTCGGACATGAATAATGGAACCGGTTTCCCGGCTGGAACAGGCTGGCTTCTATTTTGCAATATTCAGAGTTGATTCAGTTTTTCCGAGGGCAAATTATAGGCAACGCGTCACCGATCTGGGGTCTCAAAAAAATTGTCAAAGCAGTAACAATGCATAAATTAATATGTGTTTTTAGTGAACTACGGAAAACAGGATGTTATTCGAGAGGATAGCAAATTTTTTCTCGGCATTTAAAGAATTCCATCAATTAATGTGAACGTATGTAATCATATTTAAATAGCAATAAAACTAAATCAGGGAACATGTAAAAAGATGTTATTCGAGAGGATAGCAATTTTTTCTCGGCATTTAAAGAGTTCCATCAATTAATCATAACCATCTTTCAATTAATCATAATCATCATCAATTAATGTTAACGTCTGTAATCATGTTTAAATAGCACTAAAGCTAAATCAGGAAACATATAAAAGTTTTTATCAACTTCAAATAAATCATGTACAATAAATATCATATGTAGCTGAAGGCCCGCGGTGACATGTAACAAAAAACATGTAACAAAACCGTAGCGCCGCGAAAAGTATTATTACTATTATTAAAACCATAAATTTCAATCGATAAAAACCCTTCCTGTATTGTAACAAAAATGTTTGAAACGATAAGGCTAAGTGAAACACTCTGTATTTTATGGTGTGGTCCGAATGAGCCAGAGGATTTATAGGAAGGCGTGAAGGGCGACACAAAGGTGTTGGTTCATCAAACACACCTCAATTGTCCCGAGCAGATAGCACTTATCGACGCTGTTGTCGTGGACGGCTTTAATTCTCCGTTATCTTCGCCGAGGACGCGTTCAGATTGTGCGAAATCTACAACCATTTCCGGTCTTCGCCAACCTCCTTATCGCGTCCGACATTCGCACTTTACCGACACAGGTTACGCGCAAGAAACATTGCGCGCTCCACACACAACGATGATTCACGCGAGTAAATCTCGATAGTGATGTGGGTCAAAGAAAAAGAAAATTTCTCTCAACCTATCTCCGCTGCTCTTCGCAATTTCTCATTACAGACTCGTGCATTCCTCGTGATAAAAGTCGCATGAAATCACCGCACCGTGGCAACAACGTGTATACGTGCGATGCATTCCATAGAAAATGCATCCTGCATATTCTCTGCTGTAGTCAGTTGTCATTATGATCCTGCAATGTAAAAACGTATCAATTTCTTTTATTATTAATTAACTTTTGCGAAGTTATAGCTGACTCTTCGTAGGTCCTGTTAGTGTCGGATGATTTATTAATGATCGGAGACGACGACTGCATCAATTCGAAAAGATCAGGGACAAGTGACAATGAAACCGATAGAAAGTCGGAAATTGCAAAAGCGAACTAGGATACAGGAAGTTCTATTACGCGATCGTCCGTCTTAAAAATTAATCACCAAATCGTTCTCCAGGAGCGGGAACTTAATTCCACCATCATCACTGTATTCAATAATGATTGTGAATAGATATCGGCAGTCATTATTAGACACGCTACGATTAGGAGACGGCAGTATGTCATTTAGTAATTTCATGTTCCTTTCATTGAGGATGCAGCGAGAGTAACAATCTGTGTTTTTTCTATTGCACGCTGTTATTAGCGAAATAGTAGTCAGCGAACGAGAAAGTGAGCAGCCATAACCTCGTGCACTTGTGTAAATGCTTTTACGACGTTGCTAATTCTGTATTTGCTTTTAATCTCTAACCATTTTCTACGTTCCATTTATAGTCGAACTGGCAGAGTACAATAATCTTTAGAATAATATGCAAATATCCTAGTTTAACCAATCGTTTCCGGAGTCGATTTCCTTTTTCAACGATCCTGTTGCGAACATAAAAATCGACGATGACTCGTGCGATTACAATCTCCGATCTGAATATGATGTCATCGCCGTATCCATCTCCTCGAAGTAAACCACTCGTGCTAAACAACACCGAGTCCTCATCATCGGCGGAAGATCTATCTAGATCCGACCTCGTTCGGTTCATTAGCGGATCTCTGTTAACGCGACGACGCGCCATGTAGTTGCAAATATTATTATTTAGCGTCCGACATCTTGGCGACACTTATGACACTACCAATTATACACCGAATAACGTTTAAGACGTATTTGCATGTTTTGTTTAGAAGATCTTACGTAACGATCCGCAACAGCTTCGCAAAACATTTTATTTTAGATATTAGATTGTCGCATACGAGTAGAGAACGGATTTTATGCATTTGTGACAAACATGAGTAGGTGCAATTTACAAATTTTTATAAAGAATGAACGACCAAAATGTTTAATTTCCACAATACAGAATAATGTAATGATGGCTGCCTTAATCATTAAATTTTATTTAGAAAGAAAGTAATATTTCTCATGCAACGATACATTCGAGCGACGTCGAAACTGCATTGTCAATCTTTCACTATTTTCGCGTAGCTGTGAATCGATTTAGGAAGAAAGCGATTGTTGTATTCGACGCTTTCGAAAACTGTAAATTGCGCAAACGTCCGCAGTCTATTAATGTCAATCGATGGATAAATCAACCCGCCCGATGGGTGCTCGCAATGATCAACGCGAAAAAGGTTCCACGCGCGCAATCAAAAGAACAATCGCAAACGTGCGGTGGCCGCGCGACCAGAAAGCATTCGCGCTCCTATAAATATTCAAAATGAATACTATTCTATTGTGTCCGATTCAATGTAAATATAACTACCCGGCTGTGTGCACAATCGCATAGAACAATTGCTCGGAGGCCTGCAATTGACACTGAATCTTGTCAACGTTAAGTGACGGAGACTTGCATCACGTCTCAATCATTACAGTCTGTCTGAACGTCGCCTCGAACAGGTTCAGAGTATGTTCATAAAAGCCCGACGACCATAAAACGCGGACTGAAATTTCCCGCAAATAGACTCCGAAGTAATTTACATTCGAGTGGTTTCTGCTATTTCTTTAACATGTCAAATATTTTTCTTTTCTTCATTTAAGCAGTATCCATTGCGATAGTTTTGCATTTATTATTAATCTAACATCTTTTTAGCCTTGAACAAAGTTCTTTTTGTATAAAAAGAGCGAACACATTTGTTTTCATATCAACATTTTCTTCACGCTCGACAGGTTTTATCAATGCATTTTCCTTGATCGTTAATCAAAATATTTTTACGTGTCAACGACTATAATATATAGACAGAAATGCCCTATAAATATGGTCTGAAATAATTTATGTGCGAGGTATGTAGCAGTTGCTGCTATAAATTCTTACTTCACAGACAGTATCCAATATGGCGGTCGTTACCGGTGTCCACACGCCATTGCTGTTGCTAGATCCTTTTATTTAAACATGCTGCGACAATCAGGTCCACTATTTACTTCTGATTCTTCGTTGATTTATGCTTTTCACAAATAATGAGAGACCCCTAGTGTACCACTTAAGGGTTAACGAAGTGAAAGCACAGCAGATTTAACATTCTACGTGCTTTCATTTTTCCATAGTACACGGTATCAGAGATTTCGACGAGAATTCCAAGATTAAGGTGATTACAGTCTAGAGTTCCGATAAGGATCCGGTATAAAGGACACGGGAACAATAACAATGGCGTCTTGGCCAACGTCGTCGCCTTGACATCGGCGTTCCGGCACCAATTTTCCAAGAAAGCTGTTCGCGGCAAGTGTAAGAAACGAATCGGCTATGGGCACAGGTTTCAAGAACGAGCTTCTTGTTACACAAGAGCGTGCCGTAAACGACGTCTTGACCCAGGCCTAGCCTCAAAGACCGCTTCAGAGGCGCAACGCAGTAGAAAACGAAGCTAGTAAACAGCGTAAAGGAGGCTTCATTCAAATTTCATTCGTCATACCCGACAAGACAGCGACTGATTACGATCGGGACGGCTGAAGAAAACGTTTCTGCCAGATGTTTGTGCCCCGACATAATGAAGTAGTCGACGTCGCGAGTCCTACACTGTGGCTCTTTGTGCGTTCGCACAGGATGGAAATTCACGGAAAGAAATAACTCGCGGAGATCTACAAAATTGAAGATTCAAAATACTAGGAGATTTGTACTGGACTAGTTAACAATAAACTATGTTAGGTGCCAGCAAAATGACCGAGGTCTTCCAGTAAGAAATCGATCAAAGAAGTAGTTCTACAACCGAAAACTCTTAGATTGAATTTATGGAAAAATTGAGTAGATGAGCATTACTTTTCCCATTTATTAAAATTTTTAAACTAACGAGGAACCTCCCAGTTGATTTCTAAATTTTTCTAATGATTATTGCCTGCAGACCCTACCGTCCTGGTAAGTTAACTGAATCTTCTTATTCGCATAAACGTCGTTCTACTCGCTAGATAAATAAATCATATCTCCACCGCTACCAACTCGCATTCAATCAGATCATTGTGCGACCAGTTGATCCTTCAAAGAAACTATGTAATTAGAAAATTAGATAAGCGTCTCCGTTAGTTCTCCAAAATGGCGTTGACACGTCGTCGGCCATATCGAGTACTCGGTGTTCCGCTTTTCTCCACGGAATACTTCGCATCGGAAGCCCGTTAAGCACACAACACGTCCGGGGACGATGTTAATATTTCTCGAGAGCAGGACGCGCGGGAGTGAAGAAGGGGGATTGCACGAAGAAAAAGAGAAGAAACAGAGGCACGCGTGCGAATGACGTGTCTCTTGCTTATTGCCCCGGTAACACAGAGATTGCGTAAACGCGTACGCCACACGTATTTCTGGACAGGTAAGCGAAACGAGGAGGCTGTTTTTTACGGTGGCGATGCATCCTTCCCAGGGTGCACCGGCGTCTATTTACGATGGAGCCTCGGCGAGCTGAAATTTCCGGCTGGTTCGCCCGTCACGTGGAATGTCTGTGATACGGTACCGGACACTAGAACTAATCGGTTCTAGAGAAATTCGCCGAGGGAAATTGATGGGATTGAGGAAACGCTGGGGCCGGAGGCGAGCCGAAGCGATAACCACTGTAGATTGTGTACGCTCATGCTAATTCGCAGCGTTAAACTTTCTTTTCTGTGCTCCTTGCCGAATGTTCCTCGCTTCCCCATGACTATTCATCTGTCGTGAACATTTTCCTTGTAAAAAGGTATGTCAAGATGTTTTACAGTTGTTTATTCAAAATTGCTGTTTTCCTTCTATTACTTTATCGTTGCCTACTTTTTTTATTAAGCACCAGGTATAGAATTGAGTACAATACAGTAAATCCTGATTTGCTGTCCGGGGTCGCCTGTGCGAACGCTGTCCAGTGCCTACCAATACTCCACTGCCGATTGATCTCGACTCGGGTATGTCGGTGTGAACACCACAAACTTCTTAATTTTCATTATTTTTTTAAGGGACTTTCACTAACTTATTTCTGGCACTTTTCTGATTAAAACAAGACCAAACACAATATAATTTCAATTGTATTTAGTGGTTCGATCGACGATGAAAGTTTCGAACGCAACGAAGAACAACGTATGGAACATTCTTTGAACTCTGCCGGCAACGGCGACTGTCCGTGTCTCTTTCTTTCCCATACGCTGTCCTTCCTTGCGTCCGAAACTTCCACCGTCGATGAAACCACTAAATACTTAAACAACTAAAGAAAAATACCCGACCTAAGTTGGTGAAAGTCCCATAAAAAAATATGTAATGAAAAATAAAGCACTTTTAAGGAAAGCATATTTCAGGAAAGAATCAATGGCGCCAGAAAGAATGAGCATGGCTGCGTTTAGAGGAGACGATTTTGCGTCGAAAATAATTCTAGTCTTGAAGATAAGGGTAGCAGACTTCTCTATTACCTTTGTGGTAAGATCCCACTATATTTCCATCAAATCCAACAGCGACAATTAGAAAATTATACCCGGAAAGACGTAACAAATTTTCATTTGTCAAGCCATTTGTTCTCGTTATTAACGGTAATAGATGACTGTTGATCCACGATGAATACATAAATTTTCAATTTCAACGGTTATTAATATCCGCGAGCCAGTCCCCTAGACAGCTTTGTATACCTTTCGTTAAACAGCGATTATGCAACGCGAGGATTACGCTCGCGCGTTTATAGAGAGGTCGGCAAATATTCTTCTCGCGGCTAACAAGAAAATTGCTTACCGTGCAACAGCTTCTCACGTTCACTTATCCTTATCTGTCACCGGTTACATTATCATTCGCATGCTACCACGAAAATATAAAAACGGAAGAATATATACGCAAAAAAATAAAAAAAATAAATCTGTTAAAAACAAGACAGAATAAACATGAAAATGAAATATAAGTAAAACAGCGTTTATTATAAGTAAGACTGCGGATCTTCATGCATTTATAGCAAAATTGAGTAGATCAGATTCAAAATTGTTGAAAAATTAAAAAAATTGAATATGTCAATGTATGATTTATCCTTTATTAGAATCATCGAGGGAAGAAATAGCATTCAATTTAGTTCCTATTTCTAGCAATCGATGCGGTCAATTTTTATTTTGCGTAAAGATCCGCAGTCTAATTAATTATAGGTAAAAGTAGGCTTCAACGTCTGCAGTCCAATAATGATATTTCATACGTTAATTGCGCCAATTACTCAGCTCATTATGTTTCACCTGCAATGAATCAATGCCATAAATACCGTCCGTTCAAAAATAATCGGTCCCCGTGTTCAAATAGCATCGGGTGGCACGTGTTTTCGCGAGTTCGGCTACTTTTTACGAACGGTCACGCGTCCATGTGCAACAGTGGGGGACTGGGGGTGGGGGATGCCCGTCACTTGGTTAATTAGCAATTACACGCATATCTGCGTGTCTCGGATTCCAAATTAGAGCGACATGTTCGTGTCCGATGCACAATGATAAATCCACGGGACGCGCACACGCATATAAGTGTCCCCAACGAGTGTATACAACAATGAGTTATTTAAATTTTCCTTGCAACGCGCGACGCTAATGTGCGGAATTGCTCGGTAAATTCTGGCTTTTGCGACGCGTCCACCGGTTATAACTGATAAAATCGATGATAATTGTGGTAATCGATGTAAATGCGGCGCACCAACGGGCGAGCGCCTACTTAATATTTGTGTTGCATCCGCGAATAAAATACCGCGGAAAGGTTTTCCTAGAGTCAACTATACGAAAATCGTGTAATAATTGCGGACAATTTAATAGGCGTGTGCGTAGTTTCGAAACTCGTTCTCCGATCTGTAACGACGATCGTAAACTACGCTACGTCGACGAGAAAAATATTTATTTTTATCTGCTTGTTATACCGGAGCGTCAGACTTTATTTTTACACCCGTGTGTCACTCTTCGTTCCGCATAATGGTTCTATTTTGAAAGCAAAACGTTTTACCGCGATAATAAGTTTACGAATACTAAATCGGAAAATGCGTTATGAAATTCAGAAGTTTTTAAGAGAGAAAAATGCTCTTTAACCCTTCGCTGCATAGTGTATAATAAGAATGTGTCTTTTACTATTCTCTACACATTTTATCCCATTTGATAAAATGTTGTTTTATTTTTTTTTTAATATTTTCTCTTTTCGTTTTAAAAATACCGAATGAATACCGATGAATTCCTGTGCGAAATTTTAATGTAAAAGGTTCGACGGTTTTTCTGAAAAAAGTTGCTAAAGATCCGAGCAAAAACGGTCTCGAGAACCAGTGTATCCGCTTAAAGCATACGCTACAGAAGTGATACATCAACGCAATAGAATGCTGTTTCGGCGAAGGCGCGATCGAAGATAAAGAAAGACAAGATGAGTGTTCGTTCACGTACCCGATGCGCGCATCGCACGAAGACCCGGTCCAAGGGGGACTTGGAGTCCTCAGCCTTCGTGGTCTTCTCCTTGCACCAGGCTTGGCCCATTTTTCTTCCTGTCCCGCTATTATCTCTGCCCTCTCTCTCTCTCCCGCCTCTCTATTTCCTCTCCGTGCTCCGGCGGTTCTCTCACCGATAACGCCGGATAATGTAGGCCATCCTGAAGACTCGTTCCTCGTGACCTGCCGCAACCGGTGCGAGTCTCTTCTCTTCCTCGCGAACGTTCGCCCGTTGACCTTTTCACGGCCACCTGCCCACGGAACAGAGAGAGATAGAGAACAAAAAATCGGATTTCAGAGAAATCGGCGACAACTCGAGGCGATAAATCGATAGATAGACCGGAAACCCCGTCCGTGCCCGTGATTTAGGGGATCGGGGGATTCTAAGGGACAGCTAGCGAACGACGTTCCCAGTTTTATGGCTCGCCGAAAAGAGCCCGCTCCTATGTGGAGCAAACTTTCCCACATTTGTTTACGACCCGGTGCCTTTCGTCGATCATTACTAGTCTGTGGAACTTCGAGCAAAATAACTTTAAATTTCGTTTACAACATTTTTAAGAAAAAATTCATTTACAAATTCAGTGACTAAATAATTCAATGCTGCAATATGTCAATTGTTTAAAAAACTGTCTTCTGAACGATCATACTGAAACTTTATAAAAGAAAAATTCATTTATACATTCTGTGACGCAATGCTACAATAATTTTAGCATATAAAATGTTTTCTGTATGATCACACTGAAAATTCCCGTGAACCCAAAGACTCGTTTTGTGAAGCGATTAGCTTCGTTGTAAAAGGGTTATCGCAAGTGTGCGTTGAATTAGTGTAGAAGCAATAAATCGCTTCTCCACTTAAGAAGAAACCATTCGAGAACATCGTATCAGAATTTGACCAGTCAATTAGACGCACAATCTGGTATCATAGAATTAATCAGAAAAGTATCGTTTCTATAGTCAAATAGGTGTTTCGCAACAAGCAAACACCTTACCAAGAAGTCGATTTAGCACTTAGAGACAATAAAATAAATTTATGTGAACGTGTACAGTCTCTTTGACCTTGCCTCTGAGTTATTGCAGCCATTCTGCTACAGCGAACTGTGTCTTATTAGCCTTCGCGAGGGTTACAATGGCTACCTTGCGTTACGACTACCTTGACGTCAGTGATCCTCTTATCCTTCGATATATTAATCAACATGTCGCATGTAGACCGTGAACATTTATGCATACATGCAGTTCTAATGCACGCTACTTGGAGAAACATTAGTTCGCGATATTGACAGTCATTCTTTGGTAGAAAAAAATATGGTATATATACATTGACACATTATTTATTGATATCAGCTGTACAAATTGGCAACTGTGGATGTGTTCTTGGTCGCCTGTCTATTGTTTTATCATTGAAATACTGTTTTGTTACGTCTTCTTTAGAATTTCTGAATAAATAGCAGTCTAGTTTTTGCTAATATTCGAGCTGCGTTTTACACAAGATTTTTCGGAAATGGGTCAACGAGAATTACACTCACAGATTCTCAGAAGAAAAGAGTTAATAAAGTCGGACACAGGTGAGGGTCACAGTTAACCTGGAAACCATTTTGAAAGCAGTATAATACTATTGTGTAAGCCGTTATTTATGGCTAACAAAAAGCATGTCGTTGAAAAGGCTCATTACGTTAGAGAAAACCCATTCTAAGCGTTCGAAATTGCGGAGTTTATTTGAAAATCGCTGGTATCTCAAATTATAGACTGTTAACGAGTTTTGTACAATAAGTTTCCGCGGAAACAGACTCGTAAGTTATAGTAGTCGTTATAATGTCTGTTTTCTAAAGGAAGCTTCTTATCGGTGTTAATGCTATCGCCGTGAATTGCCGCATAGCACACTCCCAGCTATTCAACCATGCCGTGCATTATATCTTTTCCCGGGCAGGTGACCTTCTACCCAATGATCATCCAAAGAATGCCGGGAACACACCCTTTAACGGTGCATTACGCGTAACGTCATCGCTCGCCCACAGTATCCAACGATTTTCGCGCCGAACGACTACAAGAAAATTAATGGGGGGCTTTCCGAGCCAACCACTTGCAAAATATTACACGCGTTACTTCCTCCTTCCGATATCGCCGGAGAAAAAATTATTCAACCAACATTCTTTCATCCTTCAATCCAAATCGTTTATAAATACCATTACTAGACATTCTTCATCAATTAAAAGCATTGGTTTACGAAATAAAAATTTCTTTCTTCTTTTAATTATCTGATTAAGCTGAGACCAATACCCTGATGTATTTAAATCTTTTTAATATGTCCTCTGCTTTAAATTGTGCTTACCCATTTTTGCCATAAATGCATAAAATCCGCAGTCTAATCCTAATACGTAATACGTATACACTGCATCGTATTAATTGAACTTTCAAGTAACTATTCGAGAAACCTAAAATCGAATGCCGTGTCATTTTATTTTGTACGGAGGGAATTGTTTAAAATTTTGGTTCTCACGCGGTAGAATGAAGGAGTTCAGGGCGGATTTACAGAGGGAACAACAGCGTGAAATCACAGAGCGGCGATGCTTCACCGATCGAGCGCTGTAAATCATCCCCGCGCATTTGAAAGTCGTACTCTCGTTACCGTGAACCGTGTTCCACCGCGACGACGAACGGAACGCGAATTTGCAATGCCAGATCCAGAGCGTAACACAGAAAAATATGCGAGCCCATGAGTTAAGCTATTCCTGCATCGCGATAAGACATTCGCTGACGCCGATCTCTGCTGCATCCGCAATAGCCAGACTGCGGATTTTGATGCATTTGAAACGTGATTCTCCCGAAGCCTCCGGCATGGCAGATATTTTTTCACACTTGGCACACATCTGCGGGATTTCGCACCTAAATAATCCCTGCGGTATTTTCGCCACGCAAAAAATTACAACGGTACGGAAAATATATCAGTCACCGTTTTTGCTTTGCGCTCGAAATTAGCAAACTATGTTTCATTTATAATGTCACGTTTTGGAGGAGGCCTGGGCAACTTGCGGTTCGCGAGCCGCAGACACCTCTACCCTCCTAAAAAAGGAATATCAGTGAATTTTCACCCCGTGAAACCTGTGAGGACTAGTTCTCTAAAAAAAATATATAAAAGGAAACTTTTTAAAAACCACGCTTATATTAAAATGCACTAACAAGGAGAAAATAAATTTTTTAGACATTAGTGACTATAAATAAAAGCGTGGAGCGCTAAACTATATTGACGTAATCTTCGTGGGTGCTCCACGCTTTTATTTATAGTCACTAATGTCTAAAAAAATTATTTCTTTTAATAATATTGCATTGTCATTCATTGTTTCAAGTCTCCAGCTCATCGGGAAGTGGTTTAAAATTCGATTACGAAATTTGACGCGTACAACAACAACGACAACTCGGCAAGCTGATATAAGCGTGGTAATAAAAATGAAAATATTCGTAGATTTTCTAATAAATTATTCAGCAACAGTTTCAGTCTTATCTCCGCTAATATCGTTCGGTAATTCCTTTTGACACTTCTACTTGAAAGAAAATTTTTAATTTTCGACGTAGCGGAATCATTAAAAACGCTACTAAGAGGCTTCCAACAGTATTAACTTGTCTAATGAAATTTTTCCAATTTTTGAAACAGCGAATTGTTTAATAAATTTTAATCTGTCACGTGTCACCTCCGTTGGAAAATAATATGTTCATCGCGAAGCAGCAAATTTCACGGCAACTTCTAAACTGTGATCGTTTCGATAAAAATGAGAGAAAGATACCTATCATACATTTTTATGAAGATACGAGACGGTAGTGTTTTTGAGCTTCATAAGGTGGAACGAAGGAACGGCAATTTATGGGCTTCGATCTTTCCGTCGAAAAGGAAAAGTATGAAAATAGGTCTGGCAGGAATTTAGACGCTCGGATTTTCCATTTCCTGCGCGGAGAAATTTTCTTTCACTTTTTTTATTTTTGTTTTTGCACAGAAATTGCCCAACTTGGTTGAAATTTAGGAGAGCCGGATTTCTGTTCCGCGGTGCGCGACGTGCGAACAATTCGGATCGCGGTGATTTTTCATTTTCCGCACAATCGAGTTCGCCGTGCGCGAGATTTTTCGTTGAAGAGGAACCGAGTGACACTGCAATATTTTCCCCGCTAAATTAATTAAACCATAAGCATTCCACTGTCAAAAATGTAAATTGCCTATTCAGGCTAGTCTCGCGAATTCGTTGCAGAATTTCTTAATCCCGTATTTATGACGCTGGTTATGCAACGCGGTTGATATTTAAATGTACGCTGTTTTATTTATTACTATATATTTCCAGTAAAAGTGTAATCGTATGCATCGTACTTTTGCGAATATCTAGGCAAATAAAAAAGAAAACTGTGTCGTATATTAAGGATCGAAATAATCGGAATAATAAATTCGAAGGATCTCTAAAATTTATCAGGCTTTCAACTATACGAAATTTTTGGAAATTCTATCCGACGTGAATACATACAGAAATATTTATTTCTACTTCTCGTTTTAAAAGCTGTAGCTTGTGAGTAAATAATATGGATATATTTTATGAAATTGTGTTTCGTATGTTTCATACTAGCCCTTTCCGTCATGGCGTCCTCACATAAGGACATAAAGAAACTCATAATTTAATTCAAAGAACTGCTTAGCAAAGCCATGATTTTTCCCAGGAGTAAATAATTCGTGTAATATGGTACTTGTCATTTAAAAAGGTGCCATTTTCTAATCCCTTAATTTTGTCTGCGAATCGTTGGATTTTTAAAATATATTTTGAAGGTCCAGTTAAGGGCTAACAACGAAGAAGAAATTCCGGATCGAGAGTGGTTCTGTCGACGCGCAACGTCCTCACCATGAATGGACAGGTATGTGAGCCCCCTGTATTCGTAATGGGAACGCACACGTGTAGCAGCACCTACGACACTATGGTCACGTCATCGCAATCGCGGGAATTGGCGAATACACGCGATTGTGTGCAACGCATAATCATGTTATTACACGTGACTCTTGTTCACCGTGTACTTGCTTTGTTTTGCTTTGCTTTGCTTCGCTTTGCTTTGCTTTGCTTTGCTTCGGCACTAGTCGCTTCTCTTCATCTGGCGTTTATCGCTGCCACCGGATCTACATAGACGCTTCTGCTGCGTGGCCACGTGAGGATAACCTTCGCGAGCCGCCATTCGACTATAAATGTTTATACGACTGCAAATTATCACCGAATTTCACAGGACGCCGCTTAACTGCAACACAACGGCTCTAATGTTTACAGTCGGTTGCAAAAGTCTGTACCCGTTCGAGGTAGTATAGTATATCATCTAATTTGCTGGAATTATAAATTTTTCGAATTAATTGAAGACACGTCGACCTGTTGGGATGTTTGTACTCAATTTGTTTGCAAATATCTCGCGATTTGTCAGAAACTCTCGAGTGCGGCCAGACAACAGCAGCTGCTGACAAAGTGTTAAGGGTAGACTCCCGTGAGTTTTACTCCGGAGAGTAGAAACGACAGTTATTGGATACCGGTGCTACATGTCCAGTTGAAAATGATTTGTAGTGTGCTGGGCACAGACTTGGAAACAATTCTTCGATAGATCTCTTTTTAATCCGAAATGAACACATCAATTTCTACGAAGCATTTACTCAAATAGAAAATTTACTGCAACCCCTAAACGAGTCTAATACGAAGGGCTTCCAATAAAAAAAGAGTCACCCAAATTCGACACTAGAAAATTCCTCCAGATAAAACTGATTTTTAACGCCACACAACTTATTTTTATTAACTGCTAGAGGGGAGTTGTTGCTCCCTCGCTTCGCGGGCTTCGCGAGTAGGGTAAACTACATTAAGCTGTCAAACGACATTTGCGTACGTGACGAAATAAATTGTAATCGAAATTAACTAACTGGCGAATGTTTATAATGTGGATAATGCAAACAGACGTCGATAATGTAAATTTCTATTGAAATATTGATTAAAAGCTACGACTTTTGTTTTTTTTTTGTTGTATTGAAGTATGATTCTAAAAGCACTTTCAGTTTTTCCCGAATTTTCCATTTTTCCGTGATATTTTTCCAATTTTTCTTATCCTATAACCTAGTTCGGACTAATACGAACATTTAAAAAAAAAAATTAGCCAAATCGGTCCAGCCGTTCTCAAGTGATGCGCTTACCAACGAACAGTATTTGATTTTTATTTATATAGATTAACTTTTATACTTTCATATTTTTCTTTTCCAATCTTCCAACTTTTTTATGATAGAAAATTGTAAATTGTAAATAATAGCTATGTTTTCAGGACTGCTTTGTTAACAAAATTACCATTGCAATTCCAAACGAGCACAGTTCGCGTTCGAATAAATCTATTCAATAATATGTCACGGAGGTATCTCTACTTTCGACGTCTGTGAAATGATTCGAAATGGTCTCTTTTGACTGCTACCGTTAAACATGCTAACACAGATTTCGCTATTCTAACGGTAGCCGTCGGTTAATTATGGTTCCTCTGTCCCGAAGCTAATCAACGTCTTTTAAACCTAACGACGAGAGCGTCACAACATTCTGGTTGACGTATATTACGTAATTTTCCTCGTTCCAGTTTTTCCAAGTCGGGTTTATTGTCGAGACCACGTGAAGTAACGTTCCAGCCAGTAAATAGAGAGCTCGAGGTTGCGTAAATAGTATGTTAGTTTAGCGGAGCCAGCGGACGACCATGCAAATTATTCCGTACCACCTTGTCTGCAGCGGTTCACGATCATTTCTGGGAATACTCTAGTTTTCATGGGCAACGTCAAACACGATTTTTATTGCGACGCCCACCTAAAAACCAACTGGGCCAGAATGTCTATAACAAACACGAAAAGCTAGTGGTCAGAAAGCTGACAATATTTTTCTATCTTGTTCATAAAAACAACATTCTTCTAACGCTCATACAGGCCTTTGAAAATCGTATTCATAAAAATTGCGTTTTCTAACAATTGTACAAAAAAAAAAACATTTAATATGCATTTCTTCAAAATTCTACGCTATAATTTTAGACGATACCTTCTAGTTTGAGAATAAACAAAATTGTTCATTTCAGACGGTTCAGTTTGTGTTAGCAATGGCGGCCGTCCATGCACGTACCAATAAAAGGCCGTCTCAAAAACAGTTTTCAATATTTCGTTCCGAAAAAAATGGAGAACACAGTGAATATTGATGTTAATATCACTGTAAAAAACCAGAATTTTTCACTGATCCTTAAAAAAATTCTCTATTCGAGATAGTCAATCTTGGACTTTGTTTGTATAATAATTTTTATTTTGTTATCCGAACGGTCTTGTACCACGACGTGTTCGGATAATCGAGGTTCTACTCAAAGAAACTTTGACTTTCCACGTTCTCGTGACGCGTTCGCTCCTATTTCGAAACCGGAGTGAATCGAAAAGTGATTTCGCCGACGATCTCCATTCCGTGAGTGTGTTTTGCGCGGAGAAGGGGCGGGCAAAAACAGAAAAAAACAAACAGGCATTAAGCGCACGCGAGCGATTTATCCAAAACACGCGGCGTTTCCGCCACACGTGGGTGCGCAGCCGTGGAAACGAGAGAGAGAGACTAGCGAAACAAAGCGGGCGCCCGGTCGCACTTTCTAACTCTAAATCGTGCATCGAAAGTTGCACCTGCATCGCAACATCGGCAGAAGATCGATCGGCAAGATTTTTGGCGTCCAACAATGGCCGGCTTATGCAATCGCGGCCCCGGACGCGTTCAACCATGATCGTCATGATCGGTGGATCTGTGAGAAAATCGTAAATCTTTTATGGAGGTTGCTCCGGGACCCAGATGCCCGCCGAAGAAGCTCCGAGTATTTGAATGCGATTACAGCAGCTTTATGCCTGCAGAAAAATTTACAGTCCAATATGGCGCAACGAGATCGCGAATGATAACGATCTATTTACGTACCGAGTTGAAGATAATTCCGAGACAATCAGGGATCCGTGTACAAGCTATTTTCGACTGTGATTAGCGTAGTCGGCGAGCGCCGCAACAGCATGTTTCAGGAGTCGAAATTTTTAGACAGCTTCTCAATAAATTTCTAGAATCCTGAATTTAGCAAAAGCGACAGTAGCATGTCTCGAAAGTAAACGCTTGAACAATAGAAAACTGTTGTTCTGCCTGAAATAATCGTAGAAAGTGGAGAGTCTGCTTAGACGGTAATCATTTGTCCCAAATGGCACTTTAATGTCGTAATTAGTGGGACGCGGAATATGAAATTTCGGTGCCCGTAAAGAAGATCAAATCGGTAATTAAAAACACTGTTAGACCTGTGGCGACGCTTGTTTCAGCCTGTTTTGCATAGTCACATAGGTTGCAACATTTTAACACGAACAGTTTAATAATGACATAGCTGTGCCATTTTTTGGGACACGGGCAATTTGAATATTGATAGAATAGAAATTTAGTATGTGCCCGCGGTGACCGAGAGAAACGCAAGCATCAACCTACTCATCTTTACATAAGTGTCCGTGTACGGGAAAAAATCAATTTAGATTCGGTTCGAGCGGTTCGATATATGCAAATCATTCCGTTTAATCTGTTGTCTGGAGGCAGAAATCGCCGTTCTACGTGTGTGCTGTGTATCGCGTGTAGGCGTGCATTGCGCAATTTTCTTTTACTGCCCAAATTCACTTCGTGGGGTTAGAATTAGCTTCGGAAAATTCGGCTGTGTAAGACGGAACTATCAAAGACAGAAACCGAACTTCGAGACACAACGTACTCCTTCCAATAGCCGCAAAACTTTTCTTCGATCTCTAACAGTTACAACAGCGAATCTTCAAGGACCACTTTCAACCACTGAATTCGGACAGCAACCAAGAACCGGTACACAAATCCCGAATGTCTCTAAGCAAGACATGATCCTTGTCAATCAAGAGAAACCAGTATCCTCTCGTGAAAATCATCACTTGAAACACCGAGGAACGATCATCTCAGCACCGATCGCGGCCCAAGAGCACCCTATGCAACACCAGTTCACAGGTAAACAGTCCGCAGGAGCACAATTCGCGGGGTGGGGGGAGTGAGGGGGGCACGAACCAGGTGGAATGCAAGGAGGAATTCAAGATCACCGGGTCGCCAGGGCATAAAATCGAGGAGGCGTCGACGCAGCTAGGTAGAAATTACGACGAGCTGTGAGAGAACCTCCTGCCAGCTCCGGAGCTTAGACCCCTGACCACGTACCTCTTGCTAGACGTCCTTAGACTCCCGCAGGAATCCGGGGAATGTCCTGGCTGATCGGTCGGCCTTGTGGCTGGTCGAGTGGGACCATTTGTCGGGGAGACGAACCGAAAAGCGGTTTTCGGAGCGGACACACACGCGGACAGCTCGCGCGGCAGCTGCCAGCTCTGGCAACTGGTACCGTACTGGTACCAGTCGGTCAAGCGTACGGCACTGTTAGTACGCGAGGACCGTGCATGCTGGACAGGTTGCGTGGTATCGTTCAGCGTAGACGGTCAGGTGGTATGCGTCCCGTCTCGTCCCGTCCCTGCCCGTCCCCGTAACGTCGCGGACATCGCACCAACACTGTGCACCAGGCTTAAGGCTTTCTAACCGCAGCCTCCGCGCAAGCGATACCGCCAAGCATCGCCGAAGAAATCCACCTCCGGGCCCCACGGCCTCCGCTGCTCCTCCCCACTCTTCCTCGCACGGGTTCCGTCTCCCTACTCCAAGATGTACTGGAAACCCTCCCCTCCACCTCTCTGCGGGCCCCCACCTCAGGCCCAGATAATGTCTAGCAAGAATCCGGACTCTCCCGCGGCTTCTTTCCGGACGGGACCGTCCACCGGGCACTACTCGGGCTTCGACCGGCGCACAGTGGGATCTTTCGTCCAAATCGGAGACAAAATCAAAGAACCTTCGATAGGAATGAGATAGAGCGATGAAATTTTTTTTAAATTAAAGCTGAAACTTGGCAGAATATGGGAAAAATAGGGAGATTATGGTACGAACGTTTTATAACTTTGAGAAAATTCGTTAAACTTCCACAATTTCGAGAAAATTGCAGTTTTTGTTTTTGGTAATTGAGGAAATGTTTGAGGGTAATATTGATAGTAATCCTCTTCAGGTTTTTAGTCTTGATTATACAGAGTGTTTCATCCAACTTGAGGACCCTAAGTATCGCTCTTCCTGTTGGTAATACAGAACATTTCGAAGGAAAGTTTTTGTTTATTGTGGTAGGCAATAAATTATGTTTTTTAAGACTTCAGGATCATTGATCTTTTTTTTTTGTTAATGGAACTATACGTTTTTATGGATGACTTGTAAAAGCTAGGCTGGATCGAGAGACTGTTCTATCTTGTCCGTTTGTTATCCCCAGCTGTGACGATCATTTTGTTCGAGCGGGGATATTCGGTGACTCGACCATCTCGGAAGTGTTTAAACCGGTTACTCCTTGGATGCATCATGCTCCACGGGGGTTTTTTTATGAGGGAATGGAGATTAGACGGAATTTAAATGGACCGGTTGTCGGAGCATTTTTCTTCGTTCGAAGCGTTCATGCCTTTTCCATAGATGCACTTTTCTAAGCCCAACATATCTTTCGAATTATACTCTGAAACTTTTGTTCGTCTACTAATTTCAACGAATCATCTACTCTGCTCTCTCTCTCTCTCTCTCTCCAGTATATTTTCTAATTGCCTCGCAATCAGTGTGTAATTTACCACGGTGTTGTTTATAGCGCTATAAGAAAATATTCACACAATCTACGGGAATGATTAACGACATGCGGGAATTAATTTATCGCTTCATCAGCTGCATCGGATCAAGAAATAGTTCGTGACACGTCGGTAAAGTTCCGTCGATGAAATACAAGCTTTCTCGTTGCTCAAATACCTTTACAATAAACTATTAAATACACTAGACTATTTCATAAGAAATATTTGACATACTCGTAACTTTTTAATAATGTAAAAGTATTCTCGTATGGAAAACTCTGAAAATAGAACATTACGAGATATCTGTAACGTTTCGTATTACCGCGTTTTAATTACTTTCACACGCATCGCGCGAAACACGCAAGCCCATCATAAATATTAAAATACTCGAAAGAATGCACCATCTGCGAACGTATTATTAAATTAATATGCTCTCAGCCTTGAAAGTAATTACTGAAGTTCATGAAAACAAATATTTTCGTTTGCCGAGAGAAAGTCATTTTTTTTATCTTATTGAAATTAGCGGACACAGAATTCACGGCACCCTGAGTGTACGCAACGCGAAAACACGAGGCTCGGCGGTGTTGCGTGCTCACAGGCACTTCGGAACTAACATTAACCATCGTAACATTACTTAATAGCATCAACACTTTCCCGTGACCCTATTAAGATACTGTCCCAATTAATGAACTAAAAATACTGTCACGGATTCACGCGAACATCAATACATTCATAATAATTACTAAACTGCAGAACTAATGCAGGTATTACAAATTTGAATTTGAACTCTTTTCTAACCAGAACATATTTTTTAATCGACGAGAGTAAAATCTCGTTCGCGTTTACAAAGATGATAAATGAAAATGCAAGTTTACATAAAACCATTCGCTGTTTAACGACTACGATTTATATTTATAGAAAACAATAGTTGACAGTCTAGTTTTTAAAAATTTCTTAAATGATATAAATCAATGGAGCCCTGTATTAAAAAAATATTTCTTCAGCCTCTCAACCATGTCAAATGCAATTTAATTTTGGTGTTTTCACAAAAGAGGATATCTATGAAATTTTCGTAGACAGACATTTTACAGAATTTCCAAAAAACTGCACACCGTGCGATCGATAAAACGCTTACAGACTTTCGTGACATTAATTACAAAGCTGATTGAAGATCTCGAGAGAAAGAGCAATGGAGTTTCAGAGCGTCATTATCGACAAAATCTTTCATACTCCCATCACATCAGTCCGACAATTGACTCGCCCAGTCCACATATAAACGTAGAGCGTCCCCAAAGGGTAATTAACGCGAAGTTAGTGGCGGCAGTTAAAGTGCCCTAAAATTGGTTTCAGCTCGGATATGTTCGTCGACTGTCCTAATCGTCGGGCAGGTTGTCGGCAGTCTCCGGAAAGGTCTTCAGTTTATCCGGCAGGGGAGCGGGCCCCTCGAAAAGCCATACATTTTCCTCTCTATCTACCTCTGGTCATTTTCCGACTATAAATGCACCTGCACCATGCTGGACCGGTTTAGTCTGTGATCGTCCTCGAGAGCTCCGTCGAAATCTGTGATTAGTTTCAAACACCGAAGAATATCGCAGAAAGAATCGGAGTAAAATCATGAAGAGCGCAGGGAGCATCGCGTTGATATTCTTAACGCTAATTTCCAACGGGCTGATGTTGGACCTGAGCAAGTTCTGGGGGATGAATCAAGCGCCGATCGTGATGGAACCTGCTAGACGCATTGAAATCGTCACGTGGCGTCAGCCTGTGTGCCTGATGCCAGCTCAGGGTGTTTCGCCTTGCTACCTGGGACTCCGGAAGCTTCAAGACGAGTACGACAGTGTCAGTGGGAAAGGTGTTTTCCAGGAAACTAGATCAAGTGTATCATCGCGAGACGAAGTGCTGACATCTTCGGGGTCTGATGTGCCTTCTGCCAGCAACCTTGCTACTTTGCAATCCTCCGAAGGCTCTGCGATCGGCAGATCGCAATCGAGGACGCCAGAGTTGACGCTGACAGAGGACAACATCGAAGAAGGAAGATACCTAGGCATCCGAGGAGAAAACACGCCGAAACCGCAGCAGATCTACGTCTCCAGGGTCATAAACGCGCCGATCACTGCCACTCTGGTGGCGCACAGCTGTTTACCTGACATCGGAATCCCATTGTGCCAGGACTACCAACCCATTCAATCCTCGAGACCAGTTTTCGACTCGCAGCCGGCGGAAACTGGGACTCCAACGATCAGTAACAAACCAGGCAATTGTCAAAATCCAAATCACGTCTTCCACGACAGCCAGAATTTCGCTACCACCTTGCACGATCCCGTTGTCAAGCCGATTCCAACCAGAAGACCGATTCAGCGACCAGAATCCAGTTCGGTGCAGGCAGTCTGCCACTCCTGCGTCCAAAATGGCGTCGCCTCGGAGAAGCTCGGGCACGTCGTCATCTCGAAACCCGGGGGTGAAGTTGTCCAAGCGACTGGCGGCTCGCCGTTCCACTATTTTGACTCAGCTTCTCAGCTGGATCAGCAGATAAAATCGGAGTTCGATATCCAACTGTCGAAGAACTCTGGATCTGAGATCGAGGGTCAAGCAGTCGACGAGAGGCCTCACGCAGCTTCTCAGACACTGGATCAGCTGATAACTACGTTCAATACCCAATCATCAAAGAACTCTGGATCCCACGAGATCGAAGGTATTGGACCTGAAGCGGAGTCTTCGGAGCACAAGAAGAGCAAGAACTCGATCGTCCAGACGGTCCATGACGTCGTTAACGCGGCGTAGAAGTTGCGCATCGTGCAGAAGGTGCAGAATTTTCTGCAAAGACCAGGTCACCAGGAAGGATCATCGGAGGGCTCAGCTTTTCTGGGGAATATTTTCAGACCGATCAGTTTGTTTAATCGCAAGAGGGAATGCGCGATGTCGAGGCCCGAGTCTTCGACCCAGATCGTCCAGACTAGTTCGGTATCTTCAGCATCGGATGTGGAAGAGGAGTCCACGAACGTGTCGGTGATAGAGATCATGGAGAAGCCGGCGATCATGGATATTCTACATAAGCCGGAGAACAATATATCAAACAGCCCGGGATTGCTTGATATTTTCGAGAGCGCGCGGCCCGCGGATAACGTGGACGCGGAATCCTTGGCAAAGCCCACGGAAAAGCCGGGATTGCTCGGTGACCTGTTCGCGAATCCTGTCGGGCCGATCGAACCTGAAAATGGAAAAGTAAAAACCGAGGGAAATTGACAGCGTGACGGTGCCCAGTAAATGATTATGAGCGATATGCAGATAGGTATTCAAGTGTGAAAAAAACTGTAGGCACCACCGCACACCGTGATTTAATCTCTGTAATACGTCATAGAAGCGCGGAACGCGAAGTTTGTCGGCCGCGCCGTCGCGCAGCCCATTCATCATTTTCCTCCCTGATCCAATTTTTTTCCCGAAATAATTATGCCGAACCCTTAAGCGAACTATTGGGACTGATGCGGCGTCACTCAAATTTATGCTGATAATTATTTAATGTGTGACTACTAATAATATATAACTATTTGCGAATTTAGATTGAATTTCACGGTGTAGAGATGTAGTAATATCACATCGGATTTTCTAAAATAAATCCAACATTTATTAAAATTTTGGAAGATATACAATTCAATGGTGTCGGAGGATGTACTCTAGTGATCCTTAACATAACGTTATCTCTAATATACACCTAACAACAGTTATCTACAATCTAGCATCTAACATCTTAACGTACGTATCACATATGCAATTTACGTTCACGATCGAAATGAAACCTCTTCAGACGACGCGACGCGCGCCTGAAGAAGGAAATCTTACATCTATAAACGTTGAAATTCATGCAAACGTCCCTGTCTCCCGAGATCAATGAAGACACTCCGACCTGAACGTGTTCCGACAGCGAGGGCAGAAGTTGGAGCCGTAAGGAAATTAGCATTAACGATACACGTTGACGATTATTTCTCGAATACAGTAATTACCTTCACGATTAATCAGTTAATTAATCTCGACATTTATCTGCCAAAGTATTCGACCAATATTATTTCACATTAAGAGATCCGCTGTCTAGTTATTATTTTCAGGAGGGAAGTTTGCACGATTTGTCAGAATAAGGAATCGTGTCGGCCCGATTTTCCGTGGCTCGTCGGGATTGGAGGATGTACAAGGCTGAGAAGCAGAAGGGAGAAACGGGGAAGAAACGAATGCGCGATCGGCTCGAACCCTACCACTTTTCAATCTGTCAGCTCGCTTCCGCTGACAAATTTCGTTCGAAATTTCAAACGGGATCGGAGACGTGGCGAGCCCGAGCAAATTCTCCGAATCTATTTACCGTACTATTTCTGTAGCGCGTTCACAAAAATTCATGCCTCTTGTTTCCTGCGCCCTTTCTCGCCCGATCCGTTTTCCAATCAAGGTCAACGACCCCTTTGTCGACCGTAAAAGAATTCGATTCCTTAACTCTTGAATTCTTTCACAACCCTGTAAATTCGTTGCAATTTGTCCGATGAACGAACATTTGGTACAATATCGAGTGCGTAATGTTGATTAGATAGTTCTCCTTTAAGTAGCATCAACATCTTTAAGTCATCATCATCTGTAAGTAGTATCATCATCTTTTTCCCCGCACCCTCGTGTATCAGTTTGTCAAATTTCATCGAGCTGCGAACAAAGGGAGGACGTGAAATTGTTTGCAAGTTCCGAATATCGCCACGGAGAGACATTCGAATTGTCTGAAACCTCAGAATCAAGGGGCTGCCTCCATTCTAAGCTGTCAATTTTAAACAATTTACCTGCTACAATAAAAAATGACTTAGTCTAATTTTTATGCCATTAGATTTATTGTTACTTGCACGATTATTGCATGAAATTATGTTTCTTCTATCGATCGTATTTGCTGATAATAAATTTTTAAATGTTTTCGGCGCAACGGTTCGATCGTTTATTACGAATTATAAAGCAACTTTGCTAATTGTCAAACAAAATCAACGTTTCGATCCTATAGTTTGGATCTTTTTCAAGATTTATTTGAATCGCGTCTGTAAATTAAATATGTTATAGTAATTTTGAAGAAACAGAAATATATCGAATGAATTGAATGTAATACACCGAAAACATTTAAAAATTTATTATTGCACGAAATTGTAACAAAACAAAGTTCTATGCACATAGCTCCCGCGTCTTGTAATTAATCCAATAACAACCTAGCCATTTTCGATCTGAAAAATTTCAAATTGACAGCTCTAGGTGAAACTACCCCCTTAAATTGTGAGGCAAAAGGGGTTAAGGAGAAAAATGAAAATTGTCCATCGGTGGCGTCGGGAAATATCTAAAGGCTAGAAGCTTCGATAGTCTTGGTCTCTCTCGTCCTCCTGAAGTTCTTCGCGATCATTTCCGGCGAGGTCAGCGGATCGTTCGGGTCTCCCCCATTGCTTTTCTGCACTCTTTGCGGGCCGGGTCCCAGAAGAAGATCGTTGGAGTCGCCACGATTTGCCATCTTGTTAGCCGAGTTCCCTACGATCAACTTTCCTACGCTCAATTTCTGCACGTTCGAAGGACTCGGAGTTGTCGGAGCCTTTGGAATTGCCAGGATCGCGAGTGGATCCTCTTCCTCGCCTTCGCTCGGTTCCTCGCTCGGCTTCCTCCTGTCGATGACGATCATCTGCCGGCGATCAGCCTCGTCCGAAAATTTCGCGCCGAAATTCCGCGACTCTGCGCCGAGCGATTTCGAGTTACGCCGATCCTGGACGATCATCCTGCGACTCGTATTCTCGCTGGAAGGATTTCGCGAGTCGTTTCGCCCCGAGGACGTTGCGATTATTTCCCTCTCCGTGTCCATTGTTTCCGCAAGCTTCGCCCGGCTATCGGGACCACGCCTGCTCGAGGATGAGATACTGCTGGCGATCCCGTTTAGTATCGTTTCCTTCGACGTCGTTTTCGTAAGCTCGTGGCCTTGATCCTTTTCGGCGGGGACGCGATGCCTTGTCTGAAACGGAAATGCGAGGGACATCGTAATCCTGGGAAGTTCGAAAATTAGGTGAAAGGTTTAAGGTCAGAAGTTCAAGGTCGAAGGTTTTATATGCTAGATATACTTTCCGAAGTTGGACATATGTATGTAATTTAATTATGTGCATATCAAAAGTTTAAGTCTGTCCGGCTCGTTATTAGAAATTTCTCTTTTCTCTCAAAAATTATTAAAGAAAGACCGATTTTAGCACCTCATAATTTTTGCACTGAAAAATATTGAACAATTTCAAAGTTATACAATGTGCTAGTGAACATGTGTCGCAAAAGGAAGCTTCAGTAACTCAATGTATTTTTAACAAACACTTCGGAAAAAAGTTTTTCGTGTTTGTTTTACTGAATTCTTTTACTCACGTCCGAGCTGGGACGCTTCGGCCGACTTGGAAACAAGTATGGCGCCTCCGTCAGACCCTCTATCACGAATGGCTCGAACAGTTCTACACGAACGATCTTATCGTAATGATCAGACCGCATAACGTCCTCGCAGAATGGCATCAGGAAGCGCAATCTACCAAACAATTTCACGGTGTGTCATTCTAATTTAATTGAACAAAGTAGAAGAATTAGAAGCATACCTATCAGGCTCCGTGAATAGGCAATTTTTGAATGCGTAGACGACGATACGTGTGTCAGGTGCAATTTCAACGATGCTTCTTTTGCGCAGCACTCTATTTTGATCAATAGATGGCTCGGAATCGCTGTTTGTTCGATTGTTTATAAACTCTCCGCTCGAGTTCGACCACCTGTAGTTAGATCAATAATACTGGATTATTAACGGTTTATCTAGCAGCAGTTATGTTGTATTCTAGCAACTCATAGCCAATCTTTTAATAGTTAATTAGAATTACGAATCTGCAAGTTATTTTAAGATACCGTAATGATTCTTCTCGAAATCATTATTCAATTTAGATTCCACGCGAAGAGTTGTTCACCTGATGATTAGATCGTGAAGTTTTATGTTCATTCTCGTTTCTGAATACTTCACAGAAGACTAAACGAGTAAAAAGTTTATTGTGTAGACCAGTGCAGGGCACGATTAGGGCAAAATGAAATCGTTCCAAAGCGAACATATGCTAACTAGGCTTCTGAAGTGGCAATATGTTAATAAAATTACCATTTTGGGTCGCAGACCGGAAGTTTAGTGTCCACGAAGAGGCACTGGAGCTCCTTGAAGTCCGAATCATCGGACACACTATTCCTCTTTGAGGAGTCTTCCTTGTTGCGTGGGAAAGCTTGAGTGGTCGAAAGCATCAGGATAAACAGCACAAATGCCCCGACAAAATGGCCCCTGCTCATTTCCATTTTCCGGCGAATAAGTGCCCTTGCATCCACAAAAACGTCTGCAATATCGATAATCGTTCGTGTTAAACTTATTAATATTTTGATAAACGTATTTCTAAAACCAATGGTTATTATATTTGTTGTCCTAGATTCTCTTTGAAGAGTCAAATATTTCTTCCTCGAAATATCAAGAAGCCGGCGAGAAAGAAGAAAACGGAAATCATAAATGTTCTAGAATCAGTGAAAATTCAAAGTCTCGAAAGAAAAACGTAATCTCCCGGCGCTGATTACGAATTCAAGATCAGTTCCTGCAGGAAGTTTCTCTTGCCTTGACGCTCAATTTCACGGTTTCTTAATTGTAGTGAAATCACGGTACACTTTAATAACGGAAGAGGTAATGGGAGCGTTTCGAGAGATGTTTCCACGGGTAATAATTCAGTTTTGTAATAAATTTCGTTATTAAGCAGGCGAATTTAAATCTTTCGAATTCACACGGAACTGCCGAGCCATAAATACGAATTACGGTTTCAAACACGGGACTTCTACCGAGAGGTTTTGCCTCTGTCGAAGTGGAACTAGCCAGAAACCATTATAATAATGGCAGCCACGTTGAAATCACTGGCTTTTTTCTCGTTAAAAAAAATGTATACTTCCAAAACGAACAGGTAGAATTTCATCCCTTTTCTGAACGTTAAAATATGGAATTGTAAAATTTTTTAATGAAGTGAGCTTTTTGAAATTACTTTAAAAACGCGGGAAAATGTATCCGTTCCTAATGGCGTCACAAGCTGAACTGATCAAATGCAAGTTAAAAAATAAATTTTTTAAATTCATTTCATTAAAGTGTGTGTGCTCATTGCTTTTTATTAAATATTTTGTTGTAATGTGTGTTACGTTAATACATCAACAGCTTCAATTTTATTTGACCGAACAATTTCATTTCGCACATTCACGTTTCCAAAGTTAAAATCGAGAATAAGCGATCGAATAATTTTTAACGAAGCACGTCACACCGAAAAATGAACCGAGATCGACGGTAACAAAAATATTCCACCGGCCACGCTTCGTTTCTAATTGAATCGGCAATCCCGAAGCAGATTGTTCGCTGCAGAACGAAGTTTAGCGAACTAGTTGCGCGCGGAGTCGCGCGAAGACGAAGACTGCATTGGAGAAAACTGCAACGCAGTGATTTTAATTTTCTCCCGAAATTGAAAGGCGAGCCTTTCGACCGGAGTTTCTTCCGGTGACGGCGACGGACCGGCAATCTTTTCGAGATCAAAGAACCTCGAAGACCTCGAAAGGACCTCGTTACGGGAAGACGACGCGTTTTGCGAAAATTCTCTCATAAATCGTGACAGCCGAGTGAATGGTGACGAAGCCAGGGTCAAATGCAGGCCAAGAAATTCCGAAGAAATTCGCGGCGCTTTCGCAACTTGACGGGAAACATTTTTGAATGCCGGCGACACCCGGCTCTTTCAATGGCCGAGCCTTTGCACCAGTTTCTTAGCTCTCGCAGCAAGAAAATTAAAACTTCGAGTCCGCCTCTATTACCTGCGTGCACCTGAAGCACTTATTTCTTCCGCACGGTGTTCCATTGTGTTCGAAATATTCTAGAAATAATAGTAACCGTGCTGCAATGTTTATTTTTTTACCGGACGTGTGCATCCGTTTGTTGTTTCGTGTGCAGTTCTGTAAAATCGGAGAAAAACGACTTCAACGGTAGTTGCAATATTTGATACGAAAGTTGTATGAGGTACGAACGGCATAGAAATTAATTTTTTCTTTCGATAAACTCAGAAAATTAAATTCAAATGTCTTCGCAGGAGATTTAATTTCCAAAGCTGTAATGGGTTCATTCAGAAATAAATGATTTGATGATTTTATAGTTTGAAATGAGTCCAAATTTATTATTGTTGAAATTATCGAAGTTCATATATCGACAATTTCTCGAGAATCGGAAATTTAGTGTTCAAATACTTTTTGGATGCGCCGTATGGAAAAAAGAATCCGAACAAAACAATCACAATATGTTTAAGACATTTTCCATAACGGTGCTATCATAAGGGATATATTTAGGTTGTCGATCTCGGATGGAACACGGTGTGGTTGCAAATACAGCTAGCTAATTGAAAGAGAACACAACAGTACGCTAATCCAAAGCGATATAGCTGGCGAAACTGGCGTGAAACAGGGTGTTTCGAGGGGCGAGAATGAATCTGTCAGTATTCGGGCTGGGAATCGTTAGATCGAGGTCCATTAATCAAACTTTCAAGCCTATAATGCAGCAAAAATTTCACGCGGCCGCTGGTGGCAGAGCGGCGGCTAATTCTCCATGGAAAATCGGTTAACCGTCGATTAAACGGCACGGGGTTGCACACGGGATTATTTAACGTTCCGCCGTTTATAATAAACAGAAATCGGGCGCGCAGAACCGGAAAATGAATTCAGGCTCGCCGTGCCCGCGCCGATTAGTTTCGTCGGGCTGTTTGAGCGATTTTTAATCGACAGTTTGGCGAACGAGCCCGGCCGCGTCACCGCCGCTCCACTTATATAATAAATAATTAAAGTCGTGTGGAGAGAGAGGTGGGGAAGCGCACGGTCGTTCTGTGCCGATGGTTTATTAATTCCGGCAATTAAACGACCGGGGGCCGGCCAGTGTTTAAATAAACGCGGGCTAGACGATACCAGGGGAATGTAACGACACCGCTAATAGCGAGTTAACAATGATAATTCGCCCGTTATCGCGGCCAAAGTGGTACAGCGCAGATAGATCGTAGGAAAATGGGTGGAAAACAAACCGTTCCATCGACACGCAACGCTGACCCCTTTTAAATGTTAAATGGGGTAAATACGATTGATTTCGAGCACAGCCGACGACGCGACGCGGATAGAGAACGAATCGATGTGGATCCGCGATTTTTTCCGAACGTTGTTGATCGATCTTCAACTCCCGATTAGACGGAGTCACTTGACTCGCGAGGAAATGCTCGAACTCGTGCTCTTTGTGTTTTACAAGCCATTTTTCTAATAGATAGACAAATTGTGAAGACGTTTTAGGTTCAGGACAAACCTAAACCTTATTTAGGACATTTAGTACACGATATTCGACTTATTAAAATTACGAGAAGGACAAACACATTTTTATCTAATTTCTATTTCTCACAAGTGACACGAAACATTTTTATTTTGCATAAAGAAACTATAAATATTGTTTCATTATCTTCTCAACTTACTAAGCCTGTTAAATATAAATTCATACTGCTACAAACTAATTCGAAGAAGCAAATTTTGTCACGCCAGCGAAGCCATGTTTAATTTTTATGATAAAACTGTGCATAATGTATGAATTACTAATTGGAGCATACGGAGGCCCGCGTACCGACTCTAATTAGCTAGTTACTTCTACAATTATGGTAATTCGAAGTCAATTCGACCAAAAATTCAATCCGCCATCTTGCCCGCGATGCTGGCTGTCCCTGAGTAGCGTAATTACCAATTACAGCTATCTATAATCAGGAATGACACCACAGTCAGCCATAAAACCACAACACCGTAGCAAATGGAACAATCTACATTCAATTACGATCAGCGATTTGCAGCTCATGCATTGTAATCGAATTCGAATCAATCTATTCCACCAAATGCATTGCGTTGTACTAAAATATTTCAAAGATCTCACAAAGAGTCACTCTAATGCCATGATTTTATTTAAATTTATATTAAATTTCTGTATCTATTCCGATACTAATTTTATAACAGCAGAAATGTTGAACTAATCGCTTAAAATTTTGGGGAAAAATATTATTAATCATTTAACTGGATTCGGTATTTTATGGAGAACCGGGAAAAAAATTATTCTCTCCTTCTCATTGCATTTTAATATAAGCGTGGTTTCTAAATAGTTCTTTTCCTATATTTTATTTTCTACTTTTATTGTCATCGGAAGCAGGTGTGCATACAAAATTGCAGCAAGATTGGACTATGGGAAGAGGTTTAAAATTCGATTAAAAGATTTGACGCATACAATAACAACAACGCGGCAAGTTAATATAAGCGTGGTAAAAAAATGATCGAATATCCTTTGATTTTCAAGCATTTTGAAATACATATGCAATCCCCGAGAAGACTCGCGACGTTCTATGTGTAGAAGCGTCGGAGCGATCGAAGAACGAATCGCGCGTGAGATATTTTGCATGAGCGATTTTATTGAAAGTCTACGCGACGCCCATTCTTCATACTTTGCCCCGAAAAATGCGAGTCGTGCATAAACACCGTCAGATACGGGCTCTGTCCCAGTTTCTCGATGTAACGCACCGCGATAATAAATTCAGGTTCAGGTTTCGGAGTCGAATCGGCCGCACATTTTCCACGTCGCCCCGGAGAATCCATCGCGATTTATTTATGGCGGAACGATGCCAGGTTTATTTACGAGCTGGCGCGATGTCATAGACAACGGAGAAACCTGTTGACCAAGATCAAAGAGATCCGAGCGCCCGACCGCCCTCTGCAGAAATAATTTCCACGTGCTCGGAGAAAGAGCGACACGTGACTCGGCCAGTCGTTCCAGATGACATAATGATTCTGTTTACACGCCGACCGAGCCGAACAATCCGCGTTTTCGATTTCAACGGCCGATTCTCTCGAGCAATCCTCGAGGAAACTGTTTCCTCTCTGATCGACACGATTCGGAAACCGTGACGCAATTTAATCGATCGCAACAGTTTACTCGCTGGGAGTGATCTGATTCTTTGCGATTTAATTAAATTTAATTAGCAGAACATTTTCGCAAAGTACAACATATATTTTTCGGACGCACTGCGTATTAAAATAGGGACTTCAATACGTATTCCAGAATTTTAAAAAATTTTTTGGGAACCTAGAGAACCTTGCCCACTTTAATGGACTCCATTGAACTCCATTGAAATTAATCAAGTTTCTTTATTAACTTGGTTAAATTTTGAAAAACATGATTCACCGAACGCAAACTTGGTAAACGAGTGTCGGATATTAAAATTGTTTCCAGAAAAATGATCAAGACCATGGATACCACATTGGAACCTCCGTGGAATAATGGATGGTGCAGTGCAAGTCTCCCCGAGGTTTATTCTTGCCGACTGATAGAAACGTACGGAGTTCGTCGACAAGGGAATTAAAGCCAGCAAATTGTTTACAAAGTCCACAGAACTGAGGGGCTTTGCATGTAACACCGTAGCAATACTATAGAGAATTCACCGGAGAATGTTGCAATTCAAAGGCAACGTTCACACGCAATTTTGCCGAAAGTTTCAAAATTCAATCACGAATTGTCCGACACAGTGAACGTTAAAGGAGTTGCACCCTTCTGGTCTGCAACGCGATATTTCAGTCTACGGACGGACATTTTTCCTATAAAACTGCAAAACCTTTTACTGCTGAACCTCTGCGTACACCTCTGTTTTAACAATATATATCCAAACTTTCCGACCGAGAAAAAAAAATGAATGCTGACGTTGCTGCGAGCGATCGCGTACATCCGGTGCAGTTTTGCTCATCCGACACGAACAATGATTGCATAAACAATTTATTTGATGTAGTACGAGTGTAGCTGGGGCTAGTAACACAATTGGAAAATGCAGAGAAAGTTGAAACGATGACGGTGTTTCGTAAATTGAATATATGTTGACTGTATTGAATGCAGTAGGTTGGTGCAAATGAAATATCATTTTAATACTGCGGCAAAGCCTTGATCTAAGAAAACGAATATCCCCTCGGCCTACAAGGCTTTCTCTTAGATCAAAGCTTTACTGTATTTCTACCGGAGTATTTCTTCTTTTAATTATCTTATTAAGGTGAAAATAATACGCCCGGTGGCCTTAAACATTTTTAATATGTCCACTGTCTTAAATTGTACGTACCCATTTCTGTCATAAGTGCATAAAATCCGCAGTCTAATAATTAGAATTGAAATGGAATATTTTCGTCGAGGTGCGCGAGATGGATCAGTTCCGCTGTGAATATTTTGGACGATCGGAGCCCGTTAAAATCGAGGGGACATTTTCCTCGGGTAAAACAGCGATGCAATTAACGCGGCGCCACGATCAGTGTGAAAAATCGGCAACGACTCGGAAGAACGACCTGCCGTCCTATCTGACGGGGATATTCCTCGAATAACAAGCTCGTGTTTACCCGGGAGCCGTGCCGCGAACTCGAGGAGGAAGCGTCGACGCCATGATAAAACGTGGAATCGTATTAATAGGTCTGCATTGTTTAGATACAAACGGTTCCCCGATATCAGCGCGGCCGCTGAAACGCGCGAATTCGATTCGCCTGCTTAATCGTCGCGCTGCACAATGGCCCAGAATCACATAAACCTGGACAAAATTCATGTCTCCGTTAATTGCGTATATTCACCCACGAAACCGTACAAAAACTCATCCGTATAAATTCTGTAAAAAATTCTGTAAAAATGTCTGATTCTCGAGAAATTAACGATACTTAACCCGTTGTAGTTTCGTTAAAAACAATCGTACAACAATACACTTGGACTCGTTTCGAAGCTTGAAGATTCTACTTTGGCACGCCGTTAATCTTTTTTCTCTAAGATACTTTTGCATGATGTAGCAGATGAAAAACTGAATAGGCATTTTTTCTCAAAAGTGCTACAATTCAAACCTCCGTAAAAACATTAAAAAATTTTTATCGTCAATGATCTTCCACAGATTTGAATATTGAAGCCTCCGCTTTACAACGGTACAAAAAAACTTGATGTACGATTTTTTTTTCACTGTTTTGTGGAATAAAAATGAAGACAACGTTCGGCAAGCCTACCTAAAAATCAGACTTCATTCATTTGATAAGAAATAACTCCTGTTAGATTTCGAGTTTAGCATGCCAGCGCACCTCGAACACTTTGCTCGAACGATGTGGCCGCCATTGGAAATTGAAACTCGATCGATGACTTCCTCAAAGGTATACTCTGCGGGAGTATATTACTCGCGATCCCGTGAATCGAGATTGGGTCGCCATTTTTAACCCCGGCTGCGATCCTCGGTTGAGCTATACATTTGAAATAATATTGCGAATTTCAAATTCGCTTCTTCCCTCCTCCGTGTTTCATTTCTTTATTCCTCGTCGCAATTTATTTCTTCCTTTGGACGTTTATTTATCGCTTGCAGATCCATTTATTCGTCTCGATAAAATTGTATTCTATAAATTCAACAAGGTAGGGTACAAAAGAAGTCAAATTGATTCGTTCGAAATTTTCTCTTTCGACTCGTAACTTCGTGCTTTTGTACAAGGAAACAATGAAACCGAATAAAATTGTAACGAACGTGCTAACGTGATTTTTCTGAAAAATCGAAATGAATCGCTTTGACTGCTGCGGTGCTTCTAGTGCTAAGAAACGACCTCTGTTTCTGTTGCACGAATTGTAAAGCTGTCGCCATGAAGGCGACATAATGTACCTACCCCCTGGTGACCATTGTAAACTCGGGGAAACGTAACTTGGAAGTAAAGACGCTTTTCAACAAAAGAGGCCATAATTATACGAGCAACACGTCGTAAATGTAGCCAAATTACTACAAACCTCATTTCATCAGTCTGTTAATTCGATTCAAGAAAAATTCATACACATTTTATCCACGTAGACAGCCATAAATATAATACTATCAGGTTGGCAACTAAATTCGCGACCTTCTGTTTCGTAATTCTTTTATTGTATCATTACAAATATATTGAGTAGAATTACCTATCCATGTAAATATCTTCGAGCTTGCTACCCGGCCCCTTAGCCTAAAAATTTTACATTCTGGCCCTTTCCAAAAGAAGTTTGCCGACCCCTGGATTAGACTAATAGACATCAGCACTAAAATATCTGTCAGACTTCCAGGACACAATCATCCCCCCGAAATCTGTTCAGCCACTTCAAAACCAAGGAGCTCTAAAATCCAGAAAAAGATGAGTACAACGTTTTAAGACAGTTTCCCGAAAAATCCGAATGCAAAAGCAGCAAGCGCGCCTATTCGCACGGAGCAGACACGAAGCTCCCTGACGGAAGCAGACTTGGCGGGCGCAATCGTGCCCGAAAAAAGTCAGCCGTAAAAATCAATCATCCGGTGATCCGATACACTCTATCAAGAGCGGGGAACACCGTGGAAAAAGGAGGATAGAATGCGGAGCAGAGATTCCCTCGGCAGACACCTACGATCCGAGCGATTCATCAAACCGTGTCACCATTCCGGGTTGCATTATCTCGGGAAATCTCGGTTGGATGCCGCGCCGGTGTGCGGGAACAATATCGCGGCATTCAAGCGCGTCGCGGCGACGACGACGACGCGACGGATCCTCCTTAAATCAGTGCTTTCGGATTTCGTCAGCTGTTCAGGGGCGTTGCCCACCCTCCCCGTGGAATCGTCATCGTTTAATCGTTGCGACGTCGACATCTTCGTCTTCGTCTTCTTCGTCATCGTCGGTATGTCAAGCCGACCCGTGTACGTACACAGCCCATACTCTCAGGCGTTTCCGCTCGCTCACCGAATGGAACGCGCACGTCCTCTCTGACAGATTGCCACACGTCACCTTACATCGTAGCCACCGTGTTACCGTAATAATGGCATTATTAACGGCGATGACTATATCGGGGCCCGGGCAACGTCCGTCGACGGATCGATTATTGTAATTGCGTTAATAATACGGCCACCACTTATTGGCAGCTCGGAGAACGTCGCCGCGAGCCTCTCCATTCGTCGTGGCCACCGTCGACGACGCTTTCCGAATTCCTGGCCATTCACAGGCTATTAATCACCTTTAATTATTAACCGTTGTCTATTAATCATACGCGGCCACGGCTAATTGATATTTTATCTGTTTTCAGGGAATTTCAAGAGGCGCCGATATGCCGACCCTGTCAAGATGGAAGCCGCCCGACGCCACTTTTTCTTCAAGATAATTAGTTTTCAGCAAATGTGGTTTGCGTCTCCATTTTGTTCAACAGTACGCGTCTCCTATTAATTGGATTTTAATTCGATGAAGTATTTACTTTGCTCGCGGACTAATTATTGCAGGATTTAGCGATATTAGCTGCGTCGATGAATAATTCATCGGGTTTGTTAATAACGCAGAAATCTAGTTTGAATTTTGAATACAGATAACGGAGATTATTATCATGCTGGTTCTCCATTAATAGGGGGCAAATTAGGCGAGCTTTAATTGGACGATTTGCGCGACGCTGTTTCGGTAATGTCAACGTGTACACCGTGTGAATTAATTCAATTTTTGTTTTTCTATGATCGTGAACTAATATATTTGATGTGAACAGAAAGCTTGGAAAAAATTGGTTGATTCCAATTTAGACGGTTATGCGATTCCATGAAAAATCGCATGGATGAAATCATACTGTTGACGTGACAATTAACGAGAAATGGCTGCAAGGGTCGAAGGGAGAATTTTTTTTGCGATGCAAACTGATCGCGAATGGTACGAGGCGGAAAATCGGGAGAATGGGGCTAATAAACAACCCCAGTAATAACAAAACGAGTGAGTGGCGGTAGTAACAACACCGATAGTACGTAGTAGGGTCACGGGAGTGCGATCAGAACGCGGACAAGACGGCCGGCCCGAGAAAAGAGAAAGAGAGGACGGGTTATCGGCACGACATACTATTTATAAGCACGCCCACGGACCATTAAAAATACGTCGCGACGCGATGCAGTTATATCGGACGACCATTCGAGTATAAACAATTAGCGGCCGCGAGCCGTGAGACCGGTTAATCAGAGACCAGCCACACAATTAACTAGAAAAAGATCGAATCGCGAGCGATTCTTTACTTTCGCTGGCGGGTGACTCACGAGGCCCTCGTAAACTGCGATCATTTCGTAAAAAGAAACAGTACGACCATCGGCGTGGACTCATGACCTTATGTGCTATTTCGCGGGCACCAGTTTTGAACGATCCTGTAGGGAAATTCGAAGTGGAAGTGCAACTTCATGGCAACATCAAAAAATGGTACGGTAACCGGCGTCGGTAACCTTCCAAGACACCGGGATATTTTTCTGACCCCGAAGTGACAAGCTCGCGACGGAATGCCGTACACGAGGCCCCGATTAAAAAAAAGCACTCGATAAGACTCGTGGAAAAGTTCGTGTTCCTTAACCTCGCCGCTGCATTTCTATTAAGAGGCGAGACCCGCCGGTCCGCGCTGATCCAATTTAGTTTTCATTCACGGCGAAACCAAGAGCAATTTGAAAATTCTTTCAGCGTGGTCCGCGTTCGCGTTCGCGTTCAATCAAACCGCAATTTATTCTGTTTCGCGTTCTGCCAGTGCAGGGCTTTCCACGCACTGTTACGGTATTCCATTTTTCTCTCTTTTCTCGTGCCGGTGTCTTTGGAAAATAATAAAAGAACACCCGCAAAAACGAGGCCGTTTTATAAAAGTAATCACGGATTGATCGATGTTTACCGCAAATACCGAACACCATTGCGATTTCCCGTCAAGCTTATTAGCTCGCCGTGAAAAATCCAATAAACAAAAGCTTCAACAATGACTGGCCGAGTTTTCTATTACATTTTTAGTCGGAGAAACGATTTGAAAAATTGTGTGAATTTGCATCATATTTATGATTACGTACGACAATTACGTTTAATTACGTTTTTCTATTGTGAAAGAATGCGAGATGTATGTCTTTAAAATGTGACGTTGCAAACGGAGCACACTTCGTTGATTTGAAGTTTAAAACAAGAATGATTATTGTCTTATTTTTAATGCAATGTAATGCATATTTCTAAGGAGCTAATTTGCTGCAGAAATGATAGATTAGTTTTAATTCGTCTTGCAAATGGTAGAGTCGGTGTAATAGTTTAGATATCGAACTAGCTTCCCGGAATTCAGAGTATCGAAACGTGTATGGTTGCCAGTGGGCGCCATATTGGAAACTTGATTCGAAGAATTGCTTCAAAACGAAAACCATTTGTTTGTTATAAAGTATTCTAAATTTTCTAAAATATCTAACAATATTCACACTGAGCCTACCAGTGCCGGTTAAAATGATTATTCAATTGTTAAAAAGACGCGCTTCCATAGGAAATAATTGAATAAATACTTTTAGTAGAGCACACGTTACAGAGCAAGAACCGCACGAAGTTTAAACAAACCCTTGTCATTTTCATAAATCAACATACACCAGTTACGTTTAAGCGTCGGTTATAAATAACTGAACAAACCAGGAATCGCTAGTTACCTTACGAGATCCTTCGGGAACAGGATAGATAAGTTTTCCCGGATGTTCTGCGCAGACGATCACGTTAATTCACTGGACACAAACGTTCCTCCGCTTGTCCGAGTCGTGGTCCATGCTCGAGAGCGTATTTAAATCGTCCAAAAATGCAAGCGGATCAACGAAACAATGCCCGTTCACCAGATAACTAATACAGCCTCGAAAACAGTCTCCCAGTGAACAACGAACTTTCGGTCGAACCGAGAACGGCGCGCGATTTGTTAAAGGGTTTTCGCTGTGTCGAAGGGTTTCGTACGATGAAAGGGCGAAGACAAAGGTGTAGGAGTTGGTGAAATTGAAGGTGGTGACTTGGAAGACAGCGTCGAACGTCCACGATGACATCGAGTGTACTACTACCGCGGTTGAACTCGCGATATGCCAATCGAATGAGATTAGAACAACTGGTTCCAGTTCCCTACCACGAGGTTCTCTTCGGCTTTTGCACCGCGTGTCGTTGCGACACCATCGAAAATAAATGCACAGATCTTACTCTGGAAAACGATCCAACGATCCAGGAAAAAAGTCTGTCCTCTTAGAAAATTTCTTAAGGGAGGTATATGTAGAACGATAGAGACTCTCTCTCTCTCTCTCTCTTAACTACAGGGGCTTATTCACGATTCATGTTGCGCAACATTGCTTGATCGGCCCCTTACCTCTTGCTGGATAAAGGGACAAACTTTTTTTCGAACAGTTACCCATCGACTCCGCCCAACCCGCAGAAAAAAACCCGAAACATGTGATTGCCATAAATTCTAGTCTTACAGCGGTCCCTCTGCTGTTTTCGCATAATGCCGTCCCTAAGTTTTTCAGAATAACCTTGCCTAAAATCAGTGTCGTCTGTTATCTGTAAGGACTTGTCAGTTTTCAAAGCTCACGGTTGCTAATATGTGTTTTTAATATAATAAATTTTCGATCGGGAAGAATTCACCTTTGTGTTTTTAATAGTGGGATTTAATATTAATATTTAATAGTAACAATTTGTGATTAGAGCATAGCTATGTGTTGGCAAATGTGAACATACGCGATTAATTTGTCGACTAGACATTGACAGTGAAAGTGCAGTTCGTTGATCTAGCCGTACGTCCCTCAGCTTGCGGCACTGTCGTACACCTGAAGTCAGCTGTGCAGTTCGTCTCCGAATGGCTCAGTGACATTTCAAAGCTGCAACTGCATTTACGGTTGAATAAGTGAGATTTATTTAAATCAATTTCTGCTTCTCTTGTTCGCTACTTCACCGCGGCGTAACGCCAACGCTACGCTCAGCGGAAACTGCCTTCGAGCCGGCTCTCTCCATTTGTTCTTGTTTTTCGTTAATAAATCCTTAAAGCCGATACATTTTCGCAAATGAAAATCTCACTTGAAACGACCTCGGGAACCGCCTCTTTCAAGGTTGGACATTTTTTGGACACATTTTGGGACTGTATGAAGGTATCGTTTTAGCAATTGTTGAGCATCTTGCAATGTTGTTTACCAACGTAGGTCTCGACCGCCACCGGGTGAAAATAAAATTAAATTCTGCGGATATTTTTATGCTGCAAATTGGGTTTAGAATAGACGTATACAGCTTCGAGTAAAACATTGCACAAATATGTTTTTATTTATTTAACGTCCCACTGTATCGCAGTTCCCCGCTTGTAAACACGGCCCTGTCTGGCTGGATGTTGTTTTGCAGTGATTTTAAAAGGCAGGAAAAATATTCTGCACGATCAGTTTCGGGGGGAAGCGTGGTTTCGCGGATTTGAGAAAGTATCGCGTACTCCGCGCTGCATCGGGATGGGATGAAACTAATTAGTAAAGAAAACTATTTTTTTAGATTTATCACGAATGCGTTTAACATTGCAAAATAGGAAGTTTAGTATCGTTGTAAATATTATTCGCTAGAGTTTCTTCACCAGTAGATGTTTTCTAACGCTCTAGTGTTAGGAATGGGGAACGAGTAAATATATACATTAACGTTTCCCAGACGGTAATCGCGGTGATAAACTTCTCATGTTCTCATTGTGCCACGTTACAACGGATTCCCGCGCGGTATCGTGCGAATATCGATAATAAGCAGTGAAACAGAAAATTGCAAAAACTGTCGGTAAGTGTGACAGCGTAAAAACACATCACACGTGTCCCTATCAGAACAGCCGCTCGAAGGCCGACTGACATAATCTGAGAGGTCAAGAGACACCGTGTGTCTTGCAGAATGTTTAGACTTTGAAATTCTTCCCGTCTGCAAAAATTTCTTTTCCACAATTAGTCAACTTTGAGCGCGGATATCTCGGAAACTATGCGTCCTAGCGATAAAACCATCCCGTACAAAATTAAAGCTGACAAAATGTGCCACAAGATTGATTAGATCCAGTTTTTCACTATCTCGCATAGTTTCCGAGATATTCGCGCTCAAAGTTCGCTAATTGTGCTGAAGAGTTAGCTAGTTAAATAAAGCTGAAACGCGCGAGCCTCGACCTAAAGTCTATATCTTTAAAAAAAGGAGACGGCAACAAAAAGTCGCTCGATGTTGCTTCAGTGTGGACGTAGCCTAATTCGCTGAACCCGCGTGCGAGGAAACTCAAATTTCACGTGGCTCGATTTTGTTCAAATTTGTCCACAAAGATGCAAAATTCCATCAACTTCCGCGGTCGGATAATGTTAATCTAACGCCGCCGTTTCTCGTTATAAATGATGCATAAACCAATCGCGGCGTTGCTCGATATGCGAATAGAGAGACTGCGGCACTTTCAGCATGTTGCACGCGGAAAAAAGATCCTCGAAGATGAGGTCTTTTTTTTCAAAACAGTTGCAAATTTTCCGGGTAATGTATTCATCGATCGATCCGAGTGCATCTTGCGTATCGCGGAGTTTTATGGAAAGCGCGCGGTGCTTTCCATTTGAATAGTTCGAGAATGATAATATTAAAGGAATCATCTCCTCAATTTTAATAGTTTTTTACACAGAACAATCGGACTTTGCTGGACATATTAAAAGAAATATAAATGTTTGAGATCAGTTGCAAGAAATTCGATAAAATTATTTCGGAGGGTAGTGTGCGGATTTTAAGCAAAAGTAAATTATAGTAGGGAATGAGAGGGAACACATAGTTCGGGGGTGAGTCGCGTCTCCGGCGACACAATTTCAATTTCTTCGTTGTCGCGAAGGGCTAATGATCCAAGTAATAATTCGCGATCCCGTCGGCCGTTGATTAATCACGATTACGCGTCGCATGGCGACGTTAATTTCCCGTGTGCAGTCCGGCCGGCGGCGTTTTCTGGGCTTATTGTCAGCTTGCGTGTCTGACGCACGTGAACCGAGCTTTTGCATCCGTAACCACGTGCTGGACGCACGTGCGGTCCGCCGTGGATCACGTGCGAAGTAAAAGCGGCACTGATTGTTCGTTAGCCGCCTGATTAAGCCCGATAATCTTGAGGAATTGTGTCAAGCTCTCGGTATCACGATGCCACGGAGATTAAAGAATTTATTCCTCTCGCGAGGGTTGTTATCCCTTGCCTCCACCTGGCAGCGACGTTTGAGCCTCGATAAGCAGAACTTCCATTGGTTTCCGAGTGCAACTACGTAATTTTCCAAAACGATCTGAAATTATACAGAGTGTTCCATCTGAAATTATCGTGCCGAGTTTTCTCATTGCATACTATGATAAAATTTGGAACAGAACTTAAATCTCTTCTTTTTTCTTTTTTAGATGGATGTTCTAGATTTTTGAAAGAATAGAAGAATTGGAGAATATTAATATGTAATTTTCAATTCCACGAAATGATTAAATGAAGAAGGAATATTTTGCATAGAGATCCACAGGCTATTTATTAGTTAGGGATATTGTAATTTGAATATACACAACAACATTGCTATTGAAAATACAGATTAACAAGGGAATATTTTTATTCTCAGCAACAATAAACTGCGGGACAAATGTATCTCACTCTCGCATTGACTTATAACTGTAATTGTACCGACACAAAGGGAAAGTCTTTTTATTTAGTCTTTTCCAGTTTGTTTTTATTTGATAAAGAGAGGAATCAGTTGGGAAATACAGCGATTCACATGTTTTTTTTACGGTGAACTGTGTTGTTTTCACTTAACAAGATTATGTAAGGTCTTCCACCTTTATAACTAAGGAAAGCGTACGACACTGAATATGAAGAATCGAGTGGATTATAGAAAACGAAAGATATACACGCGTCAGAGTTCAATAAAAGGAATGTGTTAATTAGTGAATAGATCGTCTTCTGTATAAACATAGGAGTACCCCGATAACGAATCAGTAACAATAATTTTCTACGCACGCGGAAAGTTGCAATTTATTTGCAACACGCAGACAGTCTCTGTTTACAATCGATGCGGCTGCTCTCCGAGTGCATTGTAAGTTCTCGTTGCGGTTTATCGATTTCCAGGCAGTATCTTTCGTTTCGATAAATTGTACTGGTCGTAAAATAACTTGCGGTCATAATTTCTCCCGGTAAATTCATTACGTTTGTATAATCAATTTATTCATGGTGTCCGTGTGGCCGACCGGTTCACGAAGCTTCTGATTACAGATTATAAAATAGCCTGCGCGCTGCTGCATTATACCTGCGCGCATATCGATGCCTTATACGTGTTTCCAAAAGTTATGTTGACGTGCTATAAAACACCCTCGTATATTTCGCCGGGAGTTCGTGGCCGATTAATTCTTCAAATTACATTTACGGTTTATGCGTTTATGTCTACACCAGTACGACTGCGCGCGTGTAATGTTCTTCCCCATAATTTTTCGAGAATCGGATGTTTAGTGTTCTAGAATAGAACGTGTTGATATTTCGTTTTTAATGTACTTAACACTTTACCTACCGGAAGCCTATTAATAGGATTTTAAATAGTTATGCTGTAACAAAAAAAAGTATAGAAATTTTCTTTTACATTGCAATCTTATATGAAACTGTTAGATGACGTTATTGAGGATGACTTGTTAGTTCACAACGAAAATTGCTGTTCCTATCAAAAATTCCATTAAAAAGTGTACCACAAATTTTTCAAAATTAAGCAATAATCACCGGTCGGTAATGTGTTAAGGTCTTAAAAACAGGAATCTGTGAAAATCGTGTTTGTTTAAATCGATCCAAGAAATTACGATTCTGCATAAAATGTGCTGTCCAGTTGTGACAGTTTCGGCATATTTGTCAAACAAATTTAATCGTTTTTGTAATTTGGATATGTATGTAAATACAGGTAAATACATATTGTATTTACATTGACAGATCTCTCTTCTCGCTGCTTTCGAAACAAGAGTGACATATTGCTACAGTTTTGGCATGTTCTTTGCTTGCACATGAATCACGCCCTGTGCATTCCATTCGATGTAACAAGGAGTTAGAATTATTAATAGTGATAAAACTCTAGACTGCGAATTTTATGCATTTGTGACAGAAATGGATAAGCACAATTTAAAGCAGTTGACATATTAAAAAGATTTAAAGACATCAGCGTATTAGTTTCAGCATAATCAGATGATCAAAAGAAGAAAGAAATTTTTATTTCGCTCCTGTGTCTTGCGGCAATGCAAACATTTTTTATTTTTGCATGAAGATCCGCAGTCTAGCGATAACTATTATTTCATTACAAGTTAATTGAACCCTAAAGCTGCCAATGCAAGCTGTGAAAACTAGGAAAATGATTATTACAGCATGACAAAATTGGTGTGCTCTTCGAATATTGGTTATTTACAAAAAATTATGATACTCGAAGCCTTTCTTTTAAAAAATGCCCACATATTTAATAATTGCGTATTAGAAATTTGATCAAGATCAATATATTCAACGAATTGCGCCGGAAATTCACGATCGAACAAAAAGCTCCGATCACAGGGAATAAATGACGTGTGAAACGATCTCGACCCGTTATTGTCGTCGAGATCGTAAGATCGTCAGTCGCCAAGCAGTTTTATTTTCCCGTGGAACAATTAAGAAGGGCCGTTTTATCGTTACGCTCTCTCCGCGATTGTTTTCCACGGAAACTATAGCGACGACAGCTCTCAAAGGTCGCGTTTGTTCCGGCTGACTCGATTGTTTGAAGACGATACGAAAGGTCGGGTTTTACCAGAGACAAGGAGCCATCTTCCGCTCGGATAGCGACGTTTTGGAGCAGCGAAGATAGGAGATGCAAATAATGTTAGGTATGTCACGTTTCCTTCGGCTGGTATGCTCGTCGACTCGCGCTGCCAACTGGCCGTTGTTTATTTTATGATGTGAAACAGAAGATAAATTTTCGACCCTGACATTGTGATAAATCTGGACGCGATGATGCACATACGGTGCTACCGGCGACGTTTCTCTTTATTTCCGTAATACACTGTTCAGATACGTGCTTCGTGCTCGGATTTTTATATTACTTTATTCTGAAATGCATCTGTCTATTCCTCATTATATCATTAAACAGTGCTGCAAAATGTAAAAATACTGCGGAACATAATTGAAAAGGGTTGCTATAGGATCGCCACAGTGTACGCCTGGGCAATGACAATCGGCTCGACTCGCGGCAGACGCGCGAGCCGGTTGCCTGCGCTTGGGGGATCATTTTCCAGCGGGATCTGGAATTTTTGCGAGCAGAACGCGTCGGCCAATGTTCATTTCATTGGCCTCGAAATGCGGCCCGGCCGGCAATTCCGCTCGGCGTGCAAACAAGGATCACTTCCGATTGCCGGCCATTAAATCCCTGCCACAATTTCACCCCTCGCGATTCACCAAATCGTCCCACCCCCGCTCCCTCGAAAAATCACAAATCTATTTACAGAAAATTGCCGATGAAACCTCGTCAAATAAAAACTGGCGCGATACAAGTAATTCGCTTAAACTGCGCCGATTGGCTGGGCATAGAACGGCTCCCCGGTATTATATTTTCGGCGTGCCGATTCGAAATTCGCCCGTGTCGTTTAATCCGTTTTTCGGCGAAGGGCGCCAATCGACATCGTAGTTGCGCCGTTTCACCGTGAAATACGATAGATATAATAGAATTTATAGGGTAGTAAATATTATAATTCGGAGATCGTGTTATTAGCCGCTGCATTAATCCGCATAATTATTTCAACGTCGCCGGTTCTCGCTCCCCTCCGGACCCTCCAACGCTTGTCGTACGAAATTTATATTAGGCTGTGTTATTGCCGACTATATACAACATTTAACAACCTGAACATGTATATCACACCTCGCACAATATATTAATTATCGAACGGATTGATTTTACTGCTTCACACGAACATCCCTAAACGACAAGTCCACAGACGGTATGCAAAAATTATGCTCGATCGATATTCAAAAATCGATCGCGGCCTCCCACGGGAAACACCCCTGGAAAATAATTATTTTAATCGTTCGATTAAGATTCGCAGAGGGTGCGGCTGGCAGAGCACCAGGAACAGATTCCGCGAGCGTGTATTCGCGCGTCGGGTTATCCAGATTCGCCGGAAACGCGCGCAACTTCCGGATGCAGCTCGGGAAGGGTTGAGTTCCGCTTTCGCGGCGCGTAGAGCAACGCCCGGAATTACCAGCGCAATAACGATGCAACGGGTAAGCCTTACGGTCTAAAAAGAAACTAAGTCGACGTCTGGTTTGGCCAGCAGTCAAATGGCAGCCGTGCCACCATTCCCGCGCGGACTTTATTCCCGTCGATTCTCTGCCCGCGACCGTCTGCCTAAACGGCCTTCCTCGTGTCGCAACGAGTGCCGCTCGAGGTTTTGTTGCGAGAGGTCACGGTGAGAAATGAGTATAGCGAGATTGAAGTTGCGATGGGCCTAGGGAGTGCCATTAGATGACCCTACAATTGGGAGACTCGATACAAACCTTCCTGGAACGAACCAGCGAGAGAACCCTCCTAGAACTGAGAACTCAGATTAGGTCATCGAGCAAGATCAGGATGAAGAGAATATCGCTGAGCTGCCTGGAATGTGGGAGACATGAACGTAACTTTTCTACTAATACTCGAGCAGAATCTTGGCTCATCAGAAGGACTAGGAAACTATGCGGCCTAATTGAATAAAACTCTATTAATCATCCGCAACACAAGCTCTGCGCACGTGTATTCGGGAGATATACATATCCACGCTAAATATGCGAAACTCGATGCAATAGGATCATCCGCAGACGCTCCAACAATTCAAGTCGGGTTCGAAGTATTTTCGGAACTGATTGCTGGAAGCGGATATTCGAGGATGCTCTTCCCATGATTGAGACTCTCCTTTGAGATTCAAGCGAACTCGATGTTGATAATCACGGCGGCCGAATTGCAAGCCGATGACGACGACAAGCCCACGCGAAAGAGTCCCGGGGAATGATTCGTTCTTCCATTCACGGTGAGATCTTCGTGCCGATCCGTGAAGTATGTTACCCCGGGAAATGCTCGGGAAAGAAGGGGCTGGGAAAAACTAACGAGCAACCGCGTCGATCCGGAGTCCCTTTCAAAGAACATCACACTCTTTCTGAATTACATCGGAGAAGACATCTTTACTTCGCTTGGACATTCTCGAACATTTTTTATTTGGACTCGTTTATAGTGACATACTTATAGTGTTACGTATTTTTCTGAAATTTTAATGATTTACTCACTGGCAATGAAAAGTGGTATTCTGAAAATAGAAGATTAACAAGCGAGGGCTTCTTAATCAATCTTTTAATTGTTTAACCGAGTGACCCTTCAATTATCAATACAGAATGCATCTTTCTCAAAAATAAAAAATTCTCGAATAACTCGTACTCATTTTTGCCAATAAAGTGAAAATATTATTTGTTGAATTAAGAACATGACAAATTTTCGACGAGACATGTTAATAGTAACATGTTTTTACAACTAACTCGGTTCAATTATGTAAGAAAATTATTCGGCCACTTTCAGATGCATTTTAGTTATTAACAGGTTTTTATGCACAAACGACCACTTTGACAATATTTAACGTTAGAAGCTGGATAAATACATTTGTTCATAAACGAAACAATAAAACGTCAAATATATGTACATATAAAGATAAATGTTTGTTAAATTCGTTTCCCGATTTTTCGTATTTCCTGCCCGGCAAACGAGAAAAACGCTGCAGAACGGAAGGGTTGGAAACCCATGAGTTTTATGGGTTCGGTGTTTTTATCTCCTCGCAATAATCGTTTATGTTTTTTTTCTCCGGCGACAAAACGTCCCACCCGAGCTCGCCAATAAAATAAGATTTTTGCTCCCGAGATTAACATATTAACGAGTTACGCGAAACAAACTTTCTGGCTCGGGTTTCCTCCCTTTGTTCGCTCCCTCCGGGGATCTTCCCATCGAAGGAGTCATAAACCGGAAGAACATTCGCTGCATTATTTCCGTTCGCTAAGAGAAAGAAACGAGAAAACACGCGGAACGCACGATTAAATCAGTTTTTAATTAAAAATGCATTCACGGGAGATAAACAAATTAATTTCTCATCCCTCGGGGTTCGTATATATTTTCCAATTTGTTCAGGTTACGAATGCCTGGCTGACAATAGGACAATCTGCGAATTATTTTATTCGAATCCAATTATTATTTAATACAACGAAGCTGCTGTTTTAATTCAGATATAATCTTTGCACTAATCGCCTGAAAAAATTAATTATGAATCGAATTTTTCATTTATTCCGGTTCGTGACTCCGGCTGCGTGTATTACAAATTACAAATTACAAACAACAGTTCCCAGTTTTCCATTCAGTTCAAATTAAACAAGAATATACATTTACCATCGACCTACATTGATTCTTGCTATCGGTATACTGCCAAAAATCTCCGAACTGAGACCGTTCACATTTTTCGTCACATTTTTGTGAACTCAGTTTTCGATTAAAGCAGCTTTCATCATTTCTTCCGAGAAAATTATTGACGAAACGAGAGAATAAACATTCTTGAAAAATTTTTTCCAGTTCGATTTAATTAAATTGTAATATTTATTACAGTTTCGAAGATGTGAAGGGCATCGAAATGACGCCTGCCTCCATTCGTGGCACGTTTTCTGCAAAATTCGAACAAAATTGGAATTGTCGTGTCAAAGAAGTTCTCTTTCCAATTATATTTTATTTTAACTGTTACGATAAAATTTGGTTCGCGTGACCACTGTGCGAATCACAAACGAAATTCCCCGTTTCCACGACCAAGGGGATGAATTTAGGGGAATTTCACAAAAATGAGCAAGGTAACGAGGCCGCAGTTCGTTTCCAGGGGTGCATTAGAACCGTCCCAGCGCGGCGCGTGGCGCTGATTTCCCCGAAAGAAATAATTTATCCGAGTCAAATCGCGCGGAACGGCGATTTATCTGTCCTGTGACGCGGACTTTTCGCGCCGGAAAAATATTACGTCGCTTATCGCGGTATTACTATATTGCCAGCGCGTACTATATCAGTACAGGTGACGCGTCACTGGGCCTCTTATATCATCTCCGTTCTTCCGACGACGCGAATATTCTCGCAGTCACGTCGGTCCGCGATTAATTAGGCGCCATGAATCAACCTCTCGCGGGAGAGACGCCTAAAACAGCATCCCCGCCACGCGAGACTCGTTTTCAATTTCGCATTGTTGATCGTTGATACGCATACTCGTTCCCTCATCCGTTTGTCCAATCCTACACAACATAAAATTGTCACGTTAATTTTGCGGGGGAAAAAGTCAACCCTCAAAAGGGATGGGACCAAGAACCGCTGGAGAAAACTGCTATACAAGATGAAATTTATTAATGATACGTAGGATTTTGTGCATGTATGACAAAAATGATAAGATGATAAGGCGATATAAAAAGATTTGAAGAAATTTAATTCTTTTTAACCCGGCGTTGGTAAGATGGGAAGACCCCCAGGTGGCACAGACCCCCCGAAATAATATTTTGTATTATAGAAATATAAATACCTTTTTCATATTTATAAGATTTGGTATTGCTTAAGAGGCTTGCAATTTATCAGAGTAAAAACGCAGATCCACGAAATTAAATAAAACAGTATCGTATTGTGGAATATTTTCGGAACACGTCAACGCATTCGAAATTCAATATAAGACCTAAAGACCTACATTGAACGCTGTCAACTGAAGAGCGATATGCCAATCGTATTACGGTAAATCATATCTACCGAGGTGGTCCAACCGTTGCTCGACAACTGCGACTACACTGCGTTTTGCTTAAAACAAGGGAAATGAAACTTTATTAATATTGCCCGTTTCCAAAGAAGACGATTCACAGAAACTAATTTCCCTCCAGGAAACTCTCCGTTTTATTCTTGACACTTTTGTGTAAAAAGTCAATCACGTCGTCGAAGTTACAATATTTTCCAAATATCATACAATTTATTTCTTCGTGAATTTGTTGATTTCTGACGAAGACAATGCTTTCTGCTGTAAACGAATTATGTGGTACAAGACGTACAATATACTGTGCACCTTCGATCAGAGTATTCGCTTTAAAAAAGTTTACTAAAATCCACAGAAAAAATTCCTGAAGACGAAGAAGAAGAGATAGAAGTCCTCTAAAATTCGAGTTCCCCTCGGACACGTTCAACTTCGCACGAAGATCCACTAATCATCATCACCGATCAGCGCGGCGCGGCGTCGTGGTAACTTTCCGAAATCGCGAACCCTTGTTCGGGGTACCGGCGCGGGGGCCGGTACGGGGGTTTCAGGATATTTTTCAGCGAGCATCAACACGCAACAAATCCGAAATTTTTCCAGCTTCGCTCGATAGCGATTATCTTCGCGAAACGGCTTGCGAGTCCGGAGATGAGATCCGGTCAGCTGACGGACGATTACTCAACGGTGTCGAAACTTTCCAACGGTGCCGAAAGCGAGACGGTAGCGTAGAAGAAGGCGCGCGGGAAAGCCGTGGCGCGGGTGGGTAAATAATCTGGCGACTGCGCAGTGCACAGCGCGACCCGACTCACGACCCTGTCCCGAACCTGACTCGAACTCGGTCCGGTCCGGTGTGGTCCGATCCGACGACGTACGACTCGGCCGCTCGACTCCGCCCGACCCGGCCCGAGGTTTCGTGTACAGCCCGCGCCGGCTCGCCTAGTCATTTCGTAGGAGCGATCGGCCGCGGACGTACTCGCACGAGAAACTCGCCCGGCACACGACGAGACAAGCAGCCGCCCGGCCAACGGACCCAGAACAGCAAAACACCAAACCGGCTCTTCGACAGACGTAACAAGATGAAGGACATCCGGTCACAGGTGAGCTCTCTAGCTACCCACACACTGTCCCGCCGACCCCGTTACCCGCGCAACAACCTAAAGTCAAGGCCCACGGCCGTCAACCATCACCTGGCCACAGCTCCACGTGGAAACGCCGAAACCGCGGAATCTTGACAGCACAGAGACACGGTCATCCCGGGTTTCTTGGACCCCGACCAACGAATTGCTCCCTCGTCATTCGCATTTTCGCGCGAAGCTTCTCTTGCATGCGGCTCGGAACGCATTTTTTAGATTCGTCGACGAAATCGCGTTGCTCTTGATATGTATGTACATTAGGTGTACAAATTGCCCGTTCATAAAGAAACGATAAGGCCCGAAATTGTCTGTGCGCTTGCTGCACCTCACAGGCCAAACTTGATATGCACAATATGGGTAAGTGTAATTTGAACTAGTTCAAAGATTCATAAAGTTTCTTCTTTTTCCATGAAATTCTGCACGACGAAGAATTTCTAATCACTGCAACCACAAAATAAATAGCAGTACAAGGCGGTAGGAGAGACGGTAGATTTTTATCAACAGAGACAAATAAATTTGGTTCGATTCCATTTTCTACGGATTGGAAAAAATTTATATTTTTGCATAAAAATCCGCGGTGTATTCGTTACGTATATTTTTAACATTTATGAAGTGTGTTTTTTACCAATACAGTAATGGACTTTGTTCGAATCCATTTTCTGCAGATGAACTTATAAAAATTCGTATTTTCACATAAAGATGTGCAGACTGTAATTTTTTCATGTATTATACTTTGGACGTTCATGAAGTTCCCAAAATATATTTTTAATAGCAGTGTCTGTAGTCATCGTCGGTCATTAAAATGTCTAATGGCTCCAATAAAAGTAAATATTTAGGTCAGAACAACAAAGGAACGCTGCTGGCATGCTTTTCACGTAATTGTTGTCTCATTCCCCTGAAATTTTTAATTAAAACATTTTTACGTCGTCTAATTGAAACACAACTATTGATTTCTATTATACGTTGACAAAATATCTAATTTCAATTTTCCACTTTTGAAATGCAGACTTCAATCGAAATGCAACTACTCATTTCTACTATGTTCTCGAAGTCGGTTTAATTTCACTTCTCGTCTACAATCTCTTCTCACGTTGAATAAATTTGCCGCTGAAAACCTTTGTGTAACAGTTGCAAATTGGCACCGCGCTTGGAAGTGTCGACTTCAATTTAAATTCAACTATCATATTTAATTTCTACCGTGTGCTGAGAACAATTTTCATTTCGCATCCCATACTTTCTCGTTTCAGAACAATTTATAATGTCAACAGAGAATAAATATCGTTAGAATATAAACATTTTACGATCAAAAAATTGTTTAAAAAGACCGAGGGTGTCCCAAAAATGTCGTACTTCCTTGAAAGGATTTGCAAGGTCTTTTAGAGCAACTTTTTCCTTTGTAGAAATGTTCTCCGCGGCTTTGTTAAGAAGTTATTAACGAACAAATACGGGCCAATCGGAGCGCGGATTCTGGCTCTGCGACACGCCCCACTGACCGCGATTGGACCACGTTTTTCGTTAATAACTCCTCCACGAAGCCGAGGAGAACATTTTCGCAAAGGAAAAAGTTGCTTCAAAGGACCTCGGGCATCCTTTCAAGGAAGTACAAAATTTTTGGGACATCCTGTATGTATCTCCTGTGACAGTGTCCCTTCACAAAATTATTTGTACATTGATTGCCACGGAAAATACACGTATAGACACAGTCTTTCTAAACAATTTCTCCGATCGCGTTACACGGTAGTCCACTGTATCTTGTATTCAAACAAATTCATCGTCGACGTTACACGTTTTGTAAAAAAAAAGAACTCTCGTCGATTGATTTTTCAATGACTCTGCCGTGTATTTTTTTTTTGTTTCGGTTGCGCGAAATATTTCAGCGGGCCAGATGATTGATCTTTTGGCGCGGCGATGTTTGATGAATATGGATCGTCCCGGATGAAAAACTGTATTTTTGTTACAATCCTATTGAAATACACTCCACGCGATCGCGCTCGGAAAAGTGACTCTTCCCGTTGCCGCCGCAAATAAAAGTCATAATTACCGCTGCACCCGAAACAGCTAATTTTCCAGATGACCTAATAAGATACGTAGATAGACTCGAGTGTTGAACGGTTTATCTATCGCGCGCTGCTACATGTTGGCAACCAGTGCATCGAGTTGCGGCTGGTAAACAGTTCCGTTGTTATTCTAACCCTCGAATTTTCGGTCGGCGAAATGTTTCATCAAAAGTTGTTCGTGACCGCGTGCAACGTTTTATTTTATTTTTAAAGTATAGTCATTCGTCCGCGCTCGCGGAACGTGATTCCGAACAATAATTTTCGTTCGACACGTAATGCCATTAGTCACGGCAATTTTGCTGAAATTTCTTCGCGAGAAACACCGATTTGTTAATTCATAATCGAAATGGATTTCCATCGAATGTTTGCTCTATATTTACAAAGCCACGAGTAAATATCAACGATTGTTTAAAGCGAGGAATAAACGTCCGGACGACGAGGTTCTCCATAAGCGAAATAATGATGCGCAGATTTTTCTTTCTCGTCTTGCAATGCGTTTCAATATTTATTTATATTCGCGTGCTCGAACGTTGCGATAAATAAATCGTTGTAATGTTTGCGGATTTTTTTTGTCGATACTGCGAAAATGTGCAATATCGCAGAAAATAACTGTGGCACGCGGGTAAAAGTGGAATAAAATTTTCGAAATGCTCTGGTTAATCTAAAAAATTTCCGATCGATACAGTAAATTGAGTCCTCTTATCGCGTGCATGGCGGAACATCGAAATATGCAGATAGAACTGAAACGTGATGAAGCGATCCGCTGGAAAAATTTCACGTATTACCGCAGTGTGCAGTCATTGTATTTTTAATAACGCGCGTTCGATCGAGATACGCGACGTTAATGCGAATATGGATGTCGATGTCTAAGTGTACACGATTAATTAAAGTTTTCGTTTCGAAATGGGTTGGTACAGTATTTTATAATACGTTCGTAGAGCTCGATTAAATCGCTTGCCGTGGAAACATTAATTACCAATTTGTTTCTTACCTCGAGAGCCTTACAATTGAATCAAATTATGGAATAATCTCACTAAAAGGGTCTTACGAGATTCTATTGGTTCTCTGATATCGATTACAGCAATGGAATCCGCCGATGCAACTCTACAGTCACGTATACACTTATTTGTTTATAAATAACAGCTCGGAGATTATCTTTTCCAGTCTCTGTGTCAACCGCTATCGAAGTCCGATATCCTTGTTTGTAAATAGAAATTTACGTCGAGCAATACAATATTTACAGAATCCGCGAAGGTCTGACAGTTTGTTGAGAAATAACAAAAATTTGGTTACATAAAATCTCGACTGTTTCCACTAGCGAAGTGTTGCTAGCGTAAAAATAACAGCTTGTATCAACACGCGAGTAATCATCTCATAAAATCTGCATTCACCGCCCCGCCAAAATATTGACGTTATTATTTAAGCCACTATCAAAATGTTTTGGTCTCTTTGTTTACAAATAACAGGTTGTATCAATGCACGAAAAGTAATCATCTTGTGAAGTCTGCTCTTATCAAACGTATTTCTATGATTGTTTAAGAGTGACATCTCGTGTCAAGGGTCGACTGGAAACTTTCTTGTGTAATTTGTTGCTTCCACTGTCGAAAATAGCAGCTTGTATCAACAGACAAACAAGCATCATTTCATACATAATCAAATCAGATAAAAAACCGAAATTTTTAATTTATTTTAATTCGGACCATTACCGCTTTCACACTGATTAATAAATAACTCGATTTTTTGTTCCACTTCAAAATATTTTCAAAACATGCTCTACAGAAATATATACACTAACGAGCATAACTGATTCAACACACTTTAAATCAGAATAACTTTTTTATGAATGGACCAAAGAAGGCTCTGTAAGGCTAGAAGAATTAGTTTAGTAATTGACGTCTAAAAAATCTTTTGAAAAAATGCAATTGGTCGGAATTGCGAAAAAGAAAATAGTAAAAATTGATTTACGCTACTTTTTAGCTGGGCCAATAACGGAAATGTAAAAGATGTGTTTCGTCAATTCGTATAAATGATATACGCTCTGAAAATTTCACTGAAATTGGTTAATTGGTTTACGAGGTATAAACTATCAAAAGTGTGGTAAAATGGCCGAAAATCTTGAAATATTCTTTAGACGTCAATTACTAAACTAATTCTTCTAGCCTTACAGAGAAATTGAAGTCGTTTGGTCCATTCATAAAAAAGTTATTCTGATTTAAACTGTGTTGAATCAGTTATGCTCGTTAGTGTATAACTCGTATAATTTCGATTAATTAAACTTGAAAAAAATCGCACGTGTACTCCGAATACCGGTGAACACACGTGGAAAATTCCGGTGGAGAAGGTTCGATAGTTGTCCTGAAAGAAATTCCGAAAAATTCGTGGAAAAAACGGCCTCGAAAACGAGAATACCCCCTTAAACGATCCTTGGATCGATCGCGACGCTATATACGGTCTCGCTAAAAGCGAATCGCAGTCTCTCGAGCAGGTGACGAAATCAGAAACGAGAGACCAATGGACTGTTCACCGTTCGATGCCCGAGCGTCGTCGCGCGTCGGTGTCGTCACCGAAGAAGACTGACATAATCGAGCCCGACCTCTCGATTCGTGGGGGTCAGCATCCTACTGTTGCGGACTGCGTCCCAAACATGTTTATATAGACACCCGGCCACGTTAATTGCCTTTGAATTGTCTCTAGAGCATCGTTTAATTAACACTGGAACCACCTGATGGCTGGCAATCGGCCGTTTCGGCTCCGTGTCTTAACAAATTGGTTTATTCGCGCGGACGACGCCGAGATCAAAGTCGAGATCGGAATCTCGGTAAATGCACCCTGCTCATTTCCATTAGAAAATTGTCAGTTTGATAACCAAGAAAATTTATAGAGATCGTTTGAAGAATCGCTTAATTAGCACTGCAACCACCTGACGGATTAAAACAATTCAATTATTCGTTTCCACATTTTTCTAAGTTCAGTCAAGATTAAAATGCCTCAATTTCAGTCCCAAGCTTGCTAATTTGATAACTGAGACACTTTATAGAGATTGATGTGAAAAACTTGCTTAATTAACTCTAGAGCTATGTGACAAAAATTCTCGACATCGGGGTTTTAACCAGTTGACTCTGAATGACTTTTCTACGTTCAGGAAATTTCTATAAACGCACTCTTATAGCTTATATTAGAAACTATGGGCTTGTTAGTTTCATTAAAACTACGAGACGACGATAATCATAACCAGCTAATAAATTCTATACGCCTAGCAATGTTAATTGCCTTCAAACTATCTCAAGAGGATCGCTTAATTAATCGTAGAACCACCTGACGGGTCACAATAGCCCAATTCGATTTCATGTCTCGACAAATTGGTTTATTCATGCAAATAGCGAGATCAAAGTCAATCGAAATCTCGAAGCAAGATGATTTGATTCTTCGGTGCTTCTAGTTGTTCGTGCAAAATAAAAATTGCATCTTCTCTCAATGCATCGTGTTATCAGTTTTCGATCTTTCCACCGTTGAAAATATTGCTCTCCCATTTTTATCACGAGCCCATAAAATTCGCAGTGAGGTGATAACCGACGACAATAAACAACCATAACGAAAACTTTCCATATTGACATTCTAATATCGATGGGTATTGACGTCACGGAGAAGTAGATAACGATAGAATCTAGTATAAACAAGATATTATGCAAAGTGTTGGTCAAATAATATTTGCCAAATTGAACACAGCTCGGACATCATTTTTGTCGTACAGAAACTTACATTGATAAAGTACAAATTTGCATAAGCATAGCCTAACAACAAATAGCAAAAGCCTGCAAAAATTATTCGAATGGAGATTATCTTTTAGATGTTTCCTAGTATAATTCTTGTCTTGTTGAAACACTTTTCAATTCGCAGAGATATCCCACTGATAAATTACCGCCGGGTTATACACTCGGTTATCAATATTGATATTTAAAACATGCCAACTATTATCCCACGGGTTTCTTCCGTGGAGCGTTAATGATTCCATCGATTTGCGGAACACCGCAGAAATGATTATCGACTTACCAGGCCGATTTCAGCAGCGACGTCAGCTGTCGTTCGGGGCGCAACATATCGGCGATAACATTATCGCCATTTTATTTGCACCTCTATTAAGCAAAGTGTTACTAATTCGCTCATTATCTGCACACGATTCGATCATGGGTATTTTCAATATTTGCGATACCTGCGCGGATCACTGTCATTTTATCCCGTCGTTTTATTAACTGAAATTATCGACGGTCCGATTAGCGTCTCATTAATTACACCGATATTTTCATACGACCGATATGCGTGCCGATATAATGCCCGCGGATCGTTTTCCCTTTATTCCGCGCGTTACACCGAACGAATTCGCAAAATCGTCAAACTTTCGAGCACGATATACATTCCGGTCGAACGATCCGCGGCGATAACTTCCTCGAACGTCGATCGTTAAGCAACCTCCACATCGAAGCGACAAAAAGCAACTTTTTGTTATATGTATCCGAAAAAAGTAAATGAAAAATATAAAAAGACTTTCTTTAATAATTTTAACAAATTAAAATTAGTATAGCCGTGTCATAATTAAAATTAGTCTGCATTTGTTTTAATTTTTCTACCGTTTTAAATTACATCTACTAATTTTTGTCACAAATACATAAAATCCGCAGTCTAGTCATTACTTCCCTTGGTAATACATAACTAGGAGGGTTTGAAACAGCAACACGAAATTTGATTTCTTTCATTTTCGTCCATTGTGAACGCACCGTGCGTCGCGGCGATAACGCATTGTCGTCGGATAAAACAGGCGAATCGATTTTCGAAGGTCAAGGACCGGGATGGGAGGGCAAGGCAAGCGAAAGCGAGACGTCGGAAATCGTTTTCGAAATAAGACTCGTCGACGACCTCCCGCGATATAGAACTCGTCGAAGAGGATGCAAGCAATCGGGTACACGTGGTCCAACCCTGGTCCATCTTTTCGACAGTGTCGGCGGCCGGCATGGCATCGAGGTTCCATTTTTAGATTTCGGTTTAGGTGACGATTAGAAGGCCAAGGGAGGCCAACGCACATTATCTATGCATTCGGACGGCAAAAAGACGCCTCGAACTCTCCCACGCAACCTTAAAATAAACGCGGCCCTGCGAGTCCGACGAGAAAACGGAAGAATTTCATTTCTTTTTACGGGGAACGGGACGTGGGAATCGCGCGATAGCTGCCTGAACGCTTATGTTCTTTTTATTCTTATATTCGTTTTGTTCGCCGACGCTCTATCTACGATATGATATTTAAATATTCGGAAATTTCACGGAGAATTCGAAGAAAAATGTTTAGTCAATGTTTATTTAGAACTAACTAAAACTTTCTCGTTTATTTTAACACGAGATGAAACTATTAGGACATTAAAGTAGATAAACTATAAATTCTCTTTTTATCTTATAGAAGATTAGTATTAAGAAATTGAAGGAAAAGAATTTTACATTACTTTCGGCAAGAGAAAAGAACGAAGGCACAGGATATATTTCTTGAATGGATCCTTGGATTCTTTTACAATCTATTTTGATACAAACAAGAAAGGGAAGACTAATTAAATTTCAATTCTTTCGAGCCTTAATTGAAGAAGTTGTCCCGCACAACAAGTATAGAAAGCGAGCCAACCCGATACCATGGAAGAGAAGTAACTTTTAATAAACCGAAAGAAGTTCAATATTTCTGGAAACTTAGCTTCTCGACTCGGAAGGAAACTGGTGATCACGGTTTATTTGTGGCAACAATCGAGTGTTCTTTAATGTGAACCAGAGCTATCTATTGCATCGAAGTAAAAACAACGTCCGCTTCTTTTTGCTAAACCAAGATAACGACAATTGTCAATTCACATCTAATCATTGTGCGATTTTGTAACCACAGTTGTTCGTTTTCTGCGAGAGTATTATTTCATTGTACAAAATCTTTTAATGTACTAACTGTTGTACATACTAGTATTGGATTATTATTTACCGAATCACAAAGTGTTTACAACCGAGACAAGTGACATTAATTACTCTGATTCTTTGTACATGTTTTTACACTTTTAAAATGCTAAGAACTGAAAACCTATCTAATATTATATTGGGTTGGCAAGAAAGCAATTTCGGTATTTTAAGATGTAGTAAAACCGAATTGTTTTATTCAAGCGATGAACTTTGATCAATCAAATATTTCCTTATTTATTATTTTTGGCAAAAGATCATCGAACAGAAGAGAAAATAACTTATTCATTAAAATTCATTACTTGCATGAAAAATTAGGCTCTATTTCACCTTAGAATACGAAATTACTTTCTTGCCAACCCAAAATATACATATATATTAGATAATTCTTCAGTTATTAATTGAAAGATTGAGCGAACACGCGCGCCATTAGATAGGAATCGGCTAACGCGTCTGATCATGGTCAACCGATTCCACTTACTCCGAAAAAAAGATGAATTTTTCAAAATTAGCGAAGCAGATTCGATCCTTAATTCTCGTACGAAAATGTCGAACCTCGGAAAAGCTTAATATTGCTTCCCCGTCCCTTGAAACATTTGCAATTACGATGCAGCATCGAGGAGCAATTAAAATGACGCGCGCTTTCCACCGGGAAAGATTAATACGCGTATTCTGTGCACTACACAGGGCTCTTCATTAAAAGTTCCCTCTCCTCTGGTCGTAGCTCGCGTTCAAACACTTACGGGGGTCCCCCCTCTCCGCGTTTCACCCCTTGTTCCTCTTTTATTCACGCGAACATATAAAAATCCACTTGAGAGAACGGAACAATGCGTTGCAACCCGATCTACGCTGCAGTTCTTTCTGCCAGCCTCTCTCCTCCTCCCCAGATGCAAATTTTCATGTAACGAGAGCGAAGTCGGGCGCCGCGCGGTGATTCGAGACACTTTTTATTGAAACAATCCCGCGCACGCTTTGTAATAAACGAAATTAAAACGAGAAAGGCGAGCGCGCGCGCGTGGCTCGTTGTGTCGCGCCATTGTTGCTGCGAATATTTATCGGCGGACTCGGACAAACTTTTGATTACTCGAGATATTCACTCGCGCAACGTTTCGCCAGGATATAGAGTGGATCCTTTCCCCATATAGATCATACTCCAATCGTTATTCGCTCCTCTACGAGATATCGATCAATTTTTTCCTGTAGTTTCAATCTTGCACCTACTGGAAATCCAGTTTCTAAACGTTGTACACCACCAAATTGAACATGATTTTTCTAAAATGTTCATACTGAAGTCGCGATACTTCTTTTCCATTTGACTCGTGCAATTAACGGTTAAAGGTGAACTCTTCTCGATCGAAAATTAAATATATAATAAATTTTATGATTTCGGCGCAGGGTTCGATGATTTATAGAAAACCAGCAAATGTGTGCAATTAATTAAACATGCTTCTCGACGTTTCGATCCTTATGTGGATCATTCTCAAAGAGACATTTTTTGCGTCTGAAAAACAATATATGTAATTAACGGTTAAGTTGTGTGTCCAGTTTTACAGATCTTCTACAGTTTTATTGTACTTTAAAATCTCAAAATAAAAATTGCTTGCGTCGATTGCAAGAAATAGAAACCAAATTTGATGTTATTTCTTCCCTTAATGATTTTAACGGAGGAGAAATCATGTATCGACATGTTGAATTTTGAAAATTCTCCAACAATTTTGAATTTCATCTACTCGATTTTGCTTCAAATACATAAAGATCCGCAGTCTAGTAATAACTTTACAATCTCGATACTCGTAAATAGAAAAGTCAGGTATTGAGAGAACCCCCCCGAAGAGTGTGAAATGAGATCTGACTCGCTGATCTGGTCGAAACGGATCCACAACCGGCACTTCGTTCGCTGAATAAGCAAGTATCCGAAGGAGGAAGAGTCGAAGGAACGTAGATTATCGCGAGGCCATAGATCAGTGCGCGCGGAACATTTCGATAATTTATCACCGAGTCCCTGTCCTTAGTAAACAGTGTTCGACTAAAAATACAGAGCGTCCTAGTCTTGCCGTCATCTTTCTCGATCGCCCCCCAGGGGTGTCGAGCTTCTTTCGTTTTTCTTAGGCTGGAATTCGTGCTCCGATTTTCGGGGTTACTCGGCCACGTCGCCAGAAATATCCATTCTATTTTTCTAATTAGAACATTCGAATTTAACACGTAATATTTCGAATTTCTGATTTCACCTCCATTGACTAACTTCTGCCCGCCTCAACAATAATTTTCTTTCTTAGATTTTCCACGAAATCATGATTACATCTCCCGTTGATCTTCATGGACTATTTCCTTTTAATCTAAAGAAGCTAGTCGATTATTTACTGCAATACGCAAATCACAAATCCATCCATCATTCATTTCTGAGATATTCAATTAACCTTTTGCACTCGAAGCAATTTTAATTCGAAACCCAAAATCATTTCTTTCGACCGAGAACATTTTTATTCTATGTAATCTTTTTTACATTGTGCACATGAAATTTAACCAGGTTTCTCATGTAACAGTTGAGCTTCTCACAATTTATAGGAAACAGACGAATTTAATAATATTGAAACTGTTTTGAATACCGGTGTGGCCATTTTTACTGGCGCCTTACAGTCGCCATTCGAGTGCAAAGGGTTCCACACACATTGGATAAATTGATTAAATGATTAAAACAAAATGTAAATGTGTAGCTAGCTCATGTATGTTGCAATCGATATTTTTATTTCGCATAAAAGTCCGCAGTAGATTACTATTAGTCTTTTGTGATCGCCAACGAAGCGATTAACTATGCTCATCATTCTGCCCCCTTAAAAGTTGCATCGTCCCGACAGAGTCGTTCGCAGCTACGCAACATTTCACTGCAGTTACAATTGCACGACAGACAAGCTGTAACAGCAGTGATTAAACGATAACCGGTGAAATAATTGAGAAGCCTTAGTCGCGTTATTTGTCGCGATTAAAGATTTTATTGTTGTCCGAGATAGTGCTCGGTCTCTCTCGCGAAAGAACAATCGGTCCCGAGGTTTGGTCGTTACTTTCTTCTAACGAGCACGTGAAACCCGGGCTCGCGGACCCATGAAAACGCGAAAGACTGCACCGTGTCCATTCACGAAGAAGAATGAACGCCCACACGCGCGCTGCGAGCGCCTTTCTATTCTCGACTGGTCGATTCACGCTCGCGCTCACCTGACTCATCCACGAATATCGGGAAAATCTTTTAAAGAATTCCCTGTATACAGTGCCCACGGAACAATTGGATCCATGTATGTAGGACGGCTTTGAGAGACTGTTGAATCGAATTCACCGGACTCGAAATACTCCCGAAAAACTTCATTTCTTTTTTTCCCGTTTTTCGCTAATTCGTCTGTAAACATTCTGATCCTACTCTACTAGCCCCTAACTCCTTCAATACCTTCATTAGCAAGTAACACAATTATTCTAGATTTTCATATTCTCGGATGGTCACGGATTAATTTATGTTTGAGGCATAAAAGTATGCTCTGAAACGTCACGAGTAAACTACAGGATTTCATGCATTTATTGCAATCTGATATTTTACTTTCGATTACTGAAATGATCGAGGAAGAAAACAATCCCTGAATGGCTTCAATTTTGTTATCACTTGTAAGGCACGGTAGCCAGGTACAAAATTCTTGTTTAAAGTTGAAAATAACATAGTTTTAACACATCACCGACCGGTGATTATTGCATAATTTTGAAAAATCTATGGCACATGGCTGAACACTTTTTACTGGAACATTCAATAGCAACAGCAATTTTCATCGTGAACTAACAAGTCACCCTCATATAAAGTCATCTAATAGTTTCATTCAAGATGCAATATGGAAGATATGCTTTCTTTCGGTACAGCACAATTATTGAAAGTCCTATTAATAGGCTTCCGGTAGGTAAAGTTTTGAAATTGTAAATTAAATTGTTTTGAACTTCACCTACTCATTTCTCCCATGAATACGTAAAGAGCTTTCTATACTAAACAGACGATTATTACGCATTCTGCAGAAATGATTGAAGAAGGAAATGTTTACCAACAACTAGATGGGCAAAGTAAACATTTTATGCATCTGTTGCAAGACAGAGGAGCCATTGTAAATCGTTAATTTCTTTCTTCGAATTGAGTCTCCGCAGCGGTACAAGTCTGGCATAATCGGTACAAATCGTAAGCAGAAGGGGCTAAACGTTTCTATAATGTTTCGTGTTTTCGTTTATTTCGGTACTAGTGACCACACGTCTCTTCCGCCCACCTGTCGAATGATTACGCGCCTATTTTCGTGCATGAAGCTGTGCAGAACACATTTTCGCTCGACTTCATCGACATGCAAGAGTTTGATTCCGGTCCCATGACACGATTACTCCGCTTTCTTGGGACGATTTTTTCTCTTTTGTCGCTGTTACCTCGTTCTTGGGACAAGAAGATTGATGAGCACGTAAATTTTAAAGAAGCAATTAATGCTGAAACAATGCAGGCAAATAAATAGATTAACAGCGAGGGTTCTTCGGCAGCCATAAACTCGGCCAACAGCAGACGAGGTTCCGAATCAGCGTGAATAATTTAAACGAATTGGAGCCAAGTAGAATCTAATGTACATACAGTAGGGCTCAATTTATTTATAACTAGATTCATTATATTTTATTACATTCAGTAGGTACATACTCCTTCTGGAAACGAATACAAATCTTGCCGTTTGCCGATGAATTTTAAAGAAGGGTTGGGAAAAAAAATGTGTCACGATTTTGTTCGAACAGTAACTTTCTTATTAGTATATTTAATAAAATAGTACAAAGTGCAATAATGCACTCGTACATTCTCAGAGGAATTTTCTTTGCCATTGTGTCAATTCGACGCCAGGGGCCAATGAAATTGGTAAGCGGAGGGAGGGATGAGAGCCAATAGAGCCTTTACTTTTCGAGAACCGGGTACTCGAGCTATACTAACGACCAGCCAGAAAGATTTACTATCGAGCATAACCGTTCCTCACTGTATCCTTATCTATCGCGTTTAACGATCGTCATGAACGACGCGACGAAAAATTGGACTTCATCGTGCAGTAAATACAAACGTGCAACCAACCGCCCACGCCGACAGAAAATATATAAAGGGGGAAAAAAGTAACGAACAGAGAAACTGATTCTTAAGATATTTTTTAGAAAATATTCATATGCGTACTCGCAACTCCGAAACAAAAAATAAAAATGTCTGACTTCTGAACACTTTACCGATCGGAAGCCTATTAACACGTTCGCTGCCGAGCGACATTTTCAAAAACGGTTCCACCACGCCAACAAATTTTAATTAAATTAATTAATTGTAAAATAAAAATACAGAACATGTATTTACGGGAAAGATATTGAATTTAAATAATTTTTAATTGCTTTATTAATTATACGAGAACAAAGACGTTTTAATCGCTGTAACTGTAAAGAAAATGATACGGCAAGGGGTTAAAAAGTGTTTGGCCATGTACCATAGATTTTTCAAAATTGTAAATTATAAAATATGATCCTTCTTCTAAAAATATTTTTCAATTTTGGGACAAAGTGCTGTTCAGAGAGTGGATATAGAAAGAGAGGAAAAGACTAAAGACGATAAGTGTCGAGTTTCCATGACAATGGATAATATAAACGTTTGGCCTGTTTACAGCTGGACATCGACGACGTGTTCGCTAAATATACCACGTGCTCGGCACATTTTTCCAAACACGTAGGTAGCAGCGTTCATTACAATCCGACTAGAACCTGTTTTGCCACGTTCTTTTCCAACTGCAAGGACGGCCGAGAGGCTGGCTTCCGCGATCCATCCGTTTGTAATTACTAGACCGCGGATCTTAATGCGAAATAACAGTTTTCTATATCGGTTATAGACTGCGGATCTTTATGCATTTATGAGGAAATTGGTTGGGTAAAATATGAAACAGCAAAAGATTAACAAAATTCAAGAATGTTGTATTGTTACTTTTAATATAACAAACTCTTTATGGGACGAAATCAATTTTTATGTTATTCCTGCTTACCACAATCAATGCTAAACAATTTTATTTTGCATAAAGATCCGCAGTCTGATCGGTTATAATAACAACATGAAGTTAAATAGAGACGTGTTTCTTCTTTCGAGCCGCACCCGTCCCTCGTTTTCGCAAGTTGATATGTCCTTTGGTGTCAAATTGACAAAAAAGTGAGAAACCAATATGTGATGGAAAGATAAATAATTATTTCTCCGATCTAAATTTAGAATGAGATTATTCAAAAAACATAACTGAAGTCAAATAGGATATGAAATTCGATTGTCCTTCCTCAGCGCTCACGTTGAAAGATTATTGTTTATTAAACTGATCGTCCGTAGATCTGAATTAAATGAACGAAGAATGCGCTCGAGAAGGAAATTGTTTTATTGTCTCTCTACTTTCTGGCATCGAAAAACTTAGCATAATATACACACAACGAACAAGGTGACTCTCATATTGCGTTCTAAGACGAAAAGTTGTTTATTTCGCTCCAGCGGACATGTAGCGCGGTGTAACATCTCCAATTTTCTCGGCGAAATTTCAATTAAACGACTTATTGGTACGCTGGCAGGAGGGAGTAAAAATGATTCATCTCCGGAGAAATTTGGTATATTAAGATTTTAAGTAAACACGTTTTAATGCGCTTCCGTGGGCACATAGAGAGCGAAGGAGAAGCTTCGGAAATCCTGTTTATCCCAGGAGGCAGAGAATGATGTTAGACACCATTGTCCGAGTTCATTTATTACTCATTTATTAATTCTTCAACTTCCAAAAAAAATTGTCCATGTCAATTGCAAGAAACTCTTTCAATCGACTTAAAAAGTAACGTCTTCTATTGTCTTTTTATATTTCTATTCAGAAATCAATGTACTTTGAGTCGACAGTAAATAAGGTTTAAATCAATTACGTCTGCACACACACTTACAGTATACAAACTAGTCTAATAAAAGAATTTTGTGTGACGCAGTACGAGAGAGATGGCTTCGTCGTCCTGGAGGATTTCTTCAAACCGGAGGAGGTCGAAGAAATGAAAGCCGCAGTCGCGGAGTTCCCGAAAAACATGCCGCCGGAGAACGAGCGATTCATGTTCAACACGGATACGTCGAAACAGGTATGACAAAATTCTTTCGTATCGCCATTGCCAATAGTTCGAACTTAGAATTGAAAATAATAATTGTTTCAGACTAATGATAATTATTTCCTGGAGAGCGCTAACACAGTTAGAATGTTCTACGAAATAGACACGTTGAACAGTGAGGGCAAGTTGCAGGTGGCACCTGAAGTAGCTTTGCACAAGGTAACATAACCGGACGTTGCAACTCTTCGATCTTCAACTACCAATATTAGTTTGATATTATAATAATTAATTTGAAACAAAAACAGGTCGGTCACGCGGTGCATTGGCAGCATCCTACGTTCAAGAAATACTCGTTCGACGAAAGGATCAAGGAACTGATGTTCCAGCTAGATTACAAAGAGCCAGCCATTTGTCAATCCATGATCCTTTACAAGAACCCGTCCACTGGCACGCAAAGTAAGGGATGATTTACCAGACAAACGTATTGGATTGAATGTTTTTACCGTTCTGCAGTTGATCTACAGGGTGACAAGAAATAACGGAGTTAATCATTTCTTATTATAATATAATTCTGTCAAATTGACCAATTTTGAAAAACCAAATAATAACAACCATAACATGGACCTTTAGTATTCATATATTTAAGAAGTTTCGAAATGGCCACCCTTTGCGCCGATACAGAGGCTCAAACGTGTCTTGAAATTTTCGGCAATGGGCCGCTGCTCTTCTGGTTTCATTCGGTCCCACTCCTGGTACAGAGATTTTTTCAATGACTCCAAATATTTTATGGGGCCGAGCACAGGCCCTGGCCTCCAAAATCGACCACACGCTGTAGTCCATCGGGTTGAGATTCGGTGAGTACGGCGGCCATTCCACAGATGCGATGAAACCTGGACAATGGGCTTTGCGCCACTCCTGAGTCGTTTTCGCCCTGTGGGCCGGCGCGGAATCCTGCTGTAACGTCCTTCCGGATCGCCGAGGTGCTGTTGGGCCCACAGAAGTACGACGGCTTCGAGAATGTCCCGTCGATACACTTCTTGGTTGATTTTGACCCCTTGATCCACGAAAACCCTAGCAAATCCCATTTTCCAGGTTTCATCACATCTGCGGAATGGCGGCCGTACTCACCGGATCTCAACTCTATGAACTCCAGCGTTTGGTCGATTTTGGAGGCCAGGGCCTGTGCTCAGCCCCATAAAAGTTTCGAGTCGCTGAAAAAATCTCTGCGCCGGGTGTGGGACCGAATGACGTCAGAAGAAAATTTCAAAACACGTTTGAGCCTCTGAATCGGCTCAAAGGGTGGCCACTTCGAAACTTCTCAACCCTTTGCACTCGGTTGTCCCCTCTGAGGCACCACTAAAAATTGCTGTACCATTATTCAAAATATTGTTTACACTATTAAATATATCGGTATCTAATCAATTATTAAACATTTAGTTATTGTATGAGGTACTATACCAATTTCATATCTACAAAATGTTAAAAATCGCAAGGAATGGAAATATTCTAGATCGGAAAGAAAGTTTAATTTTGCAGTTCAAATAGCTCCGACTGCAAAGGGTTAAATATATGAATAGTAAAGGTCTATGTTATGGTTGTTATCAGTTGGTTTTTCAAAATTCGTCGATTTGACAGAATTATAATAAGAAATGTTTAACTCCGTTATTTCTTATCATCCTGTACTGATTTCTTTGCATTTTCTTCTGTACAAATACCGTGGATCTTTATACGAAATAAAAATTGTCTGCATTGATTGCAAGAAATAGTAACTAAATAATTGAACGGTTACTTCTTCCAACAATTTCGAATTGAACGAAACTTTTGTTACAGGATCCATGCACCAAGACGCGTCGTACTTGTACACGGACCCGGTCTCGGTGGTCGGTATCTGGATCGCTCTGGACGACGCTACTCAGGAGAACGGGTGCCTATGGTTTGCGCCGGGCTCCCATACGAGCGGTGTCCACCGTCGTTTCATCAGAAACAAGGACCCGGACTCGAAGGACCTGTTGATATACGACGGAGGGCTGCCGTGCTACCAGCTGAGCAGCTTCCGGCCGGTGCCAGCGAAGAAGGGCACGTGCGTCGTGATCCACGGACAGGTGGTGCATTTCTCGAACCCGAACAAGAGCAGTAAGCCGCGGAACGCGTACACTTTCCACATAATCGAGACGCAGGACACGGTCTACCCGAAGGAGAACTGGCTGCAACCACCGCCGGAAGGATTCCCGAAACTGTACAGAAATTGAACGCGTTCCGAACGATATATGGCTCGATAAATATCATGGGGAATACAACGATGCAGCACCGCTTGTTACTGTGGCTGTGGCCGTTTTTATTTTATTATACCACATTATACAAAAGTTATTTCTTGTAATATATAGAATTGTTAATAAAAAAAAAACAGACTGTTGAATACATCATTGTCTCGCCACTTTTATCTTCTTTTACATGTACATGGCTCAACCAAACAATGTTATGTACACCCGCGATAAAGATGTTATTTTTAACGAAACATCTATGTATATATATATATATATATATATATATATATACATAGTCATGCATACTTTTTTAAGATACGGTAAGATTCAACAATACTCTTTCATCTGCTTTATACATATGTAGTATGCTCTTATGTACATCTATAACTCGCTAATCTACAGAAATGTGTGCTGAGCTCCTGTAGCTGGCGCAAACCCGTTTTCATCATCTCCTCCTTCAGCTTCACGCAACAGTATATGTCCAAGGGCGACAGATCTTCGTCGGGTAACTTCATTGTTATAGGCAACAATTCCGGAAGGAACGTTACCAATGTTTGATGCAGACCGTCCAACGATCGATAATCGGCACAAGAATCTTTCACTTGTTCCAGTACACTGTAATAAAACGGTCGCTTGTATAATAGCACGCGGTTGAAAGAAGTTTCGAGAGTACAGTAATTTTCTCCGATCGAAGTCCCAACACCCGTGTTTTGAACGGAATTCAATAGTATAGAGTGGCTATATTTTTATGACTGCGTCTACCACCCGACTGCGCCGAGAATTCAAACGACGAGCCGAACATAGAGAAGGACAGAATGAAATAGGATCGCGTGGCCGAAGCGTGTCGCCGTCGCCGGCACAGTTCAAAGAATGTCGCATACGCTGTTCTTCGTTGCGTTCGAAACTTTCATCGTCGATTAAACCACTAAAGTTGAAATTATATCGTGTTTGGTATCATTTTAATCAGAGAAATGCCAGGAATAAGCTAGTGAAAGTCCCATAAACCGATCATTAAAATTAAGAAGTTTGAGCATTCGATTCACTCGAGTCAATGTTGTGGCGTGCACACAGATATAACTTAAAATATAAAAGAAAGTTCTTTGATTTTGTCTCCGATTTGGACGAAAGGTCCCACTGTGCGGCGCAGCGTTGGCCGGCAGTGGAGTGAGTAGGCACTGGACTTAGATTGTACAGGATACCCAGGACTTCGATCGAAGAATTACTGTAATTATCATTTTCAGTAACGTACGCGCTTAGGCTGTGCAACAATCGGTTTACATTTGCCGCAAGCTCCGGCTGTATTTGCTTCACATAGTCCGGGGATGGAGGTGGATTTGGAAAATTGAAGTGAAAACTGCATGGCATTCCTACCGTATTGGCTGCGAATCCACTGTACACAAAAACCATAAACTCTTTAATTCTCTACGTAAAGGATTATGTTGTTCTGGTATGTAACGTTAAAACTTGCCCCATATCGCGAGCGAAAATGTATGCTGCCTCGAAATACTGGAGAGCTTTCTGCGCCCTCCTTTCCCGAGCCGCTACGTCGTCTTCGAATCCAATCACGTCCCGCAACTTTTGATCATTTAGCCGATTCTCGTAAGTACGGCATTGTTGTTTCAACTCCTACAAATATCACATTATGAACAATATCTTATCTTGAGAATTGATTCGATTTCAAATTCACGAAACACATTTTGTATTAATTACGTCAATCCTGTGGCTGACACGTATCATTAATTCGGGATGTTTATCTACATTAACCATTTGAGTCAGTTCGCTGCATTTGTTTAAGATACAAATGACTTCTGTTATTGTTCTGTCGCCTAGAGAAGATGCATTTTTATGATGGATTAAGTTTGTTCGTATTTTATCCTATAATATTGCTACAGCAAAAATTGGATTTTACCAGACACATCTCTAAATATTTGTAGCAGTTCCTTTAGAACAACTTCCGCTTTTCTCAGAAATGACTCGCTCACAGCAGCTATCCAATGTTTTATCGCACACTGGAGAGCAGTTACGACTGTCCATGGTGGTCTTATGATAACGTGTCTTTCCCAAGAGTCTCCGTATAATACATGCATCTCACTGCTGACTATCTGCAATTAAAATACTTTGTAAATACAGTGTCCCTTCTTTTATCGTGTACTAAACATACATATGTTCTCGTATGATATACTTACCACGGTTAAAAACTCTTTCATAGTCATTTTCACGTCATTAAATATTTCGTTTGGTATGTGGCGTTCCTCATTTAAAATCGGGTCTAAGCTCAATCCATCCTTATTTCGTTCATTCAAACTGGAAGACAAACTGTTCGTACAGTTCGTCGCGTTAAGATAATCAATTTTCTCAAGAGGATCGTTCCTTCCAAGCGTTGCTATGTCGTAAATCATTGCTTTATTGCAAAGATTAATATCATACGACATCAACACCTACGTTCAGACAGAAGAATTAGAATTGCAACTACTCCAAACAGAATTTATACTTTTTGTACGATTAAGTACGTACTACAGATTTCTCCAATTCGCGAATTTGTAAACACGTTTGTAAAATCTCATCATCTGGACAATCGATAAAAAATTTTTCTTTATTTCTTGAGGCGTCCTCCCGCGTTTGTCCAACAACATATGGATGTTTAGAAGAAAACAATTGATTAATGTAGTTGATAGCTTTCCTTGCTTTCGCGGACAGTATTGCTGATTTGGTTTTACCATTGTTATTTTTAATGTAATCGAGTTCCTGTTAAAAAAAGATTTCTTTATAAAGTTTTTATAAAAAAGTATATCGAAGAGTGTTATTTAATACTCAGCTTACACGTATAACAGTCCATGGAATAACAATGAAAGGTTGATCGAAAGTCTTAAAAACCGTTTCTTTCGCTAAATCAATAGCATTAATGTTTGATAAAAACACATTTGTATCGACAACGATGTACAGCTGCTTTTTCTCTTGTTGTCCTGATACTAGCGGATGACTTAAACTGTGATTCGGTACACTGCACGACACATCGGTATTGTTCACTGTGCAAAGTTGTGTTCTAACAGCTTGGACCTATACGGAATATATAAGAAGAATCTTAAAAATCATTTTATACAAACTTGCAAAATGTTTAGTAAAATATGTGACATTACCTCGAATGTAATTTTTTCATCTTCCAATGGCTCCCAATCCATCTCCTCGTAAAACGAATTATCGTTGGATCGTTTCACTAAATCATTCACTGTCGTCACAGTTTCCACAGATAATACTTTTGATTTTTCAATAGAAGAAGCTTTATTAATTGGGATTTTATCTTTGGAAACTTTGTCCTTTAAACGTGTCAATCTAACTTCTATATTTTTGTAAAGGCTTGGTAATTTCCCCCCTACAACTATAGTACACCAAATAAAACACAAATTCATAACGCTGACAAGATAATAAGTAGACTGCGGATCTTTATGCATTTACAGCTTCTGAGAATTTAGATCTACGAAAGCTACTACCACTGAAAATAGCATTTTATTTAGTTAGCCCTTCTTAAAAATCGTCTCGAAAATTTGCATAAACTTCCGCAGTTTAATAATAAGAGTATTATGTACCATGTTTATCTGCCAAAGGGAGACTCCGCGATATATCGATAACACTATCTGAATTTTCAGTAGTACTATTTTCCAGTGTTAAGCTTTTCCTTAATTGCTCCATACGTTCTTTTCCCATATTCTTTCTCAAAGATTTTCGGGTTCTTTTTGTGATTGACGTCGCAATTAAACTTGGGTCGCATGTTTTCCTTCTCGTGTCACTTTTCTCTGCAATTTAAATACTACATAAGTATAATATTTACACTTTCGCGACAGTAATTAATTCGTAACGCTAACATTGCCTAAATTCTGTTATAAATAAATGAGAATACCTTTGTTTCTTAATCGTTGTTTAACTGGAAGATTTTCAGAAGATGTACTATTATCCTTATCATCTTCGGCTTTCTGTGATTTAGTTTTCTTTTTCTGCTTCTTCTGTTTTAGTTTTTGAAAAATCGCTTGCATTTGCGGCGTATAATTCATCATTGAACTTCCGTTGCTTTTAGACGGAGACGACAATGGGGTACTTTCTTTAGTTGTCTGTGTTGACGATTTTGTACTATCTTTGGAACATTTTGGGCTTCGCGTTTTAGACGTCATTTCCTTTTCTTTTTTCACAAGCATCTTCTCACGAATAATCCGCATCTGTGGAGTTTCTTTCTCTTCATTGGTTGTCACCAATGATTGTTTGAGAGATCTTCTAGCAACCAGTTTCTTTCGTTTTTTAATCTCTGTTTCCGGTACATCGTGTTCTGGTGTGGAAGGCTGAACACTTTTACGTCTTCTGTTCGATTCTTCCGATTTCTTTCCGACCTAAAATTAAGCACAGGAATAGTTTCTTTTCTTCGTTAATATAACAAAGTCGCTTTCGAAGATAATCATTTTTCTATTATTCGCAATGCGTATATATTCGATACATCCGAAAACAGTTATTTTGTAAGGTTAGAATGTGAACATGTGTTATAAAACACAATAATTTAAGATGATTAATGTCAATAATTAGGAAATTGTCGCTACCTGTTCCGACTGCTGTTCTGTCGGTTCCTCCCAAGAAGACTGATTTGTTTTCACATTGAAATAGTACACTCGATCCGGATGTGTTTTCGAATTGAGAACAATCCAATTTTTTGGCAAGTTTTGCTTCATCATTTTGATAAATCCTTTTCAGCTTCACCGCAAATCGATTCGAATACACAAAATACGACCTCGTTACTACGCGTCATCACTATTCACATGTCATACCCTCTGAAATAAACATAGTGTCATCACAAACAAAACGTTTTTGTTATGGAATGTTCCGAATTCCAAAACGTTCAATTTCAACAACAGAAACTATTTCTATAAACACTTCATTTACCTGTTTCATATATATTTGTCTTATCTATCAAAGTGTCTTATATTTATCTTTGTTTATGTTTTTAGATGTCCTATTAAAGAAAATCACTATGGAGACAAAATAAAGAAAGTGTTGGACTCAGTGGTGCTCAGTGGTGGTGAGGTGGTGAGACATTGTGCAAGATTTGTGAAAGGTATCACATGACCACATGACACATGGTCCAGAAGCGTGGAATAGCGTCGTGGAAGTGTGGAAGGGGAAGGTACAGTGGGTACAGTGGAGAAACAAGTTTGGCGACTCTGCGACCAGGTGACGTCGAAATTTCTAGGGAATTTGAAACATTGTTTCCAATTCTTTCCTGTTGTTTCCATGGTTGTTTCCTACCATTTTTTCATATATAAATCATTTCTAATTTTTTCATGTACAGTCTCCTCTTCCTACTTCGTCCAGTGGTCCAGAAAAAGAAATCCAAGGAAAAACTTAAAGAAACGGCAACATATATATATGATATATGTATATATAATGTATAATGGTGCATTCCGATTCACGCATGATGCGCATACACTGTATAGTGTATGCATAGAGACTCCTATGAGACTCCTATACTACACTATACAGTGTATGCGCATCATGCGTGAATCGGAATGGACCCAATGTATATTTGTATATGATAAGTCCAGGGACACCTATGTTCGAGACACGAACATTACAGGTATTGACAAGAGTTTCGTTTCTATATAGTACACTCCGCGCCCTTGCTGTGGAAACACAGTCCGATGGGTTCTTGTCTTTCCAGTCTTTCGCCATTAGAAATTCATTTGCTTTCTGTCTTCAGTAATTGTTGTAAAAAAAGACACGATCGTATGCACAGAAAATCGTAAGCCAAACCGTAGTACCATACCAGCGTGAAACGCAAACGTTTCCCTTTTGCATATATTACTGCACGAGCGATGGCAAACGAAATAGACAAACCAATGTACCGAATAGTAAATAACAACCTCGACGATGATGATTTGAAGTTTTTCACTACTATAGATGAACCTACGAAAGAATGGATCAATTACTTAGAATACGTATGGAAATTGTGTAAGTATAACATGCATGTAAAAAAATGTCAATATATATTTATTACTGTATTTATTAATATCGTTTTATACAGGGAAGAAGTGCGATGGCATAAGTTGTATACTGAATGAATATTTTGCAACTGCTCCTAATCCGTACGTGAGCACATTGAAAATTATTGTGAATCTCTCGGACTATAAAAATGCGAAACGGAAACCGTCGTTACCGTTTACAGGTTTATGTTTCTTTCTAAGACTAATTATTGCTTTGTACAAGTAGTTTGTCATTCGTTGCTATAACTAGATTGCAGATTACTCTTGAATGCATTTGAAGTTTGTATGATCTGTTGAGAATATAATTTGACTTCGAACAAAATGCATCGATTACGAAAAAAGGGAGTTACATAAAAACTGATTTGTTCTCTCTATAATTTCTGTAGGTTGTAAATGATGTACCTGTAATATTAAACTCATCTTTCGCAAGTTCATGAAGTTTGCACTCTACAAATAGCTGTTGTTAAACTCTTGCAAGTATAAAATGAAAACTATGGGTATAGCAGTTTGCGTTTTTATTACAGTCATAGAAGAGTTTGAAAAGTGGAGAAAGAAGCAGGAAGAACTGCAAGAAGACGTGTTAGTCGAAGACTTAAAAATAGTTGCATTTCGACTAGTGGTCGAACAAAAGAGTATGGAGCTATTCCAATTATTCGCTCGTACATATGAGTTTGTAAAGCATAAGGAATTATTTATTCCTTTCACACAGGTACAATTATGAAACGCGTAATGTAATTGGAATAATTCAACTAACGAAGTGATTTTTCTGTGTATGCTCTTTTAGAAGATGATCGCAGCAAAGAAGTTTAAAGAAGCTGCACAATATGCAACTGTGTTGAAGTTGCAAAAAAGCTTCAAAGATGTGCAGGTTTTGTTGTTGCCGCTTATTCTGCAAAACAAGCTATCGATCGTCGACGACTTTCTGGCTGGTGAGCCAGAAATCCAAAAGTGTTTGGTCCAGTACTTGGACAATTTAATTGCCTCGGATACAAGTATGCACAGGCAATTAGAAGAATTCATACTGTAAGTTTTAATAGTTCAACAAAAATAAACGTTAAGATAGAATAATATTTCTTGACGTATTACAGGGAGCAGAAAATACCAGATGTAAAGATTTCCACAACGGACAGGAAACCGTTGAGTAAATTGATAGCACGTTTTGTCAAAATACATAACCTTCCCCTAACCATGTGCGAAAATGTAAATAAAAAGCGAAACGAAGGTGCTTTGCACTTCATCATTCGCAAACGATACATGGATAACAGTTTAAGTATGTTCATTCTCTGAACAATGATGCAGCACTGAAAGAATCGAAATAAACTTCTACTCATTTTTTAAAATTTAGGTCTCGATAGTTTTCGGGAGATGGTACAGGAAACTGTATCACAAGATGAAAACTTACAAAATGATCTAATAAGATCTCTCATCAACGTACGAGATGGGAAGGAAGGATTGTATTGGGTGAGAAGATTCCAGATGCCTAAGGAACAATGGCCAGGGCCCATTGTATATGAAGCTGAATTAGCGGAAGCTAATGGTAATCAAATGTCTCGATGTACCTTTCAATTATAATGTGATATTTATAAAATTGTCTTGTTTAGAAAACAGTGAGGAAGCTTCTACTAGCAGAGTAGAAGAGACAAGTGACTGGGATAATTGTGAAAATTATCACGAATTACGTTTACCACGTGATTCCATTACGGTGGTAGATAATGCGGAAAAGTTCGAGAACTTTTTGGATTGTGGTCTGAGAAATGTCGGTATTGTCGGGATAGATACTGAATGGAAACCGAATTTCAGTAATATCTTCATTTAAGCATTTACTTTTCTGATGTTGCGTATTTTCGAACAAAACAAGAATCTCATACTTCTGTTGATTATTAGGTACAAAAAAAAGCGAATTAGCTATGATACAGATAGCTACACCGGACCGAGTTTACATTCTAGATTTGACTACAATGGCAAACAGGTCGAAGGCATTATGGACAGAGTTAGCCATATGCTTATTGCAAAACAACAATATACTAAAACTTGGTAAATATTTCATGTAATTAAAAACATTACTGTATGGCACTATTTTAAAAATACCATGTTAACATATTGTCGACTCGTCATGAGTTTACTCGTGTTTCTTTGCATGTAATCGTTACATGCTGACCACTTTATTTGATTTATTAGTTTAATATTTTTCTGCAATTGTAATGTGTTACAGGGTTCGGAATAGATCATGACTTAAAAATGATACGCGACAGTTTGCCGCTTTTCTCAAACATCCAGGCTCAGGGATTTCTGGATATCGTCGATTTATGGAAGAAACTGATAGAGCACCAATTTGTATTCCCAAACACGTACGCAGTCGACGACCAATTTTCCAAAAAGAATTTAAGCAAACTCGTGGAGCTTTGTTTTGGAAAAAAGTTGAATAAATCGGACCAATTTTCGAACTGGGAGCAGCGGCCCTTAAGAGAAGGGCAAATAATATATGCGGGTCTTTACTCATTTTTTCCCTAGTATCTAACTACTGAAAAAAAACAGTTATAATAATATCTTAATTATCTTATCACAGCGTTAGACGCGTACTGCTTATTGGAAATATATAACGTTTTCGAGACTCAATGCGCTCGACTAAATATTCCATTTGCGAATATTTGCCTGGAGGTGCAGAAAATGCCGTATAAAACAGCGAGAAAAAGTACAAAAACATGTGCGGATAAGGTAAGTTTTAATATGACGAAATAACTAATCACTTTTCTTGGCGTAAATGTTGGTCCCATATGAGTTTGTACGTATTTGAATGCAGCCGTATGTACCTGAAACTGGGATGTTGACGTCTCATGTGTATAATGATTCTAAGCCGTCGGGATCTGTTACGAAAATGAGCAATCCTACAAGTACACCTTATTGCTCGCAAATGGTTAAGAAACCAAAAATACCAATTTACAAGTGGCGCGTTGTCTGCGATTCGAACCTAGGTGGACTGATAACGAAACTTCGAATATGTGGTTGTGATACCCTTCGTGCGTCAGTCGATGACGCAATAAACATAGCTAAAAAAGATGGGAGAATATTTTTAACGCAATATTCACATTATCAGAAGGTAAGATTTATCTCACAAATGTAATAATAATACTCGGATAAAGCTAATAGAATTGTTTTACACAGCTTTCGCAACATCTACCGCGTCACCAAAAATATTTTGTGTGCCCGGATTCGTATGAAACCCAATTGAGAAAAATTTTACATCATTTCGGAATTAGTATTTATGAAAAGGATATTTTTTCCCATTGCAAAGTTTGCAATAGCAAGGAATTCACGAAAGTTCCGAAATTGATATTGGAACAACTTTACGAGAGGTTCGTCGTAAATTTTATTTAAAATATTCTAATAAGCGCGACAGCGATGCTAATCAATTTTTATAATTAGGTTCCAGAAAAACAAAGGGGAGGTCGTGAAGTGTACCTATTTTTTCGAGGACACAGATCCAACTATTAAAAGTTATAACTATGACAAAATAGACGATCGACGATGGACCTTAAGTTTTAATTGTATAAAAATGGCGACGTTTACGACCAAATATAACGTAGCAATTAGAATGAATGAACTATCGCCAGATTTCTTAAAAACAGAAAAGTATTTTTACGTCTGCGAGAGGTGCGGAAAAGTAAATGGTCTAGGGCATATATTTGAAAAAACTCTAAACTTTTACAAAGACCTTATTGTTGATGCCTAAGTCGTAATTATATGTGATATAGCGTCGAGACTGTACTCAAAATCTGGGAATGCACAAATCAAAAATTATATTCGTTGGTTTGAGTCAGTGACAACTGTTCCTATGATGTTATCTACTATTATATTTATCCTTGAAAATTGCTATTTTTTTATTTTAAAAACATTTCTAGTATATCCGAGAATTTAGTTAATTTAGTATATGTTGTGAGAAAAAGATATTTAATTCTTCTTTTATCTTTATTGTTACGTATAGTATTATTTTTGATGTTGTTCTCTCTTATATGTAAGAGAGTTGTTTGTTTATTAGTAAACAAGATTTTAATATCGTAGAAAAAGGAAAGTTACATGATACATGAAAGTGTTCTCGATACGTTGTGTGAAAAATGATACACAATGCAAACATACAAAAGTATATGACTGTACATCTTTTCTTATTTGTATTACTTACTAATATATTTATTTACGTACAGTTGTGGAATCTCATACAGAGATATTGAAACTATAATACAATTTATTTTTCATGCAACATATTCTTATCGTATAATATATAATAGTATTATATATAATACATAGATCTATTCAACAAGTATAAAAAACATACTACTAGCTTCTATACAGTTTTGAATGACAAAAGATGCTTCACCTTGTTATGTAAAAGCGAGCTAATTCAACATACTTGCTGTTGACTATAATTACTTTTATATATATTTACGCTTTAAGTTTCATTGATTTCTTTTTGTCAGGAAGTACTATGTAAACCTTTCGTTTCCATTGAATCGTCGAATAAAGTTGTAAACCATTTTACCTTTCCAGAGATTGTGTTGTGAAAAATAATACAATACGATCTGTGTTAAAATTACTTCTCTTTTAATAGTATAGATACGCATGTTAATATAAATATCAATTCGAATATATGCAATGCTATCAGTTTAAGTGCTCGCAGCATCTGCAATAAATTCAGCTGGTTCAACAAGTCGTTTCTTTCCATGTGGTGGAGGTCCAAGTAATTTCACTAGATCGTCGTATGTCAATGTTTCCTTTTTCAGTAGCTCTTCAGCCAACTATAAATATATAAAAGGAAATGAAAAATACTGGAACACAAAAATGAAAGTAACGAATAGCTGTGTACATACCAGTTCTAACTTATTATCGTTATCTATTAGTAACTTCTCTGTTGCTTTGTACACTTCTGTAACGATCTTTCGTACTTCAACGTCCATTAAATTTGCCATTCTTTTGCTGTATAATTTTTTCACTTTCTGTAAGGAAAAATCATACAATATTTGATACGTTATTGCAATGTTAAAATACAGTGCCTCTTGCTGATCAAATACATGGAATATAAATCAATTTATACAATAGTAAACATTCAAATTTTTAATAAAACTTGTGTGTCCGAATAAATACTTTTCACCTTCTACAAGTATTTAACCCTTTGCACTCGAATGGCGAGTCTGAGGCGCCACTAAAAATTGTCCATACCATTATCCAAAACAGTTTTAACATTCTTCAATTTGTCTGTATTCTATAAATTGTAAAAAGCTCAACTGTTATAGATATAAGAAAACAGGTTCAATTTCATGTGCACAATGTAAAAAAGATTACATGGAACAAAAATGATCTGGGTTAAAACAAATGTCTTGATTTTGGAGTTCAAATTGCTTCGGGTGCAAAGGGTTAACACTTTTTTAATTCTTACGTGGTCAGCTAAACCTATACATAGTAACGTAAAGTGTATCAATCTTACCGTGCTTGTAGCTTCTTCATCGAAAGAGATTAAACCCACATTAGGACTCATACCAAATTGCTGCACTTGTGAATATGCCATTTTCGTTATTTTCTTCAACTCGTTTTCCGCTGCGGTTGAAGTTCTATTAAATTTCAAGATTTCCGCGACTCTACCACCTATCATCATACACATCTTCTCAAACAGTTGCTCTTTACTATAGAGCTTCTGATCTGTCGGGGTATACTGAGAGAAGCCCAAACTCATGTGTGTTCTTGGTACTATCGTCACTTTTAGCAGAGCATCGGTATGTTCCAATAACCAACCCACTAATGCGCGTCCAGCTTCATGATAAGCAACTACCTTTTTCGTAGTTTGTGTTAGCGTACCGGTCTTTTTCGCTATACCTCCTATTGTTCTATCGATTGCATATAAAAGGTCGTTACTACCGATCGATGTTTTCTTGTCTCTCGCTGCGTGTAACGCCGATTCATTGCAAACGTTTGCGATGTCAGCGCCTAGAAATGTATTACTTGTTAAACAGAGAAGGGAAAAAGATGAAGGTAGAGTAACATGGGGAATTTACTAATAATAATTCCATACAATACCACTGAAACCAGGTGTCAGATATGCTAAATATCCAGAATATTGATTAGGCTTCCCTTCCAAAGACAGCGTTTTCAGATGACATTCGAAAATTTGTTTCCTTTCATCTAGAGTAGGAAGATCGATCAAAATGTGCCTGTCGAATCTTCCAGGTCTCAGTAACGCTTTATCTAGAACGTCTGCTCTGTTTGTCGACGCTAAAATAATAACGTCTTGCGCAGTTGTCATTCCGTCCATTTCTACTAATAGTTGATTTAATGTCCGTTCAGATTCATTATTGCCAAATTGATCCCTTCCTTCTGATCGTTTTTTGCCCACTGCATCTATCTCATCTATGTATATAATGCTAGGTGCTCTATTGAAATAGGTGAAGTGAGAAGGTGTTGAAACAGCATCTACTAGAGGTGTGCGAGAACCCGAAAATGTTTAGTACCCGATGGTCGATCCCGAATAAAATTCTTGACCCGCCTCGACCTGACATTTTCGGTTTCTCGCACACCTCCAGTTTCTAAGCTTTTCGTTTAAATATGAAATCGTGACCACAACCGAACCTTTTCTTAGCCTGTGCAAATAGATCTCTCACACGTGCAGCACCTAGTCCACCTAACATTTCAATAAATTCGGAGCCATTCATCGACAAAAATGGAACATCCGATTCTGTTGCAACTGCTTTAGCTAAAAGTGTTTTGCCGCATCCTGGCGGTCCTAACAGCAGCGCTCCTAAAAACAACATCAGTAATAAAAGATAGTTGGTAAAATCACAGGATGAGAAGGTAGAGTTTGGAAACTTTAAGCTACCTTTGGGTACCTTAGCGCCAAGTTTCTTATACCGCTCAGGATGCTTCAGGTAATCGACAAATTCCATAACTTCTGTCTTTGCTTCGTTTAATCCAGCTACATCTTTGAAATGCACACCTTTACCAGAGAATGGCTCTACTAATGTGTATTTTGCACTTTTCTTCTGCGTGATGAAATCCATTGGATTCCGAAATTTTTGAGTACGGAATATACGTACTAATAAATAGAGAATTGCTCCGAAAAAGAGCAAGCCAAAAATCGAGTTTTCAGTTTCTTTTCGAATATATCGAATTGGAATTCCATTCTCTGTACAATTAACATAGAATTTCAATATATGGTCAAATAAATATTTAATGTTAACGTGTACATGTATGTTATACCTGCTGAAATACCCATTTTCTTTTCCAGTTCCCTAATTTTATCCTCCATAGTATTAGCATAATTAAAATCTATCACGGTGAATGATTTGTTCATTGTCATATGTCCTTTATATATAGCACCGGGGTGAAGCAATACAGTTACTACAGGTCCAGCAATCTGAATTTCTTTGACTTCTCCTTTTAGAAGCATTTCATTTACGAAATCATTCCAATCGAAATGATTCTGAGATACATCAACAAAAGCTCGGTTAAATAAGTTACAACATTATGCAATATAATCCTCAAATTGTTTGGCCAACTTTGACTATACATTTTACTGTACATGCTAAGGAAAATGCGTAAGTTTATTACATTAGTATAGTTTTCGAATATATATGGCAAATGGTGCACAATTTGTCTCTGTAAAATATGTATGATCTTAACTAGAGCATCCAAGAAAATTAGAGGCATTTATACACCTCTAGTATTGGTAAGATTGAATTACACGCAGGCGACAGAATGTACTAGTAAAAGTGAACTAAACAATTTGTAAATGTATTCGATATTTGCATGTATTCACGTGTGTGTAAACAACAAACCTTTGATGTTTCCATGCTAAATCTGTAGGCCATGATTAACAGTATGATAACAAAGCCTAGAAGCAGTACTTTGCTTGTCAACATATCAAAATTTGGATCTCTGTCGGGTTTCTCATCGGGAGATTTAGAAGACTTCTCGGAGGATCTTCCGTTTGTTTTATTTTTATCCGATAATCTCGAGGTTGTGCTAAAATTTCTTGTACTAACCATCCACGGAGAACAATAAATTCTAACCGGCTCATTTTTGCGAAGCAACAATCGTATCGAATTGAATTCTCTACACACATCTATGTAAAGCTGAAACAAACATCTATTTATAATTACATCACGCAATCGTCGCGAAAATAAGGCAATAAGCTGATTACTTACGCGATGTGATGCCGGAAAACATAACCTCTTTACCTTATTACTGATATTTAATAACACAGCATTGCTAGCTCCATGTTTCTTCCAATTATACTTAAATAATGAACTAATAAGTCTTTGCGAAACGACATATCGTCGCTTCGGGCAATTTATTAAATTTTGCATACCTTAATCGTATGAACTAAAATAGTATAAACACATCGTTCAACTTAGTGAAACTAATAAGAGGTTACGCAGAGTTGTGTCATCGATTTCAACTGGATTTATTTCGACGAAAATAAACAGAAACATATATATACATGAAATTACTAATAAATCAAAAATAAAGACGGATATTATAAAAGCAACGGTATGTTATGATAATGAAAAAATAAAAAATTGTCGAAGAAAATTTATTATCCACAAATCATTCAAACGCACGGACTGTACCTTTTAAACTTCCACTCGTCAAAATATTATAATCATTTATAATAGACTAAAATATACCTATATCACTCAAGCGTCTGGCCATAAATTCATCTATGCTTCTAACGGTTCTAACGTTCTAACCAGTTCTAACAGAGAACAGCTTATATTTCAGCAATTAGATCCTCTCTGTAGATCATATATGTATATGGTCTAAAATAGTATCTCGTCGGTGCTACGGTTACCGACCAGCACAGTGTTGGGCAATAAATAAATTTATTTAAATAAATAATTATTTAAATAATGATTTAAATAACAAGTTATTTGTTATTTGGATATTCAAATAAAACGCAAAAATAATTATCTATTATATGAGCAAGTCTAAATGAATTTATTTAAAATAATAAAGTCAATTGTTATTTACAAAACATGCGAATGTTCATATGGTTTAAAAGTTATTCTGTATCTCGAGTTTTATTGTCCATCTTTACGAAAAAATTAGATGGCAAGGTGGTCAAGGGAGTGCTCGTTAACATCAGTAGCAAAAGGAATTGTTATAAACATTAAACAGCCAGATAGAATAAATTTATCTGTGAATTGTATCGAATAAATTAATGCGTGCGAATGTTCATGGTTTAAAAGTTATTCTATATTTCGAGTTTTATTGTCTATTTTTACGAAAAATTTAGATGGCAAGGTGGTCAAGGGAGTGCTCGTTAAAATCGTTAGAAAAAGGAATTGTTATAAACATTAAACAGCCAGATATAATAAATTTATCTGTGAATTGTATCGAATAAATTAATGCGTGCGAATGTTCATGGTTTAAAAGTTATTCTATATTTCGAGTTTTATTGTCTATTTTTACGAAAAATTTAGAAGGCAAGGTGGTCAAGGGAGTGCTCGTTAACATCGTTAGAAAAAGGAATTGTTATAAACATTAAACAGCCAGATAGAATAAATTTATCTGTGAATTGTATCGAATAAATTAATGCGTGCGAATAATGTTCATGGTTTAAAAGTTATTCTATATTTCGAGTTTTATTGTCTATTTTTACGAAAAATTTAGAAGGCAAGGTGGTCAAGGGAGTGCTCGTTAAAATCGTTAGAAAAAGGAATTGTTATAAACATTAAACAGCCAGATATAATAAATTTATCTGTGAATTGTATCGAATAAATTAATGCGTGCGAATGTTCATGGTTTAAAAGTTATTCTATATTTCGAGTTTTATTGTCTATTTTTACGAAAAATTTAGAAGGCAAGGTGGTCAAGGGAGTGCTCGTTAACATCGTTAGAAAAAGGAATTGTTATAAACATTAAACAGCCAGATAGAATAAATTTATCTGTGAATTGTATCGAATAAATTAATGCGTGCGAATAATGTTCATGGTTTAAAAGTTATTCTATATTTCGAGTTTTATTGTCTATTTTTACGAAAAATTTAGAAGGCAAGGTGGTCAAGGGAGTGCTCGTTAACATCGTTAGAAAAAGGAATTGTTATAAACATTAAACAGCCAGATATAATAAATTTATCTGTGAATTGTATCGAATAAATTAATGCGTGCGAATGTTATGGTTTAAAAGTTATTACGTATCACGAAAACTATTAGCCACTTTGACTAAAAAATTAGGTGGTCAGATAGCCAAGGGATTGCTTGTGGACATCGCTGTCAAATAGAATTGTTATAAACATTAACCAGCTCGAAATAATAAATTTTTCAATAATTGTCACGGCGATCGACATCGATCGATATTCGGCGGAGTGGGGGGCGCCGCTCGAGCTCGGCAGATCGGCGAGAGCTCACCGGTGGTCAGTCAGTCGGGGCGGGGGAAGCGGGGTGAGCGGACGTGCTGCAGGACCAGGAGCGCCAGGAGAACCGGAGGGACCAGAGGTGGACTAGAGGTCATCTACAGTTACCCTGGCCTACCTTCAACCGTCAATTCAAGGAACAACGGTAAGTTTGATTACTAATATTTTTCAAAATTTCTTTTGTATTTTTAAACTCGTCCTTCATACTTTTGAAATTTTTATCGAGACTTTCAATGAAGACTATTGAGTCTTCTTCAAATTTATCAATTTTATTCTTTATAAAAATCACATTTTGAGCGTCCCACTCGTATGCAGGATTATAATTGCTCTTGTGAGCTGCTTCGTTGGTTGTTTTCGTACTCGTGTGCGGGGTTATAGTTATTCTCTTAAGATAAGAGTACTTGTCCACGTCGTTGGCAAAAGGAATTATTATAAACATTAATTATGTAGCTAGAATTAATAAATGTCTCATGGCATTATCTTCTATATAATAAAAATCAATTCTGAATAAATTAATGCGTGCGAATGTTCATGGTTTAAAAGTTATTCTATATTTCGAGTTTTATTGTCTATTTTTACGAAAAATTTAGATGGCAAGGTGGTCAAGGGAGTGCTCGTTAACATCGTTAGAAAAAGGAATTGTTATAAACATTAAACAGCCAGATATAATAAATTTATCTGTGAATTGTATCGAATAAATTAATGCGTGCGAATGTTCATGGTTTAAAAGTTATTCTATATTTCGAGTTTTATTGTCTATTTTTACGAAAAATTTAGATGGCAAGGTGGTCAAGGGAGTGCTCGTTAACATCGTTAGAAAAAGGAATTGTTATAAACATTAAACAGCCAGATATAATAAATTTATCTGTGAATTGTATCGAATAAATTAATGCGTGCGAATGTTCATGGTTTAAAAGTTATTCTATATTTCGAGTTTTATTGTCTATTTTTACGAAAAATTTAGATGGCAAGGTGGTCAAGGGAGTGCTCGTTAAAATCGTTAGAAAAAGGAATTGTTATAAACATTAAACAGCCAGATATAATAAATTTATCTGTGAATTGTGTCGAATAAATTAATGCGTGCGAATGTTCATGGTTTAAAAGTTATTCTATATTTCGAGTTTTATTGTCTATTTTTACGAAAAATTTAGATGGCAAGGTGGTCAAGGGAGTGCTCGTTAACATCGTTAGAAAAAGGTATTGTTATAAACATTAAACAGCCAGATATAATAATTTTATCTGTGAATTGTATCGAATAAATTAATGCGTGCGAATGTTCATGGTTTAAAAGTTATTACGTATCACGAAAACTATTAGCCACTTTGACTAAAAAATTAGGTGGTCAGATAGCCAAGGGATTGCTTGTGGACATCGCTGTCAAATAGAATTGTTATAAACATTAACCAGCTGGAAATAATAAATTTTTCAATAATTGTCACGGCGATCGACATCGATCGATATTCGGCGGAGTGGGGGGCGCCGCTCGAGCTCGGCAGATCGGCGAGAGCCCACCGGTGGTCAGTCAGTCGGGGCGTGGGAAGCGGTGTGAGCGGACGTGCTGCGGGACCAGGAGCGCGAGGAGAACCGGAGGGACCAGAGGTGGACCAGAGGTGGACTAGAGGTCATCTACAGTTACCCTGGCCTACCTTCAACTGTCAATTCAAGGAACAACGGTAAGTTTGATTACTAATATTTTTCAAAACTTCTTTTGTCTTTTTAAACTCGTCCTTCATACTTTTGAAATTTTTATCGAGACTTTCAATGATGACTATTGAGTCTTCTTCAAATTTATCAATTTTTTTCTTTATAAAAATTACATTTTGAGCGTCCCACTCGAATGCAGGATTACAATTGCTCTCATGAGCTGGTTCTCTGGTTGTATTCGCACTCATGTGCAGAATTATGATTGGTCTTCTGACTGTTGAATTGAATTTCCAATTGTTTGCATCGGAACTTTCACAAGTCCCGCTTCGAAACATTTTCATATCTTGTCTGAAATTGGTATTCCTCCGATCGGAGGTCCCCCAGGGGCTCACTCACGGATGGTGCCGTGAGTGAGTACGGGGTGTCGCGTCCCCGGGGTACCCGAATCGCCTATAGGCCGCACCCGTGTGCGGGGTTAGTTTGGCTCTCGTGAGCTGGTGTTAGGTTGGCTCTCGTGAGCTGGTTAGATTCGCACTCGTGTGCGGGGTTTGTTTGGCTCTCGTGAGCTGGTGTTAGGTTGGCTCTCGTGAGCTGGTTAGATTCGCACTCGTGTGCGGGGTTTGTTTGGCTCTCGTGAGCTGGTATTAGGTTGGCTTTCATGAGCTGGTTAGATTCGCACTCGTGTGCGGGGTTTGTTTGGCTCTCGTGAGCTGGTGTTAGGTTGGCTCTCGTGAGCTGGTTAGATTCGCACTCGTGTGCGGGGTTTGTTTGGCTCTCGTGAGCTGGTATTAGGTTGGCTCTTGTGAGCGGGTATTAGGTTTGCACTCGTGTGCAGGGTTATGTATTGTTATGTCTAACTATATTATTAGTCTGTTTCAGCTAGAATACACCAAGAACAAGTCATACCAACAAGAAGACATACCAAGAAGAGGACACACCAAGAAGAGGACACACCAAGAAGAGGACACACCAAGAAGAGGACGTACCACGAAGTTGTAGTTTTATTCGCCGAGGGAGGTCCCCCAGGGGCTCACTCACGGCCGCATCCGTGAGTGAGTACGGGGAGTCGCGTCCCCGGGGTACCCGAATCGCCGATAGGCCGCACCCGAGTAAGTCGAGTAATTATTGTCTTAAATTCACGTTACTCGTTTTCTTGATTCCGACACAGCCTTCTGCTGTGTCGGACCTTGCTTGTATGTACCAGACCGATTGGAGCCGGTATTCGGCGTCGATACATTGAGAGGGGTGGTTCATTGAGACCTGTTCACTCGTATTGCCATTCCCTCTGTTCGTAATCCTACCCACGTTACCTCAATGCTTTGCGTTGCCTGGTGGCAGGTAGTTGGCAGAGAAATTCTCTGTTCGTCATCCTACCCACGTCATCTCAATGCATTGCGTTGCCTGGTGGCAGGTAGTTGGCAGAGAGATGGTGTTACGTTTGATCACTTCTCACTGTCCATTCCTCTTGGTGAGGACACGTCAGGTATCGGCTCTGACCGGAGCTGCACTGCAAGCATTGTACGCGCCGCGGCACCTTCGAACTAGAGCCTTCTGCTCTGGTTCGCTCTTATTTTTTAATTTGAAAGAATCAGAGCCTTCTGCCTGATTTGCCTTTAATCCCCCGTGGATCGGAGACTTCTTCTCCGATTCACACCTTTTGCTCCGCGATAATTGCTCGACTTGCGTGCGTAATTTAGTATAATTCCATCGACTTGCGTGCGTTAGTTATTAAGATTGTATATCGTCGTTCTAAATATGTCGAGTAATTATTGCCGTAACGTCACTTTACTCGACTCGTATTTTTGACTCCGGCACAGCCTTCTGCTGTGTCGGACCTTGCTTGTATGTACCAGACCGATTGGAGCCGGTATTCGGCGTCGATACATTGAGTGGGGTGGTTCATTGAGACCTGTTCACTCGTATTGCCATTCTCTCTGTTCGTAATCCTACCCACGTTACCTCAATGCTTTGCGTTGCCTGGTGGCAGGTAGTTGGCAGAGAAATTCTCTGTTCGTCATCCTACCCACGTCATCTCAATGCATTGCGTTGCCTGGTGGCAGGTAGTTGGCAGAGAGATGGTGTTACGTTTGATCACTTCTCACTGTCCATTCCTCTTGGTGAGGACACGCCAGGTATCGGCTCTGACCGGAGCTGCACTGCAAGCATTGTACGCGCCGCGGCACCTTCGAACCAGAGCCTTCTGCTCTGGTTCGCTCTTATTTTTTACTTTGAAAGAATCAGAGCCTTCTGCCTGATTCGCCTTTGAACCCCCGTGGATCGGAGACTTCTTCTCCGATTCACACCTTTTGCTCCGCGATAATTGCTCGACTTGCGTGCGTAATTTAGTATAATTCCATCGACTTGCGTGCGTTAGTTATTAAGATTGTATATCGTCGTTCTAAATATGTCGAGTAATTATTGCCGTAACGTCACTTTACTCGACTCGTATTTTTGACTCCGGCACAGCCTTCTGCTGTGTCGGACCTTGCTTGTATGTACCAGACCGATTGGAGCCGGTATTCGGCGTCGATACATTGAGTGGGGTGGTTCATTGAGACCTGTTCACTCGTATTGCCATTCTCTCTGTTCGTAATCCTACCCACGTTACCTCAATGCTTTGCGTTGCCTGGTGGCAGGTAGTTGGCAGAGAAATTCTCTGTTCGTCATCCTACCCACGTCATCTCAATGCATTGCGTTGCCTGGTGGCAGGTAGTTGGCAGAGAGATGGTGTTACGTTTGATCACTTCTCACTGTCCATTCCTCTTGGTGAGGACACGTCAGGTATCGGCTCTGACCGGAGCTGCACTGCAAGCATTGTACGCGCCGCGGCACCTTCGAACTAGAGCCTTCTGCTCTGGTTCGCTCTTATTTTTCACTTTGAAAGAATCAGAGCCTTCTGCCTGATTTGCCTTTAATCCCCCGTGGATCGGAGACTTCTTCTCCGATTCACACCTTTTGCTCCGCGATAATTACTCGACATACATACTTGCGTAATTTAGTATAAGTCCGTTGTTGTAAGAAAGGGAGGCAGAAGGAATATTGCATTCGTTCTGACTCCCTTTCGGGTCTCTCGTGCAGCAACCTCCTCGTGGTGAGACCTGGGCAATCGGTATTAACTTCTATTTGTAAGAACTTTTAGTGTCTTATGAATAAAGGATAATATCGAGCTAATGGCTGCACATTTAATAAATATGTTGATTTTTCAATAAATTCTATTCCTATACCTATTGTCTTTCACAACATTTTGCAATTTTACCTTCCTTCAGATCAAAATATATGTATTATCCAAGCTGATTTGCCCCGGGCGTGAACAATGTCATATATCGTCTGATTCTATTTAGGTAAAGAGACGGGATAGTATTTCGTCGGTGATGGTATTATAAGGCAATTACAGAATGGGTAAATATACTATATCATTCTTCTTCTACTTGACGAGTATCTCGTCGTTGGTAGAACTTTTAGCGATGTGGTATTTCAGATCACTGTAAGTTCCACGTTATCCCCGCGCCTAGTCCCGTCCGCTTACTGGTCTCGCTGAATAGCACAGGTGTGGGGGCTGGCAGTCTTTAATAAAATCACGTCTGTGTCTAAGGGTGGATTTATAGTGGAGCAGCGAGGTGAGCTGTGCGGTGAAAAAAAAAGAAAATACATATGTACTTTTTCATTAGTATGTGTCGAAATGTTGTCACGATTGTTGGTTTGTTTTCACCGCGCCGCTATCATCGATGCTCGCAGCTCCACTATAAATCCACCCTTAGGTTCTCGTGGATCTAGTTCCGACATTTATCGTTCGTCAGCATAGCGGTCGCACGAAAGTTCCCAGCACAGTCCGTGTCACAGTCCACGGTCTACAGTTCTTATTACAAAATCTATGCAAATTCTACATGCAAAATCTTTGGGACAAAATAATCCTATGTGCAAAATTTTAGCTCAACCCGATTTGACCGACAGTCGAAAGTTCACTCTCACAAACTTATCGCATGTCGGTACCTAATTGTTTATCAGTTTCAGCGTTTTGTCAATACGGCGCTAAATGCTAATGGCGCTAAATCTACATTTTCGAAAATATCGCCACATTCAAATAATATGTTCTAATAAACTTAAATAAATAATTAAAAATGATTAGCTTTTCAAAAGAGAAAGACGACTCGCATCGACTTTTACATCAAATTAAATTGAAAAAATATAAATTGCACTGTCACCACCGCTAGGTGCCAGCAGTTGTACCAAATTCGCTTTAAAGCGAGGGTACGCGACTCTGTCGACTGCTAACAAAGTCACAATTTTATTTTCACGACACAGCATTATTACTTATCGATACCAAAATTCTAGGTGCCTCTGAATAAAACACAAAGATTTATACACGAACAGAACACCGCGTTCTCCATCGACAAATCCGAAACACAGCTTGGCTATTCGTTTGCTGCCACGTCGCAGCAGAAGGGTATCAAAGTAAATTCGATTATATGGATGCCATGACGTCACATCCGTTTATTTAGGACGAGCGTACGCTGCGACGAGCCCGAGTCACACCATTGCCTATCGCCTATCCCATCCGCGAGTTCCGAAGTGTTTCGAACTGAAATACATTTCTACAGTCCATGCGAACGCGCTATTACCGGAGAAACTTTTTAGCGCTTGAAGTTCAGTAATAGGCTGGGATTAGAATAGCTTCTGTTCGGAAAGTCGCATACCCGGTTAATTGCTCGACTTCCGCGCGTCGTAAAATTTTTAAAACGTTCGCGGAACTTCGCTAGAATCATTCGGGGACCAGATGTTTATTAGCCGTCGAAATGGGGGAAAACGCTTTAATACTATGAAAACTCGGAAATTGAACGCTCGCTTCCACGCGGCGAACAGAATTTTCCGATAAGATAGGCAGTGTGCGCGCGCGCGTTACATCATCGTAATCGCGTTACAACTACGAATCCGCGGTTCTCGCGGCCGTATAATGTACGGGCCCGGGGTATAGACTTCGCACTTTGTGTGTGCAACAATTGCCGGGTTTCATCGCCGCGGCTCGGCTGTGTGCATTATTTTTTTTCTTTTCTCTTTGCGGCTCCTATCTTCGCAATATGTAATATCAGCGCCGACATCAGAATGCTAAAACATCGTTGCACAGCGCGCGCGGGACAAATAAACATTTTTAAAACGGCCACCATGCGAGCGTGCGTCAAGCCCTACGGATCACCTCCATTACGGTGACGTACTAACCTCGTTCGTGCAGTTACGTTAATGCACCGATGTTCAAGCGATACACCGTATCGGCTACCCTTGGCAAACAGCACTCGATCGAACCAACTAATCGCCCCGATGTGATGGAAAAATTGCTCAAGTGCACCGCACTTCGTTTTCAACGCGAAACCATCGACATCGCTCGGAATGACCGCTTCTACATTTTTTTTAAGTCACAATCGTTCAAGTCGAGTAAAGACAGGGCCGGCCATCTGGGGGGTGCGGCGGATGCTATGCACCGGGGCCCCGCGATTGAGAGGGCCCCAACACGATCAAGAACTAAACTAATGTAATTATTCTGAAGTAATTAATGTATTAGCAAAAACAAAATCACGCATTAAATAAACATACATTAGTAATATACAGGGTGAGTCCGTAGAAACAGAACACCTAAATATCTACGTTACTTTTCGTTCAAGTCAAGTAAAGGGTGGAGAAACTGTTGCTGTTTTAAAGGTCCACTGTTTCTTCACGTTCATTGTTTACGCTTTCGTTTTTCAGTTCTCGGGTGTTACAGGTAACTAATGGTCTTCGAAGCTTGTCAAACGTGTCCTTGGGACTTTCGATTTCTGAGGCTTGCGTCGCTCTAACGAAATTTCTCTAGTCAACGACGTGTCGTGTTGTTATCAAGATAGTTTCTTTAAGATCTTGATTGATCATCGTTAGCTTCCTTCTTTTGTTTACTCGCGACCCACTTTGAACAATTATTTCGCTGATGGTAATTGCAGACATATCCATAGGTTTACGAAGACATTTTGAACGGAGTCTCCGTTAGAGAAACACCGTAACAGGACTAAAACTACAATGACAACAAACACTTGCTAAAACAGCAAGTTGTTATACAACATGAGGAGCTGAAAGATAGTATTCTAATCGGAGTTTAGGCGACCAAACGAGAAGAAAGGAGACAATCAACGAATTCAGCGAGTTCCCAGAGGCAAACAGGTGGAGTGCAACGCGAGACCTCGATTTATTATACTTGAACAGTATTGAATCTTCGCATAAAGGAGCCTCCTAGTCGAGTCGAGGCGAGGTTTTTACGCAAGTGCTCGCGCCGCGTGTTGGTGCGCTTTGCACGGATGCAGCCCGCGCGCATCGAGCATACTATGTATACGCGCGTTCTTTATTCGGAACGCGTGACCACGTGGAACGTGAGCACGCATACGACACCGCTGAATATTGGACGAAAGTCAAATCCATCTTGCATTATTTTAGCGTCCGCGGCGAGCGGTGAGCGGTGTATTACAGAAATACGCGTCCGTCCGCCCGTGCGATTTCTGCCTGCATTTTAATTACGCTGACGTAAGCACGCTCCGCGATATATGTATGTATGCGCGCAGTTTTCCTCGGCCGAGCCAGCTTTTTTGTCCTCGCGAACGTCTCCGCGCGCGATCGGCGCCTCCTTTCCGGTCGAAATTTCGATCGGGGGCCGTTTGCTTCGCCACGACACAAATTAAGTCAATCAATGGACAGTTCCATGCTGCAACTGACGCAAACATATCGAAATCATTTTTGAAAAATTGCTACACCACTGGTTTTCTCGTTTTCGAGGATGGTCAACTTCTGGCACAATTATTGAACTTTCAAAAATCTCTATAAAATTTGAATAATACAATTACTTTTAAAAAGTTAGCTGCGTTACACAATGCAAGAAGTTCGAATAGAATTTTCACGCATTTCTCTCTGTTTAATAAAGGATAAAAGGCATTTATTACGAGACTGCGGATTTTATGCATTTCTAACAAAAATTGGTACGTACAATTTAAAGCAGGGGACATATATTTAAAAAATTTAAGAACATCAACGTATTAGTTTCAGTTCAATAAAATAATTGAAACAAGAAAGAAATTTTTATGTAACCTCTGTGTCATGGAATCGACGTAGACATTTTTTATTCTGCATAAAGATCCGAAAGTCTTAACCGGTCAACTATCGGTGCTTTCACCTTAAATTTGATTGTACGATGTGATATTTCCAGTTTCACATTCGCGAAATGAAAAAATCGCTACTTCACTAACGGTTGTCCCGCGAACGAGAAGAGAAGTGTCCCGATGACTTCTCCTCCCACTGCGTCGTCCGTTAATTATTCAACCCGGTGGCGGTTAAACGTCGAATTATCTGCATGGAGGATCTTCAATGAATTCTTTCTTTGTCCGGGAGTAGCTTGATGTCTTCGCGTCGGTGTCTCTTGCATGTTCCGGGTCCGTGTCGACCGATTCGCGGGACCCTCGCGCTCGTAAATGCAATCGGCGGACAATCACGTCTCTACGATTGTCTACCGACGCAGGCCGATAGCGTTTTTGTTTACCCGCGATTGTATAACACGTAATCGCGAGGCAATTCTGCGTCGAGTGCGCCTCGCCGCGAGTAAACGCTGATTACCAGGGCCCGCTGTAGCCCGCTCCGGGCCGACGCGCCGCGATATGAGCTCTGTAATTGCGCTCGCGTTTTTTCCTCTGGCCGCCGAGCCGCAGTTCCAACGATTCCAGTCGTTAGCCCGTAGAGTGGATTGCTTTCGTTGCATGTATCGACAACGCGTGCCGCTTACCGAATCGATGCGCCGGCAACTATGCGAAAAAGAGCGAAAAATCTGCCGCACCGGCTTATTTTCAAATCGAAGGTTCCCCTAGATCGGTGGATCTTCGATCGAAACGCGGCGTAACCTGGTCCGTTTATGTCCGGATCGAAATTTCATTCTTGAATTTATTTCGTGTAAAGTAAAATCATTTCCACGTCCACCGTCGACTGAAATTAAGCGAATGTACTGATACGCAAAAATCGGGATTCCATCGTAGGACAAGGGGTTAATCCACGTTCCAGACTTAATTTCCCGGCAGCACAAGCTCTCCGTAGATTGCTTTAATCCTCCCAGATATGGCTCCAGATGAAACTCATTCGCGATTTACTCGCGCTGGCGGAATCCGCGAAAATATTGAAAATCAAGTGCCTGCGAGCACCGGTCCTCGTCGTCGCTACGGGCTCTGATTGTATTAATTATTTCCCTGTTGCGAGAGATACTTTCGTTCTCGGGTTTTACGAAGTATTGGATTTTTGTTCCACCGAGATCATATTAATATACATATGTATACATACATATACATACATGTACGCCGGATGAATTATGAAAGTATACTCGTTGAAGCAATGAGAGAGTTTAACGGCGAACTCGTTCGGAGTTAATTAATGCGAAATTTTGACGAGTAATAGGAGGCACGTTTTGGAGCGTTGAACGATTATAGCAGTCACTCAACTGCGGCGTAATGGAGCAATAAATGAAACCATTTTTGGAGAACGATAGTATCTGCGCAGCAGGGTGGTAAATAGTGTTGCGTAAGTTGGAATATCGTGCCATTTATTATCGCGCAGTGGCTTGACTATTTCGATGATGGCGGTAGTTTGTGATATCTCTGACGAGAACGAAGTTCCACCAAGCTATTTCATTTTGTTACAGTTCAACTATAATCACTGGAGAAAAATCAGTGAAATGTCAAACATGAGAAACACTCAAAGAATTTAAGAATATCGACACTATAAAGAGAAATCTGCATCTTGCGATTAACGCGAGAAATTTTTATTTTAAGATCCACAGTCTACTTATAGTTGACTTTGCAGTACAATGCGCTCTAGGCGTTAGGAAGCTATAGTTTTACGTAGAAGACAGTAAGCACCAGACATTGAGTGATTATAGTCACCGTTAGATACGGTAAACACTAATCGTTAAGCAATTATGGCCATCTTTAAGATCGAAAGAGTGAACGATTCTCAAATTCGACATCGACAATCCGAGAAGGAGAAATTGAGGGACACGAAGTAGGGGAGGGGGCAATTGCGATCGATTCATTAGAGAGCAACGAATAGAGGTAAGTGGAAAAATAGGAGCGACGAGTGGCGGAGCGGATTTTCCGCGAGGAGGAAAATTCTTGGACGAGGGACGCGAGTCGGTAAGCGCTGATGCAACACCGTTGGCAGCTGCACCGAATCCCTGCGTTCCGATATTCATCGCGAGCATTGGCACGCATCGCGGCGTTCTTATCCGACTGTACAGGGTGTTCGCACATATACCAAACATAAGAACTCAACAATAGAGGAAAAATTAGTAATATTCTTCGCGAGCTGAGTATTTAACCTTCCGTCGGGCGCAACTGATCTGAGAGGCACAGCGCGATCATTTAGGTACCTCTTGGGTACCTCGAAAACAGTCACCCTCACCCTTGGGGAGGGCCCAAAAGGGCGGCCCTACGAGTATAGACCTCACCAAGTGCACTATTTCCCTAATAGCAGTTGTATAAATGAATTTAATTAGGTGTTTTGTGATTGAAACACAAAATTTTCTGACTGAAACACGCTGCATGTTTTGTACATCGTACGAAAGCGTATGTCAACGTAGATTCAATCATGTGCAATGCGATGACCTTCGCAGTCGTACAAGGTCAGGATCGAAAGAAATACAAGTTACTAGCAAATACGAGCTATCCGCGTCTGGAGTATTCGTTGGAATGTAATTTGTATACAATACGAAAGCTTGTGTTGCGACGAACTCGTGCACATTCTACGCGATGACCTTCGCAGTCAAGCAAGGTCAAACGAAAATTTCTCCGTAGACTTTCCTCGTGAACGAGGAAAGATGCTAGTAATAGCGAGAGCACCCTGTATGTGCAACACGACGGAGCGCAGAAGGGGCGACAGAGAGAGACGAAAAGAGCGAGAGAGGTCGAGAAAGAAAAAGAGAAAGAGAAGAGAGAGAAGAGAGTGGGGGAGAGGATCGTGTGGAGAGGTCGCGGAGGCAGAAGACGGTGAATATCGGAACGCACCCTCGCTCGGAGGAAAAGATTCGAGTGCACACGGGCGTCGGCTTGTCTCAGTGCTTGGGTGAACGTTGAACGAGGAACGGGGGAACGGCGAACGGCGAGCGTGCCCGAATACTAGAATGTGCCCGTTTCCCGGCTGCCATCTTGCTTTTGCGTGATGTCACGGTGTGGCCTACTTCCGAGCACTCCACGTGCAAGGGTCGTCGACCCTGTCCTCCTCTAGCCCCCTATCGCCTAGAAACGAAATGCTCTAGCCCTCCCGTACCTCCGAGCCAACCAGCGACCGAGGATTCCTCTCTCCCACTTCCTCTCTCTCTCTTTCTCTTTCTCTTTCTCCTCTAGTGGCCTAACCACCGTTTCACCTTTTTCCTTTTCCTGAGTCCTCTTCCTGCACTGCTCCCTCTACCACCCTCTTCTTCCGAGTTCCCTTCTTACCTTCTTCCGTCCACTGCAATTTCTTCTTCTACGCTTTCCTCGGAACGTTCTTCCGTTCGTCCGTAAACAATTCACACCGCCCACCCATTTCCTCCCTCTCTTCCCACTCCTCCCTCTGCAGTCTATTAATTTATTTAGCGGATTGCCCTGCAAGACGCCGCTCCCCAGGAATTAACCCGCGATTCCAGAGCACCGGTTAACCCCTCGCGATGCAGTTTAATGTCTACGGAATTTAACCCTCCGCGAAATTATTACACTCTTCACTCTCTTTTCACTCGACTGTCCCCTTGGTCCGAGGCACCGTTAAAAATCATCATAATTCTACCAATTCCAGGATTCCGCTGTCATTCACAGGGGAGCGAGGGAGCGGTTCTACAATGTTCGAGACTTTCTAAGCTCCTCGTGATAGAGGGAACACGTGGCGGCGGTGGTCGATCGTCGCATCGTCGTCGTTGGTTCGTGGAAAAAGAGGCTACGCTTTCGTTTCTGAAAATTATTCTCGGCTCGGTCTCCCAGCGTGGTGTGGCGTGGCGTCTCGAGCCGAGAGAGCCGAGAACGCGGCCTGTGTTCTAATTAGGTCACGCACAGGTAGAGCCATTTTCATTACGCAGAGGACAGTCCCGTGGCTCTACCTGCCACCGCATTGTTATCATGATTTATGACGCGAGACGAGTTAACGGATCGAATTAGAACCGCGGAACACACGCGCCTCGTCTTGCCTCGCCTCTCCTCGTCCACGAAACAGAGGGAAAATTTTCCACGTCCGATCGAATGATTTTCATGTGGGCGGATGAGGGCCGCTATAGTCCGCACCTGCTTGCTGTGCTTGCTGTGTGCGCGCTCATGTCTCTCTCTCTCTCTCTCTCTCTCTCTCTCTCTCTCTCTCTCTCTCTCTGTGTGTGTGTGTGTCTCTCTCTCTCTCTCCCTACAGAAGAACGCCTTACATAACGAAACCAACGACCAAGACGGACCGTGCCAGCCCGACCGTGTCCATTGTTCGTTCTTTGGGTCATCCTTTGAACCCGGGGAACCCTCCAACAGAACCCTGTACCCGTTCGTTCCTCCAGTTACGTAACACTTCAATTAGCCTCCGAGAACCCGCAACCCTAATTCTTACGATTCCATCTCTCACGAGGCTCCGCTTCGCTTTCGGACAGAAGTTGACCCTGTCCTGCACTGTTTCTCCTTTTTGAGAATTCTATTTATCTCACCACTATTTTAGATTGCATCTATTCAATCTCGTCATAAATGCACCAAATCCGCAGTCCAGTCGTTAACCTTACCTTCAGTGGTTCTGAATGAGGCATGCAACGTTCCGGTCTCCCAATCGCTCCTGATGGAACTGCAAGTAAATTAATTGCTAGAAATGGATAATGTGATTCTGGCCCAACGCGTTATCCTCGTTCACGTAGCGTTCTGCACACGAGAAGTGCAGGTAAGAGTGCAGGTAAATAAAGATAAATAAAACAAGACAAATAAATAAATGGTTGAAGTCAGTGTCGACCGGCTGTGGGACGTATCTGGTCATTTTGATTCAACGTTCCCGTTAACTTTCTTCTTTACACGAGGCTCTCGAGTGGGGCCGCGCTTTAAAAAAAGGTCAAGACACTCAGAGATTCATGAGGACTCATCCCACGGGTCGCGCAGGTTGAGAAACTTCGGGTGTTGTTCCTCCACGCGACACGTGCGTGCTCCGTGATTTCTTTTTTCTTTTCGAGTGGGAACGTTGTGCTTCGCCTTTGTGTGTCGCTTTGTTTGGGAAATGTTGATACCGGCCCACGAAACAGATGCACCGAACACGTTGCACATAACGATGCAGCTTCGACACTTTTCGTGTTTATTAACGAGCCTTCGCGAAAATATTGTCCGCCGAACATCCAGCGTATACACGAAACACGTGACAATGCAGCTTTGGCACTTTTACTGCTTATTAACGAGTCGTTGAAAATATTGCGCATTGTACGGTTCACCGACTTTGTTTGGTGAAAGTCGATACTGTGTGCAGAACATGCAGCAAGTGCACAGCACGTAATAATTGTAGCTTTTTATCGTGTGCAATGATTCTTTGAAAGTATTGCACATTGTTCAGTTGACTGACTTTATTTGGTGAAAGCTGACGCTGACTGCGAAACGTGTGGCGAGTGCACAGCACGTAACATTGTAGCTGTTGGCAGTTTTATTGCATGTAATGGGTCTTAATAACATTGCAAATTTGATGGCTGACTAATTTTATTCGGTAAAAGTTGATACGTATTGTGTGCAGAACGTGCAGCAGGCGCGTGGAAACAATGTAGCTTTTAGAGTAGCGTGTATAATGAGCCTTCGGCTGCATTGCACGTTTTAAAGCTGTATACTTTAGCACAGCAATCGCAAACGCAAGGTTTTAGCAGTTCTAGAGCGCATTTCTGTGGGAAGCGTTTCCTATTCTGTGGATTCGTTCGTGCCAAATTGTTTATAGAAATGTCTGTATTCTATAAATTATAAAAATCTCAACTGTTATACTATTAGAAAACAGGTTCAATTTGATGTGCACAATGTAAAAAAGATTACATAGAACAAAAATGATCCGGGTTGAAACAAATATCTTGATTTCGGAGTTCAAATTGCTTCGAGTGCAATGGGTTAACAGAGTTATTAAAAAAATAGCCAGAAAATTCAAGACTAACGTTTCTGGTGCAAAAAAATTCTCAATCGTAGCTTGAACATTGAGCAATAAAGTGCACCAAACCGGGTTTGAAAATCTTTATAGGTTCTCCTAAAAAAAATTCTACAAGACACCCTTCGAGGCGGAGCTCTTGAAAAACGATGGGTGTTTCGAGGGTCGTTTTTCATGGATATTTATTTTGTTAGTAAAAAATGGTGATCAAGACGAAGAGTACAGTTTTCGCCCTTCTTCCCTGTCTGTCTTCGCGTGATTCCCAGTTGGTTTTCTAACGCGACAACTGTCTCCAACGGTCGTATAAATGCTCGCGCGCTCGTCCATCCACTTTTCCCAGCCGAGCGGAAGAATCCCAAAAAGAGGGTCAATGCTCGATTTATGGCGCTACTTTCAATCTTACTCGACGTGTCCTTTCCGTCGCCCCTTGCTCCCTTCTCTTCCTCCGCGCGCGAGTTTCTTCGTGTCGGAAGTTTGTAATCAACGTGGATTACAAAGTCATTTTCACCGTTTGTTTATGTCACGTACGCGCAAAGTGACCAATGGAAGCTTAGTAGGAAAGGGGTGGCTGCCCTTAAAGTTTCTAATTACCTGCTGCACCCCCGCAACTCAATTAACCTCAGAGACCACAGCTTCAGTTTTTTGAAAAGAATAAAATTAAATCTGTTTGTTTTGGGGTCCTTCCCTCGTAGGAGGGAATAATATTAGTATTAATAATAATAGTATTTGAGCGTTAATATTATTTAATGAATTTTATTGAATAGTTAATGTTATTGAATAATTAATATTAATTGAGGAGTTAATATTATAGCTTTGGATAGAATTAATAATATTTGAGGGTTAATATTGTTTATATATTGTAGAATTAATATTATTTAATGGATTTATATTATTTGTATTGTATTTAGTATTGAATAGTTATTTAGATTTAATGTAATAATAAGGCTTAATATTATGAAGGGTGTAATATTAAGGTTTCATTTTAAATGTTTTGAAAATTATATATTATATAATAAGTTGGAAAATTTATATTAATTTCATATATGTTTAATGAAACTAAAAATAAGGGATTTTTACTTAGGTAAAAATTATCTCTCGAATTAATAATAATAACTTGATTTTTGCATTAAAAAGACTAAATAATAAAAAAATGAGGAAGCTTTTTTAGGATTAAAAATTATGAAAAATTAATTTTATGTGGAGATTTTATTGAAAAGTAAATTAGATTAGACCTTAAATCAGACGTTACCTTGCGAGGGTGAACACAGTGGAGATCTCAACCGACCTTTTCAAGAAAAATTGCGACCTATTTTCGAAAAATAATTATGTAGAGAAGAAGAACTCGAGAAAATTGTTATTGAAGGTTCCCAACAAATTGACAGGCATGTTTAAAATCTTTGCGTCTTACGTATAAAGAAACCACGGATGTTGATGCGACCGAAGCAAGGAAACTTGATGCTTTAATCAAGTTTAGCGGTGCACACCCAATAAGCAAACAAACATCTGCGAATTTTGCGCTAACATCCGCGGCCTGCTTGCGAACTGTTCAACGCCCCGAGGTTTTCTCTGAAAAGTGAGTTTTCGAGTCCGACAAACTTCTTTTCTGTGTGCTTGCTTGTCTAGAAGCGAGCGTTTCTTTTACTGTAATTATGTGTTAAGGTCGAAGCAGGTTCGCTAATAATAGACTGCGGATGTCTATGCAAATTTCCGCGTTTGCAGATGGTCCCTGAGGAACAGGAATATAATTATAGTCTCGAGAATAAAATCTCAGTCTTCTCGCTGGTGCATATATTCTATAAATTTCCTCAAAAAATTTTGTTTCAACCTTTATTTTCAATTCTCCCGTTCTGAAAAACTTTCGGTCTGCGAATATGAATGCTGCTTTTTCGAGGCTTCCTTCACTTTCGAACTTTTAATTTCAGAGCTTGGCGAAACGGGAAAATTCAAAAATAGAAGGATGAAAATTTTCTGATTTCAATAAACGAGAGATTGAAACTTATTCCTGGCTCTGTAGACGAACAGGAAGCTCGACGATCGATCGAGTACGTTTCCCCGAGGCTTCCTTTAAATATTCACGAGAAATATATAATTAAAAAGGCAAGGCTGTACAAATTGAAAGTATAGACCGACTTGTAGCTTCAATGAATGAGCAATTGAAGCACATTCGTGTGCCACCGTTCGGCGATCGATTGTTGCGGGAACAGCGGGATTTTGTTGAATAAACATCAACACAATCGACCAACATTAATGATAAACGATCTTATTATTTGCGTGTAGGGTGCTCGGCAACAGGTGGGAGAAGATTGGACATTCCCTGCTGCAATTGGACGACATCTGTCCTTCGCCGTGTTCGCGATTGCCAGTCGCGAAAATATCTCCGCGATAGTTATAGACTTAATGTCTGCCAGGACGACGCGAGCGCGCAACACACTCTAAAAATACATGCCGATGATTCAGCTTTATAAATGGTATCGATAAGAATTAATTCGTCGAAATTGTCGAACGCCAGAAATAAGGATCTAATCGTCCCGGGAAAAACAATACTATCTTATCGTGACCCGGTAAATATTTATGTGACAATTCAGAAGTCAATGTAGATCGCCGATTACGTAGGAAATATTGCAAAAAGAAATGTTCGCAGCGTTGATTTTTTTAAAGTTCAAGGATCTCACCTCGATGGGCATTTGCAGTCGGACGAAGGTGCATGCGTCTTCTGTTCGATCAGTTTCTTTTTCTTCATTAATGGGTAATGCGTGTTCAGCCGATCGTTACCTGGAAAACCCATAAATGTTGTTCGAGTATAATCATTGTAGTTAATCTTGTATTATCACTCAAAATGTTAAACGTAATGGACTTTGTAAATAATTAAATGTCGGTGCTCTGACGTATCGAAACATCTTTGTTATTATTATCCACTAGCTTCTCACCCCTGACGACGAAAAGGATACGAACGATTCGGACGCAACCCTCGTAAGGACGCTCTTGAGGATTCGATGTCAGAGTAATTACTATGAAAAATTCTCGGCTGATATAATTGAATTACTGGCCGTGGCCAGTTCCATTAGAACCGCCGCGAACGAAACGAAACGTAACGAAACGAAAAATGTTTCGCTGTCGAAGAGCGGGGCGAAGGCGGCGGGAATGTAATTGCGATTGGGTATCCAGTATATCCCGCATCGATCGAGGCTGCAGTTCGTAAACTAACCGGCGCGCGGCGGGTTCCAGGTCACTGGGTCAACCCTGCCATCGATCCAGCCCCACTATTGAAAATTCAGCCGCCTAGTGAGCGGCGAGGGCGAGGACGAGGACGAGGACGAGTCTTCGTATCTATTGGGTGGCTGCTGAAGTTTCCGCAATCTTTCCGAAAATTAACGAATCCCATCATCCTACCACCAAATAACATCCATGACAAAATTCCCATTTGATCACACGCAATCTAAAAAAAAATTCACTGCTCTACGACCTCTAGTTTCCGAGGTACGTCAAGAAATGTATTTCAACCCTTAACTTTCAGAGCTGTACAGAGAGACCCCTTCGCGATGGCTGGTAAAAACAATACCCGTGGAATGTTTAGCTAAGAAAATGGCTATTTTTACACCGTTTTGTTGCACCCCTTCATCGGCCGTTTATTAATTTATTTAGCAAATTATTGTGAAGGTTCGTAAGAATCGTTCTCAACCCCCACATAATTGAGAGAACCGCGAACTGTGTATGATTTCATCAGAATTTTTGGAGCCACCCAATAGATTCGGCCCTTTCGATCAGTCCCCACCCCTTGCGCTGTCTGCGTCTTTGTTGCTTCAACGATCTAGCTGGCCGATACTAATTATTTACGAGTCGACCGCCACGGGAAACTCACCCCCGCAGACTACGGATATTTCCGTAACGAGCCGACGCCGTTCGAATTTGACTGGCTATTTGCGCCTCCTCTCCCACGAATATTTCTGTAAACGAACAGCGAAACGAGGGAAGTACTGTTTTCAAAAAATTTCTGCTCTTGCCCCCTTAACCTGATGACCCGGCCCCGCTTCCAACACCTGCTCCCATTAATTTTTACAGGACTCTATTATTGCCCGGAACGTTCACGAACGTTCCACCAAATTTCTGAATTCTAAAATCTAGATTCTAGATTCTTTCCGTAATAATTAAGCGACTTCACAAAAGGAGGAGGTTACTCAATTCGATCTGTATGTGCCTTTTTTTGTTTTTATCGCTTTTTTTCTATGTATGTTCACCGATTACTCCGAGATGGATGGACCAATAAGGACGAAACCTTCTGCATTTTGTAGGATATGTCTCCCGATTGGTCCCTTGAAAGCAAATTTTGCATTTTTTTGCAAACCATCCTACGGTGTTCTACTAATGCTCGTTCCACTAAAAAGAGTGAAATAAACAAATTCCATAAAAAGAAATTAAACCGACTTCGAAAAAACGCACTAAAAAGTATGAAATAATTTCCATCTAATTTATGTGAATGCACACGAACTTAGATACAATACAATATTTTCGGAGGCGGCGCAAAATTGAAAATTTTCGACACTGGAAATTACGAAAATCCTTAAATTCTCCTACATGCTTTCACATATGAATGTATCTTCTCTTCCCATCTACCGATTTCCAAGTCTATCATATTCCAATGAAATCATAATAAGCGACATCTGTCATTTGGAAAATTTTCAATTTTGTTCGTGTGTATTCGCATAAATTAAATGGAAATTATTTCATACTTTTCAGTGCATTTTTTTAGTGCGTTTTTTCGAGGTCGGTTTAATTTTTTTTTACTAAGTCTTTGCCTGCACCAAATGCATAAAACGTATACATATGTATACAGTCCGCATTCGAACCGCGTCAAAACTCAATTGCACCAAAGTCGAAGTCAACGACGGAGAATAAGTACTTCCAGGCAATAATATCTTGAAAGTGAACTGTCTCGGCGTGATTTATGTGCTTTTGTCTCCTAATGACAGATTTATGGAACAATATTTCGTGCTCGGTTATGGCCCCCTCCCGCAGCACACCGTCGAAGAAACAGTTCGTTCATTCTCGATCTTTTAGCAGAATTTCTATTTCGTTCGCCGGTCGCAGTATTTCACGATCGCGGCGGAAAACGATGGTTTTTTTTCGTTTTTGCAAACCGTCAAGCTTGTAACAGCAGAAACGCATAGCAACGCCGGACTTTCGCCATTCATTTCGATGAATGAGGTCGCTAACCACGCGATTGGCTGCGTTTTGCATCGATCCGCAACTTTTTGCGAGAATGTCCGAAACCGAGCTCGGGGCTGCATTCATATGTATACATATACAACGAACGTGAAACCCCAAACCCCGGAATAAACTATGGAAATGTGTCGCCACTCTTTATGGAGCCAAGATTAATTACATCGTAAAGCGATATTTAACTTTTACGCGCAAAAGTAAAAGTAGTATACATCGTACACTTCGAATTCAATTTAATACGCTGGCTGCCGGTGTGTATCACAGTCTTCATAGTTGTGTATCCTTTCACGAAACATGAAAGAAAATATCACGTCAATTTGAACGCCTCTAGAAACTCTGAGAAATTTTTCACGAGAATGAATGTACCATGGATTTGAAGATTGAGCCTTCCTCTTTGCAACGACACCTCAAAATTGGCTATACGATTTTTTTTCACCGACCTATTGCACTTTCAATGAAGAGTGCACCGCAGAATTTGCATCGATATAAGCGGTCGAACTTGGTCCACTGTTTTGCTTCATAAAACAGTGTGCAAATCTGCGTTGGATTCAGTCGCAGAAAACATTTTTCAAAGTCTTCAGATACGTTTGAACTTGTAGCATTTTCGAGAAGGAGTAGATCTTCGGTTCACCACCTGCTGTATCACGTAGAAACGTTTTAAAGAGGAAAGAACGGGTGGATTGCGAAAGAGGAGGGTTGGAGCTTTAAAACGAGTCCCGGTTTATAGTTTTACGGTTCGTTTTTACGATATCGTAACAGTTCGAATATCGTAACGAGCGTGTTAATGCCCCAGGAAGAAAATGAACGCGCCGATTGAAATGTCGATTCGAAAGGAAGCAGGGAGAACTCGAGAGATAAAGACATCGATTGCGAAAGGAGAGCGCGCGCGAGCGCGTTCGCCAAAATGTCAAGATCGAGGCTCTATCGAGCGAGAAAATCGATCTCGCCGGTGTAAGTCTGCCCGTTACCTCCGCGGCCGCTGACAAGCCAAGGTTTGACGTAACACACCGGCAAATATCCAGCTAAGAATAGTGAAATTCCGATGGCACTTGCTCATCCCCGGTTACATAATTGCAGAAAAATCGGAAGCCAGCGGAAACGGTGACTGGCAAGCAGAGAGATACCGAGCCTTGGCAACGCCAATGTCGAATTCTGTCCTGTCCTTCGCGTCCATATTATTATTACTACCGCCTTGCGTCACGGCCTCGGACAAGCGTCACTTTAAATACCAAATTTCGCTTATTTTCTACCGTACACATAATGTTTAGCTTTCGCGAAATTGAGTCATTCCGACGAGCATCGAAACTGTGACAGCGAGCATCGTTTATAAAACATCTGCTTCCTGCGTGCGCAAGAACGAACACAGGCTTTTATTATCTTTTTGGAGCTTGCTGTTGCAGGCGTCGGAGATTGAGAAATGAAATGTGTACTAATAACTAGAGTGCGGATCTTTATGCATATTTAATGTGACCATACGTCCCGCTTTTAGGTAGTCTGTCCCATTGTCCCCAAGCAAATCTTCGGGACGCCGAAATGTCCCGTTTTCACAAAGAGAGCAACCCACGGTAACAATTTCAAAAAAGGACGCGAAAAATCGAAAAATCATCCGACGGTAGCGTCTCTACTCTAGCCTAGGACATGCCGATAAGTCTCACACATTGTAAGTCGACAGAAGCCTGGTATAGTTCGCTCGCTCCTCGGTTGCGAGAGTACATACACTGAAGAGTTCGTTCTTCAGAAAAATATAAGACCACATCGATTATTTATCTTCACGTGTTCATCCCTGTTTTTTTCATCAGTAAATAGAAACTACATATAAAGAAATATGCGTTTTCTCCAGTACACGTACTATTACCTAAAAATTAATAGATGTCCCGTTTTGAGGAAAGAAATAAATGGTCGCGTTGTGCATATTTGATATTGAAATTAAGGAGTTGAAAGATTTCATCATCTGTTATCACAAGCTTTAGATGTCCCTGTGGACATTTTTCAATTAGTTGTCCAAAAATGCGGAGGATCGCAGCGGTTTCCGTGGATTTTGGGAGGAGGATACAGGGTCCTGGCCAGGACGAAACGCACGGGCACACTGGATCCTGGAAGGGTAGTAGGAAGCACGTTTTCGAGGCCCGAAGCATGCGCGAGAGCAGTCGTTGGGGTGAATCCGGGGCTCGATTCCCTTTGCCCCATTGAAATCCAGCCCCCTCGAGCACCCCTCGTCCCTCTATTGAGCCCGTTCCCTTCCAGGAGGCAGGTGGCATCAGGGGTGAGACGATCGGGCGTTGAAGGGAGGCGAGGGGATACGAGGGGGATGAAGCGAAAACAGTGGGAAGAACCGGGAACAGAGAGACGAGCAACAGTAAATTGTTATTCCCGCAAACAAAACGATCCCGGCGACACTTCGACAGGAAAAACACCGAATTCGAACGATTTTAACCTGGTCGACCATTCGCGACTCCACATGCATCCCCAAACTGACGTGAGTTTAAAATGGTTGGTCAAAATGTGACGACGAAAAGAATGAACGTTACACGCGAAGAAAGTTGATCCGTGTATTCGGCGTTTGGGAATGGAAAATGCATTCAAGTCATTCGTTATTTATTTTCTGTGTTTAGTAGACATTCTATATATTTTAATAATCGTGTATTCCTCGGCATAACAGTACACATTTCGATGGAATCGTCAGTTTTCCGAGTTTCATCGAAATCTACACGAGTCTGGGATCATAGTGCAAGGGTTCGATCATGGTTAAAAAGGAACTGAATTCCAAAATAGAAGAAGTTTAATCGCATCGACCCGCGAACGTTCGAAATACACGGAATCCGCCGACCGGTAGCAATCGCGCGATGCAGGTCCTGAAAAATGCAGATATCCGTGCAGAATTCGCGGTTCATAGGAAGAAGATCTCGGTGCATGTATCTCTGGTCGGCGATCGAACGCGGCCGATTGTTCTTCGGCTTAGCCCGACCGATAATTTCTGCCTGACGACAGCGTCGACAATTAGAGACTGCGCCCCGCGGAAAAGCGGGACGAAATGTTCCGTAACAAGCTCGACAATGGGGGTTGCACGGCAATGGTGGGAGGGGTTGTAGAGGGGGGTATAAGAATCGTAGGGGTAGCGAGAAGAGAAGAGAGACGAGAGAAGGCCACGAGCACCGTGGACAAGGGTGCGAGCGAGCTCGAGTCTCTCGAACGGGAGAGGAGAATCGTGTGGAAGAGCAAACTGAGAGAGAGGGAGAGAGAGAGAGAGAGTAGAAGGGAGGAGGGGAGAGTGTGGTGGAAGGAGAGGAGAAGAGAAGAGAAGAGAGGAGCAAACCAGGGCGCGCAAGTATTGATCCCGTGCCGGCGGGTAGTTGACACATTTACCAAAAGCTTCGCGTGGTCTAGTTTCGGTCTCTGAGGTCGCGGGAGAGGAGCGGCGAAGGAAATAAACCGCGCGCGCGTCTTTTTCCCCCCGTTGTTGAATTTTCCACGAGGCCGGCCGACCTACATTCCGATTAATTAAAGCCTCAATTGCGATTGATTTCAACGGCGGCGTCGGCGGCTGCGGCGATGACGGCCACACAACCGAATATCGCCGCCCATCCGAGCCAGATTTATCGGCCTGCTGCCCTGCCGGAACGGGGACACGGGAAGAATGCGAACTTCCGAGCCTGACAAGGGACTCGGCCTAACGCTATACCTATCCCGATCGAATGATAAGCTTCTTTGTCTCTCGCGATCAGCGACATTGTGAAGACGCTTCCCTCGAAAGTGGTCGAATACATATTACATTATTAAAACCGCTCGAACTATCGATAATCAATTTTGATCATTAGTCTGCGAATCTTTGTGCAAAATGAAAATTCTCTGCACCCATTGCCAGACGCTCTGGAACCTTTTTAAACATTGAAAATTACGTATTGATGCGCTCAAATTTCTTCCACTGTTTTCTCTTATAAATGCATAAAATCTACAGTCTACATATTAAACATGAATTCACGAGCCACTCTGAGTAACGTGGTGCAATTCTTTTTGTCAGAACCACTTTTCTAAAAAAGATTTGTTTTGTAACAGTAGCGTATATGCTCTTGTGTGAGACTAGAAAGATTGAGACCACCACAGCATTTTAACAGCGAAGGTGAGCAACGAATCAAGTGCTGGTGGCGAACGTGCTAAAAATGGAAAATATTTTTCTGCAAACTGTATCCTACATCATTAAAATCAGCGGATTATACTTAAGCGATGTATGCTACATGTAATAGCATCGGCTCTCTCTCTCTCTCTCTCTCTCTCTCTCTCGCTCTCGCTCTCTGTACGAGAGGTATGTTTTTCTCTTCTTTAATGAGACGGTTTTTAGTGGTAGGAGGAAATTGCATGGAGAAATGTACGTAATTTTTGTATATGTACGTGAAATGCTGAGGCTTTCTTGCGAAGTTTCTATTAAACGCGCGACGTATACCCCTCTCGAAATGCTAGCAGGGATACGGAAGAAATCTCATTAACTAGCCTCGCGTAAATTAGAGCGCGTTGCATGAAATTAATTGTATCTTCGTGCCAGCTACAAGGTGGTGGGCGTCGTAAATATACGATATTATTTATGATCGTTTTAGCATCTTATGTTTGATTTATGTTTTCGCTGTTGTCGTTAGAATTTGGTCTTGTTATACAATACCTGGACAAGAATATTGCGGAAAAACAAACTTTTTTCAAATTTTACACACGTATAACGTATTTAGAAATAAAACTTATAGATATGGTCAAAAAATTGACGACTCTAAATGCGAACACCCCATTAACTAACAATTTAGATTACAGTCGAAGTCAATTGACCTGCGATAAGACATATTTATGTACGTTTCGAAACCGAGTGGTTCTCAATGAATATCGCACGGCTCGGTATATCTTAGCGACCAGGTAACACACTTCGCTATTCCTTTGACAATTGTTCGTGTTCTTCTAAAAATGTTAGAACAAAAACTGGCTGCAGTACTAGTGCTTTAAAGTGACTCGTACATATGACTGCCGAGATAAGGCTCGGCAAAAGCATTTTTAGTCTACTTCGCTTGCCTTTTATCGTCTCGAGAAATAGGTCACACATTTAACTGGTAGCCGACACAGAATGTGGAACGAAAGGGATAGGAGGATTCCCGCAACGGCGAGACAGAAAATGGATGCATTTTGAAAAGAAAGGGCACAGGACAAGGTCCGTGATAAATCGTGTTTCGGGTGGACCCTGGGGAAGGTTCTCGACCGGCAGATCCCGAACTATCACCGTGTCAGACCGCCTTCTCCGTCACGTTAACACGTGCCTGCAGTCCTCCCACGGTTTTGCCAACCAATAGAAACACGCACTCTCCTGAAAACGCGAAATCCCAGGTCGGCAGATCGAACCTCTCCGCGTAAAGGAGGCCTCGAAGCGTCTCCCTGAAACCGAACGAAACCAAGTCAGATTCCGTGAAAGGATGCGCTCGTTCGTTTAACCCTCCGACAATCGCTCCCCGGTAGCTTTTGTAGGACTCCTTCCATCTCCTTCTCTGTCTATCGCTTCACGTTTCTCTTCGTTCCGTTCCAGCCGCGGTGAAACCGGGTCGAGCTTTTCTGGGACGCTTCTGTTTCCGAAAGTTCAAACACGAAGAAGGGATTACGCAAATATACGAGCCTCTATGATTAGATAGCGGATCGGCCATACCAACGAGAGCCGGTAGTCGACGACGACGACGCGTGGTGTATATTTACTGCCGCTATCGCATTAAAACTGCCCACTCCGAGAGACTGCCGCAGATATTTTATCGCGATTAATTCTTCCTTTCGTGGTCTCCAGAGCCGATAACGGGCCCGCTCTCTGCGTATATCGTGCCGTGGAATCGCGGATTTCGAGGGAACTTTTCCACTTTGGCGATCGAACGTCGCGTGGAAACCTCGACCATCGGGCGAACTGTACCGAGAAAATGTGCAATTTAAAACGGCAAAAGCATTAAAAAGAAATGAGACTCCAATTTGTTGCAGTTCAGGTATACAAGATTTTCTATTTCGCATAAAGATCCGCTGTCTCTTCAGCCAGAATCGATTCAAGAGCGCCTCCGTCGAGGAAAACGAACAGAGAAATCGGTGAAACAAAATGCTAAAGGTCCTCGCGAGAAGAATACTGCGCCAACGCGAGGTTGCTTCGGATAAACTATGTCAGGGATGCTGCGGCAGAGCCCGACTCGGATAGAAGAGTTCGTTAGAGTAGGCGATCCACCCCCGAGTTAATTCTCATTGAATTAGTTTGTGCAAGCCTGGACCGATGGCCGAGGAGGATGGTCTCGCGGAACAATAGAAGCGGAGAAACGAGTGACATAAGATGAGCAGCGCCGAGAGAATAGTCGCTCTCCGCCGCTGGCCTCGCTCTAGAATCGCTCTAGATCGGCGTCTAGGGGCCGGCGGGGCCACGGGGGGCCAAACGGGGGTCGGTCGAACGAGTGGGTGGTGAGAGAGGGGGGACGAGAGGGGGGCTGAGGTCAGCAGTACAACGCTGTAGCTGCTGTACCAGCTCAATACCAGTTCTGACCCATTTGGCAGTGTTCCCGAGTTCAAGCCACGGGATTTCCCCGTATGAGATCACCAATTCAATTTTTCCACTTCTTCTCCTGCACCCTCCTACACACCCCTAATCTCTCTTTCTTACCACCCTCTCTCTATTCTCCTTCCTTCATCCGGATCTCCCAAACAATGCTTATCGCGGTCCCCCGTAAGTCATGCGCCCTGCAACGCCGTGGGAAAATGATCGGCTGCGTTGAGTTATCCGTGACCAGCCGAAACGGGGTCGAAAGATGGATCGGGCAAATTATGCTTTAATCAGCGTGCAACTCCGCTCAATTGTACCGGCGAAATTAAATATACATGGGCTGGCTCGTGTCCAAATCCTCGGGAATTAATTGTCTTCTCCATAAAATTACAATTTCGTTTCGCTGCGACGTGCTCTCGAGCATCTTGCATCCCATCCTAATTCCCAAGCACGTACACATCATTTTGTAAATTGTTTGAAATAGACCGAAATAGATTTTACGCGTTTACGAGAGCAATGGAAGTGTGAAATTTTTGACGACCACTACGGGTGAGTATAATATTATACAGAAACTCGTATGAACAAGGCACCTTTCGCGGCGATGGTGACACTGTCCGCGGGTTAGCACAATATTAACCCTTTGCACTCGAAGCAATTTGAACTCCAAAATCAAGATATTTGTTTCAACCCAGGTGTCATTTTTGTTCTATGTAATCTTTTTTACATTGTGCACACGAAGTTGAATTTGTTTTCTTATATAACAGTTGAGCTTTTTACAATTTATAGAATACAGACAAATTGAAGAACGTTAAAACTGTTTTGAATAATGGTATGAACAATTTTTAGTGGCGTCTCAGACTCGCCATTCGAGTGCAAAGGGTTAATACAGAAATTCGAACAGTCAAGGTGTGTCTCCCTCAATGGCAGCTAGAGAAGCGAGATACGATTGTGCAGCTACAGAACTAGCGTGCTGAGGTTGCTATAGCGTTGTCGTTACGTCCGCTCCGATGTCCTTACTTCTATGCACGCTTTCGCAACGGAACAAATGGCAATTATCGGAGTACACGTATGTACACTCGAAGTTAACGATACACGGTGATATACGCGTGCACGACGCGACGGCCCCGAAATGAATTGAGCCGAATGGAACACATTCGGTCGAGAAACGGGTCCCGTGCATCCTGCACACTTTCCAAGGATCACGTAAGCCAAACTTGCCCATTTCACTGGAAATTTGAGCAAACATTAGAAGCGCCATTACCGTGTGTTATGAAACTTTCATCTATATATATAAAAGCGAAGTCCTGACTCACCTATCAACGCCCAGGCTAAACCCTTGGACTTAGAAAGCTGAAATTTTGCACAGAGGTTTCCCTTATGATCTATACAAGGGATAAGAAAGGATATTTTGAAATTCAATCCCCAAGGGGGTGAAAAGGGGTTGCAACGTTTGTATGAGGAATATTTTGTTCGTGGTCGGATTTGCTTGAAACTTGGTCCAAATGCTCTTTGATATAATTAATCAAACACCTGTTTCGGCATTTTAAAAAATTGATCCCCTAAGAGGGTGAAAAGGGGTTGCAACGTTTGTATGAGGAATATTTTGTTCGTAGTCGGATTTACTTCATACGTGGTCTTAATGCTCTTTGATATAATTAATCAAACACCTGTTTCGGCATTTCAAAAAATTCAACCCCCGGAGAGGGTGAAAAGGGGTTGCAACCTTTGTATGAGGAATACTTTGTACGTAGTCGGATTTACTTCATAATTGGTCTCAATGCTCTTTGATACAAATAATCAAACACCTGTTTCGGCATTTTTAAAAATTGATCCCCTAAGAGGGTGAAAAGGGGTTTTGAAATCTAAGATGGCGGCATGACATAAAATTAAAACTCTATAGGGGTGAATGGGGGGTTAAAAGGTTTTATAGAGAAACAATATTAATTTCCAAGGGCATTAAACGGTTTTCTGTGCGAGCGAAGCCGCGGGAAAAAGCTAGTTTCCCATAAATTCGAAATGATCCATTCGGAACCCGACAGGATCGTGAAGTCCTGGAGAGTCGTGCAGTATACATATGTTGAGGCCATGCTTTATGTGCAGTTTTTAATATTAGAGTGACCGACGGTGAAACAGAATGTTTAATGACAATATTGTTGATTTATTCGTAACGTGATAAAACCGCTTGCTTGATTGAAAAGACCTATGTGTGTCTTCTTTTACCATTAAGGAAACCGTATGCAATTTCATGGCCATCGGGGAAGACGTATATCTCGAAACTGGAGTTTCCGTTTTAATTAGCGGTGGTTCTGCGTCCGAGAATCAATGGGAGGCTTGTCTTTATGATCCCGATGGATTCGCCGTGTCAAGGTATATCGTAGGAACTATGGATCGGCTAGCGCACGCGACTATATTCGTTCGATTCGAAAGCACTGTAGGATCGGGACAGCGGTAATTCTATATCTCTCTTTATTACCGCCATTAACGATTCCGGTTCGTTAACGGGCGAAGGACTTCCCGAAAAACGCGTCGCAAAAGAGGAAACGTTGAATGGTATTCTTGGATGGTAGTTAATGGCGCCGCAGGGACATCAATCTTGCTGTTTAATTTATCAACGGTGTCTGGTAATTGTGCGGTTTCGGCGTGAAAAGCTGCACAGTGATGTAGGTCATGGCATTGTTTCTCTCTGGCACGCCATAGCCTTTTTCGCGCGAGCGCGCGTCCCGGCCGACTATAATTGCCCGTCCGCGACGACAAAGTACCCGGCGGATCGAGCGAAATTTCATTAACTTTTCATTCGACGTAAAAGAAAAAATATACAATACATATAATCCGGGCCCGCGTTGCCGTCCGACTAAATAGCCTTTCGGTTATCTCGCGTACCCGCGTGCTTTGCGCTTTCCGTTGCTCCCCGGAGCTTCGTCCGTTTAATTCCTGCCTGTAGCCTTTGCGTTAAGCAATAAAACGCGAGCACGGAATATTAATAAATCCGCGTTCCAGTTTACAAACTACCCTGCTACACTGTAACATTGTAACGCGGAAAGAAATGGGTCAGCGTTTGACCGGAAAATGGCACGAGCAATTGTTGATTGTCTACTATATTATTTAAACAAATCGACCTTTTGTTAATCAATGTCAAATATGCTGTTTGGATTGCCAAATACAAAATTTAGCAAATTACACGATATTTTATCTGCTTCTCTGTACGAAATGGGCGTGGCCTCGCGGCTCTCAATTACTGAAATGAATACCGGTCGCGTGAAGAATCAGATAACATGATTCTCAATTAAATCTCAATCTCATCCCCAATTAAAATACATACAAAATGTTATCAGGTTGCCCACATAAGAATAAACAATTACCCTAACTAAATGATCTACCATCTTTCGAACGTAACGTCTCGAAGAGCCCGAAGGTTTCTCAGGGACCAACTTAGATCCCTCTTCCTCGAATCCGTGGAAGGTCTCTTGGAAGATTGGGAAACCGCGGTTAGGTAAGCGAAGCGTTGCCAAAAGCTGCGAGAGCTTTTCCGCCGCGAACCTGACAGAGTATGTTCGTTCTCTCTCCCGAGAGAGAGAGAGAGAGAGAGAGAGGGGGAGAGGGACCGTTTTATAATCCGCTAATTAACGAGCCGACTCTCGATAATTGTCTGCAACGCTGGTACCGCGGCAACGTATTATCCCGCGTCGTCGTCGGCGTGATTTACGTCACGAGTAAATATGCGAGAGCATTATTTATCCAGACGTACATACGTGCTACAGTTTATCGTCTCGGCGAGATCTCAAACTTTACGTATCGCCTGACTGTTTCCTGACACGCGGTCAGGCCACGTGATCGAATAATACTTTTCACCCACGAGCTGTCTCCGTCTTTGACAGCCTTTTTTGTCATTTCGCACAGAGTCTACTACATAGGAGTATGATGAATTCCCTATGAATCGAAATCAAATTCTACGATCGGGATGGAGGGAGTTGATGAAACTAGTTCGTCTCGAAGCAACATGGGAGATCAAGCGTGTTCTGAACAGACAGCGTTATTTCCGATCGACCTGTCAAAGGATCGAACGAGTTAGCGCTGTTCTTCCGCGTTAAACCGTCCGAGTGTTTCCTCCCTGGGACCTCGAGCTGTATTCAGCATCGCCGAAACCACCGGGTCAACAGGTTCACGTTCATGCTAGCGCGGCGAACGTTAGGTCCTTTTCGGACAAGGTAGAGTACGTCCAGCTCCGGTATAGTGACACGCAGGGTTCGAGCCCGCAGAGAAAGGACAAGCGGCCGACAGAAAAGAGTGGAAGGACGGAGGTTGTCAAAAGAGAAAGGAAGGAACAGAGAGATGGGGTTGGAATAAAAGAGGCTGAGGGGAGCACCGGGTAGAAAGGCAGTGAGAAACGAAGTGTGTGTGTATGAGAGGGAGAGAGAGAGAAAGAGATAGATTCAAAGAGTGAAAGAGAGAGAGAGAGAAAAAACGGAAGAAAAAAGGGGGGCAGAGAGGCTGGTGGGGTCGATAGTTGGCCGAGTTGGCGGGAGAGCCGGTTGTGTAACAAAGGAGCGAACCAAGTAACAAGAATCCCAAGGTGCATTCGTCGATACGTGACGGCTTCCTCGAGCCACCACGTTTCGTTGATAAATCCTCGGCGAACCCGCTCCCCGATAGATCCCGCACAACTCCTGTTCCACAAATCTCTCCTGTATGATCAAGCTAGGCCCTCGATCCATCCGCGATCCGTCGACGATCGTGACGCAGACGTTTCGATGGAACTGTCCGCTGCAGACGTGTTTCGCAACGCGTAAGAATATTGTAATTAGAACGGGTCAATCGATGTCACGTTCGATAATGGTGTCGGTAGCCGACGTAATGACGACCGCTCGTCCGATCGATAATAACACCGTCCAATACCGATTTTCCCTCCGTGTCACATCCACTGATATCTACCTGCGTGCTTTAACCAATTTCCTAGCGAAAACCTCGAAACCTGCTTTTCGAAATCGGTTCGGAAAGAACAGTACCGAGTGCATGAAATATGTATTAAAATAACTTAATTTAGTTCAACAACCTCTTACTCTTCGAACTGCTTGTTCTATCGTATTCGGCTGAACCGAAACAAAGAATGATTCGAATCGCACGTCAGAGTGAAGTTGGCTGTCTCATACCATTTGTCAAGCAACAATAATTAATGTATCCGTAATAATTCATTATTTCGAACGGCTGTGTTTGTAATCTCATTTCGACTAAAACCCCGGCTAGTTCTGGCAACACACACACACAGTTGCCGGATGGCGTGCAGTTGAACGCGATATTTTTCGTGTGTCGTTGCGCCACTGCCTATGATAAGTGGAAGATTCCGTGGCGGGGGATGGGGATCCATTTATCTTCGCTTTCCAGCGAGCGTAGCGCAATTTGTAATAGCGTACACACATACATAGCACCGGTTCGAGGTGGTCGATGTCGCACAAGCCTGACGATTTGTCAGACGCCGATCGAAATCACGGTTCGATTAGTATATACCCGGAACAAAAAATAAACCGATAGAAGTCGTCTGGCGTGATAACGACGCTTATCTGCGCCCCCGATATCGTCGGTCTCTTAAAAAGACATGACTATTCCCGTTGTCCAAAGGGTTAGGCACAAAGAGGATATTATATCCACAGTCGCGGGCTGCTATTATAGTCGGCACGGCGGCGGACCGATTCGAACAAACGAATTGAATGTCAAAAAAAAAATGTGAACTTGAAATAGTCCAAGTCCGAACTCAGATTCCAGACACTTTCGAGCACCTTCTAGCCGTGGTGCACACCCTGAGAAGTCTGCAGAGGTTCGCAAGCGATCAGAAAGGGAGTGAATGACAGCAGAAACAAAGGCTAGTCCCGAATTTGAATAATTCGTAGCATCTTCGCGGGGCGATGGCTCTTTAGCCTCCCCTTCTAGCTGTCCTCTGTCTTCATTCCCTGCAACCCTCTTCCTCGATCTCACCCTCGACACAGTCGTCCCTCTTCATCCCCGGTGGTGGAAGTTCTCCACCCGTTTCTCACCGATTTCCATCGTCTTCTCTTTCAGACTGTTCCTCCCTCTGCCCCTATATCTCTCCTTCCCTCCCTACTAGGATCTATCTTTTCCCCGTCTTTTTCTCCGGGAGCGATCGGTGGACCCTAGGGACCACGTGGTGGGGGGCCACGTGCTCCCGGTACCGAGTCACGCGAGGGTAGGACACGTGGTGTGTACACGCACGTCCGTCCGGGGACGCATTGGCGCAGCAACGCGTTCTCTTATCCGGGGGCCCGTTCGGTACACACGCCCGCGGAAATCGTCGCGCAGTGGGCCGTCTCTATAAAATCGGTGGAATCGATTGAAAAATTTTCTTGTCGCGAAATATCGCGTGAAATATAATATTCGGTATTCTTAGTCGACGCTATGTTAAGGGGGAGACTAGTGTAACGAGGAAATCGATTTTTTCGTATCAAGTATTAATGTTATTCCTTTCGTTCAAGGCGAGAGGCTCAAGTAACGGGTCGAACAGTTCGATTTCTTTTTCATCGCATAAATCAATGCTGTCGCATGTCGAGGATACACTCCGGAAGCATTTCTGAATGCTCTTTCAAGGAAACGTTCACGTCGAAATCGGAAAGAATTCGCCGCTACACCCAATAAAGCGTCTATTGAGCGTAATCGACGATTCAAATTTTTCGATAAGAGTCCGCGGCGTTGCCAGGTCGAGACGTGCGATGTTGCCGCGTGTTCCCGCAGTGGGCGCGCGCGCGATATAGATTTTTTAATAGATACATAGAAAGCGTACGGAACGGATCGTTTCTTGCTCTCGAAAAAAATGTGTCACCTTTTATCTTATCGGTGCGGAACACGTGTATGGGTTGCAGTGCGAGTGTGCGTGCGCGGCAGTACAGAAATTCGAGCGTGCGAGAGATAGGGTTTACGCGTGCGTCAACGAAACGAGCGGGTTCTTATCGGTTTCATTGTTTCCTGCTCCGATCGTGGACTCTCGAGAGTCAGACGAAGGAGAGACGCGGACTTCCTACGAGAGATAGCGGCCGCACGCTAATTACGCGGGCCCCGTGTAACTTCCCTTTCATCGCTTCCGAATCCGATATCGATCTTTCTCGACAAAGAGCCCCGGCTTCGGAAACTGGGCCACGCACTCCGCATTTTCCAACCGAAAGAGAATAACTTCTCTCAAACTGTACCACACGACTTCAGCTTCTGAAGCTGGCAAAGAATTAAATGTAAAAATTAAAGCACGAATCGAAATGTTGTAGCAACAAAGTTGAAAAGAAATGAAAATGATGAGGTAATCCGTTATCAATTATTTCTGATAGGCAGTGGTCCACACAAATTCACACACCAGCTCTGCCCTAACACTATTGTTGTAACATAATATCCTAGTACCATGATGCTATGTGAACGGTTCAAAGCCGATGGAAGCTCAGAACGAGGTTTCAAGAGCTGTTGGAAAAATATCGGAAAACAGCTGGATTGCAACTCTGAATCGTTGATCGATTCGGTTGGTTGTCGGCTCGGTATTATAGTTGCTGGTCGGCCAGCTGCACTTGACTCTCCTATGTAAGATAAATAGGTGCGGCTGGTTCCTATTAATAGCGGTTGGTTCACGTGGGGATTGCAGTGTTCCAGCCTCGGCGTAACTCACCAGCCGGTTCACCGTTCCGTCAAGAATTACTCCGTCCATATCGTAAATTACCGCAGTACTTACGTAATAGCACCGGCTCGATCACGAGGATGCCCGAAAACCGCCGACCTTTAGCTAGAAATTTACGGAGTTGTACAGTGGCGATTGACAATGGGAAAATTTGTATTATACTTTGTTCGGGCATTAACTTTGAGTTTCTCCTAGTATTTCCGGAGGACGGATCCCGGGAGCCGTTTCGAAACCATAATTTATGACGGTGGGATCGACTGGAGGACCCATTAAACCACGCTACGATTCTAAAACGGGTCCCTAAATGCCTGCTTTTTATTGCCCGGCTATCGACTTTTCACCGACAGCTTTCCCGTTTGCGGTTTAACGGCGTTTATGTGCGCCCCGTTCAACCCCCATGGCTCCGAGCTGAACGGAGCTAGCGTACAAAGTAATTCGGAAACGCGTGCGTGTGCATACCGTTGCGCAGAAAAATTGCAACATCGGCGGTAAATTAATAAAGGTGAAAGCTGTTCGCGAGGCGCACAGATTAAATATCGATTAAGCCGATTCTGCAATCGGTCTTGTCATTTTTCATCTGTCTTGCGCGCGGCAAAAAATTGTTCGACCCGGCTGTACTTGATCCTAATTTCTGTCGCCGCGTTTATGCCCGCTTTTCTGCCTTTTACGCGACCCTGACACCATAAAATGTATCATAGTATGTACCGTGGCATCTGTTGTCGGAGATCAAATGGAGTCTCGTAAAAGTTTTCTAATGAATTTCTCGACGAAGTTCGGTGTGTTTTCTATTAGTTGGTCAAGCCGGACTGGAATTAGGATAAGGGGCACGATGATTAGCCGGCCGAGTGGGAGTGAAGAGAGCGTGAACGGGGGAAGGAGATCAAACAAAATCCGGTATAACGGGCGACGACCTTTAGGCACGTGTCCCACGCCACGTGCTGCATTCGATAAACTGTCGAACCGGCCCTTTTGCCTCTCTTATCTCTCCGTGTTTCTGTTTTCACCTCGTTCTGCTTGAAATTGTTCGCTTGGCCCCCATATCCGGGCCCTTGCGATATCCTTTTATCGAAGAACCAGTCCCAGGGTCCCTTATCCGTGGACGATGTCAATGTAGAAACAGAGACAAAAGGTCCAACTTCCTCGTGGAGTCTGTAAATTAGGTTCGGGACACAGGTTGCCCTTCGGAGCAGTGGTGTGGCGCAGGGGCCACAAAGCCGCGCCCCTACGCAAGCTACACAGAGGGAAAGCAAGAAGTCTTTTGTTAAGCCTTTGATAATTCCATGATAACCAAACGAATTTACGTTGCAAGCATGACAATTAATTCTGCGAACAATATGATTTATCGATACCTCATCATTAGCAACGTTTAACCAAGATACTTCCTGTTAGAATCGACAGCGTTACCGTCAATTTCTCAGCAACGTTTCTGCTCGAACATTTGCAGAAACGAAAGAGAATGGCACGGGACAAAACTGGCGAATTTTGTCGGGGGTCTAATATATCAAATCGGATGGCTCCGCGAAAGCACTTTGAACGATAGAGGGAAACCTCGAGCACAAAGGACGAGTTAACTCGTTCGAGGAGGCAGATTGGCGAGGATTGCGAAAACGCAGACCGGAGGCACGAAAGAGGAGTCGAAAGGGGAAAGAGCTGAATCAAACGAATAGCTCTGGCAGCCGGCTGACTGACTTGTTAGCGTAAAACGAAATACGATTCTGGAAAGAGGAGAGAGAGAGAGAGGAGAGTTGGCGAATCGGTGAATCGGCGAAGAGGCGCGAGTCGGCGAAAAAATAAAAAGGAGAGGAACGTGGCTTGCGAGAGGACGGAAGAGGAAGAGAGCGAGCCGAGGCTAAAGGCTCGCGCGAATCGTTGCTTACGTAAGTACAAGCGCAGATAAGAACGTGCTTATCTGAAGAACCGTAGCTTGCAAGCCGGCTCGAACGATCCGAAAGTGCGCAAGCGGAATCGGTATGGCGGAACTACGTTTTTGCGAAATTTACTGGCTGCTCTGCTTAACAAATCGCTGTCAGAATCATTCCCCTGCGACGAAAAATGTTTCGAGCACAATGTTGTTGTCAAGTGATTGGACAGCAGTTTTACGATTAAATGTTTTCTATATCAACATTTTGTATAAACGCATAGAATCCGCAGTGTAGAAATAACAAAGTTATCAAGGATGAAAATACGACTCACTAAATACCACTGCCTTCTCGCGTGTCTGCGCGAAGCAATTATGTGAATAGGTAGAACGAGTCTCGGCTATATTCTTTAAAAACAAGAAATTCTAGCGACTGACTGTACAGCTCGAAAGACGGCAATTTTGTGGGCAGCGTTTTGCTTGGCCACCTACAATGCAGTCCAGCTCGTAGACGTTTTAATTTAGCTCGTAATTGGCGGCCTTGTCAGTCAATTTTCATTCACGACACCCGTGGAACGGAACACGAAACGATGAAACGAGGAAAAAAGAGTGCAGGTTGGCGAGGATTAACGCGGAGAGTTTGCCGAGCAGCTTGGAATTGCAAAGCCGGTGAACTATGAACCCGAAGTGTTTGCCAGCCTCGATGAACAGTCGCGGTGTTCGCGGAAAAATTTGTCCTTCCCGCGATAAGTATCGGGAGTCGGTACCGAGAGGAATAAAAGAACCTCGCGCTCGTAACAACGATTACGTATCCGGCGTTGTTGCACACAGGTGCACCGTAAAGTACATACATAGAGCTCTGTCGAGCGCGGCCGAACACACGCTCGCCCGGCCGCCGCAGAGATAATCTCTAATTTTTTTGCCTCTCCTCGCATTTACGTCGCCGATGCTATTTCATTCCGCGTTATTGTTGCTCGCCCGATGAGCAACGGCTCGTCAGTTGACGGCGTTGACGGCTCGGAACAAGCTGGCCGTTATGCAACGACTGCGAACCGCGCAACGTTGACTTTGTTATGGTCCTTGGTCGGAGCTATACGCTGTTCAAATAATCTCAAGAAAGAGGGGACACCGTTGTGACGACGACAATTTTACGCCTTACCTTTTGTCAGGCGTTAATGAGCACTCGGGCGAAATGTTAACGCGGTGACCAACGTTCGCTGGTAATTGGGTGACACGTTTTCGAGGAGATTCCTTCTTACTTCAATGATTTAGGCATGCTGTTCGAACGCTGTTCAATTTCCAGAAAGAAGACTCCTCGATTCCTTTAGTCTGCACTATCAGTCTAATTAATTTCATAAAAACGTGTCAAACGCTTGTATTAAAAATGATCCACAGCCACAGGTTTGAAAATAAAACCTAGCATACAAGATTGTGGAACAACGGCGCCTGAAATTGCAAGCCTCTACAGTTCGCCTAGATCTTCTTAATCTGGAGCGTTCGGTCGCATCGGTCTTGTTTGTTGTCACAAGCGTAAACGGACCGGAAAGCCCATTTGCCAGTCGCCTCGTTGGCCTAACGCCTCCCATAGTCCCGCAGAATTATGTAAGTTCGTTCGCCTCGCGAAAAAATTCGGAGCAGCGCTGCGGTCGGCCGTTTCCTCTCGCCGAAAGGAATTAACTTCAAGGTCTTCGTCGTAACTGGCAATAATCGTTGCCCTGAAATTCTCAATTTGTCGGCCTCCCTCCTGCGGCCGACCGCGCGCGCCCGAGTCCCACTCGCCAAAAATACGCGCCGGCTAAAGTCGTCGTTGTCGTCGTCGTCGTCGTCGTCGTTGACGCACGTTGCATCTTGCGTGTTGCACAGTGGCAGACCGACGGAGGGAACCCGATGTTTCTCCGCTATAGCGAACGAATTAAAAATCAGGCTGGGTCATCGGCGCGTCATCTGGCTTTTTGCGAGGTTAGGCGACGACGCGGCTCTCTGCCACTGTGCCAGCCCCGGTGTCATGACTTTTCTTATGCAGATGTTGAGCGCAGTCTCCTCGAACGCTGTTGCGTAAAGACGCCATTTTCATGCTTGACCTTTGGTCGCTGGGCTCGGTCAAACCCTAGTCCAAGCCTTCATCTGTTACGTTCGTCTAAAAAATATTTTTGTTTTTGAAAACGCTGTGAATTATATTCATATACTATTCATAGTTCACATTGTCACAATTGTTAGACTACTCGAGACGACTTGTTAGTTTTCTTTGAATTATTGAGAGGCTCTTAGGTATTAGTTGGTAGATACAACGTTAAGTTGACAGCCGCTTTTACCGGGTCTAATGTTGTTTGTCCAAGCAGACGTCCGAAATCGATTGACCTAATTGCGAGATATCAAAGAGAACACCTTCTAAACTCGGAGTACATCATCGAGAGGCTAGTACATAAATCCAGAACATAATCCTCTAAAGAGCATGAGTCAAAGGCTGAGATAATTATTAGACTCTTGGACTCGCTAATGGACTGCGGATCTTTATGCAAATATCTAATTTTATAATCACCATCGGATTGAGAAAAAAACTTCTTCTGTATTAAAAAAACGCGTTTATAAATGGTAAAGACCCACAATCGATTAAGGATGATGAGGATTACACTTTTTCACGATTTTCTATTTTTGCCCTCATTAACCGGCCGATATAGCTGACCCAGAAAATTGGCAGAAAACCGACCCGGTTATATTTGAACGTCCCTCGTACTTCCGGAAGGACTCGCTATTACGGAATCGGGCGAATAGTATCGGCTGGATCTAGACGGTGAAGGTGTCACTAGTATCTTTTGTGAAAACAGTTTCGTCGGCGAACTCTCGATGGTAGAGACGGGGAAGAAATAGGCCGCTTTTCGTCAGGCCCCTCTTCCTTCCGTTCCCTAGCCACGAGGTAGGTCGATCCAATTGGGGGTTCGAATAGCCTAACGTGGTGGCCTCCCCTTTGAGTTGCCGAGTTGCGATCAATACTCACGATGCCAAAGCCAACACCGACTCTCTCGGCTCGCTGCTCGACTTCGCCAGAGGTCTTCGCCGCTGTCCTTGAGTGTTATAGCAATTCACCGGGAACACGGCCTCCCGTGGATCACGTTCATCATTGGACGCCGTGCTTCGCGATTCCGGGAAATTGCTATACCGCGGGTTCTACGGAAAAACGCATGGGACACGATCTGCGCGTCCTAGGAAATGCCATGGGTTGAGAAACAACAGGACTTTCGAGCTTGTCTCACTGGTTTTCTTTCTTCAGATTGTTCTTTAGCTACGCTGTCTTTGTCAGCAGAATTTCCTGGCGTAGTTGACGCACTCGTGTTCGAATTCGAAAAAGATTGCACAGAAAATGAGGGTGAAAGCTACCAGATATTTTAATGTTCTGAAAGACTTCTGTACGATCGCCAGTGAACAGTGACAGCCACGTTGAGGAAAATTTTTATCAATTTCAGTATAATATTAACAAGTTTGCATATACGATGTTATTCTTCTTATTGCAGTCGGATTTAAGCACCGGTCATCGTGACGTTGACCGTGATAACTGGGTGAAGTAAAAAGTGTGAAATCATTGGAAACTTGCAACGCGTTTCCTCGAACGCCTGGCGGTTTCCGTTGAAGAGGCGATCGAGGAAAAGCGATACTGTTCGGGGAAAAACATATTCGAATACACGATAAAATATTCTCGTTCATATATTCGGTGATATACTCTTCTATATTCAGATGTTTTATTTGAATATTTTCATTATTTGTACCAAATCTAAATGTCAATTCAATCATGAGATTTTCTGGCCGGGGGTAGACGATCTAAAAATATAATATTAGAAAAATTCGAGACATCGATCAACTGCATACGAACGAACGAGCGCTCCATTGCAAGAAAGCGTTCCCTGCTGTCGTACAGCACCGTGCTTCCGCCGGCGAATTCAACACTATACTATATACCACACGCATGCGAATCCACGGGGTGTGCAAAAATACCCAACCTCGACCAATCAGACCACAATTCTCTTCTAAAACCAGAACGAAACAGGTCCAAGCAAATCAGAACTTTCTTTCTCCAATAATTAATCATTCCAAGAACATTTACGAGCATTCGTTGTAAGCAACTATTTTCCAAAATTAATAGAATGTAGATTTAAATAATTAGCAAAATCGTTTTGGGAGACGTTTCAAGGCAAATCTCCCCAGTAGCAGCGTTTTTGTGAACGGTTCGTATGAAAGGGGGTCTACAGCTGTTTAATGCCGTCGGTTCGATCATGCGAGGAATTTCGGGACACCCTGTATGGGGAGTTTGCGTGCGCGCACACAAAAGAGCGTTTCACGTACAAGAATCCGTACGTACAGCTGCGCGTTGCGTCACTCTCCGCAATTTCGGATACCCGCTTACCTACTCGTAATCGCTACAAGGAAGAGGAAGCGATGGATGGGGCTGCTCTCTCGCTCCCCGATGACCTTTCTCTTTCTGTCGATTATCATCGGGCGTGCGCATATGCGTCCACACGGGGCACGCAGGAACGCGCAACACGCGTGCTTTGCTGTGTACATACGTAAGAACTGTATTCCCTGTGATGCGATATGCTACACTGTACCGTGACTGTGCTGTTGCCTCGCTCACTCGCCTTGGACCGTTGCACAACCACACGGCTTCCCGTTTTCTCGACCTTCTCGATCGTGGATCGTGGATCCAGCTCATCCACGGAATCCTACCTCCTCGACGTGGACAAGATCGAAACGCCAGATTGCTCGGACCTTAACCCGACTACACACAGTGCTCGCATGCTACATACTTTGTTACAATCCCCCATGCTTCCTCCGATTTCCCCGTAAAATCCCGAATATTTTAACTAGACAGCGTTTCTGACTGTTTCAATTTTATTGAGGAAAGCTTCGCATCTACCTTGGAAGTCTAATGGATAAGGATTGTTTACTAGATCCTTCAGTGGCAACGGTAATTTTCATACTGAACCAACAACCGACCCCCAATAACTTAATCTAATAATTTCGTTGGTAGGAGGATCGAGCATGATCTTGAACAAGTAGGCAGAAAAATGTGTGAAGAATATTGATAACTGAGAATTAAACTTTGTTGCAAAGCTGATAGACGCAATTGAAACTTTTCCAGCACTCTTATCGAAAACTATTCCGCGGTCGCTCCGACTTATCAGCTTAAGATATTCGCTCGTTTCAATCTTCCCTATAGCTCAAGTGTGGATTACACTGTTATGAATACTTGTCGGATTAATCACTGCTCACTCCGGCGCCAGAGCAGTCTTGAAACGTTGATTTTTGATATCGAACTGCTTCGATAAATTCCAGAAGAATTCCCAACGTTCAATAAAAACGAATAAGAAAAGTTATGATTCCACACAGTTCTTCGTAAGAAGACCGTTGGAATATTTTCAAATAATTTGTCAGACGTTTGAACCTGAAGCACCGTGAACCCCAATTTCAGCCATGAACTCGACGTTCTCGGACGTCCCACGCGAATTCATTCCTCGCTATTCGCGGCGCATGGGAATCGCCAGAAATGTATTTGACGTAATTTGCATAACGGCATATGCCACGGCAACATAAAACTTGCCATCTACTCGCTGTCTATAAGCAGAGTCCACCCCGCTGCCTAAAGCTAGACGCCGCGCCGTCGTGCGACGCCCTTTGTTGAATGAACTGTGTATGTATACTGCTACAATTCCTCTAGCATGCTACACTAGCAACTCGGTCTTCAAAAACCCTTGGCGATTAAACGTGAGGGCCGTAATACGTGGGTACAGCTTCAAGGACGGGCCAGCCCACGAAGTATAGTTCCCGCGCGGCGTTTGTCCTATTCAACCTTGTTCCGGCGGCTATAGAACATTTTGTACTTCGCACTGATTACGAGCTTACCCGGCATTATGCGAGAAACGGGTTCTCAAGGAAAGTGTCCACGCTGGAAAATTGAACGGGATTCATTAAAATATGAAAAACCCGTCGAGCTGACTAATGAGGTCAACTTAGACCAACACGCGCAGGCTGGCTCAAATTCTAAACCAGCTTATTACCAGCTTGAGAACTTTTAGAAAGTCCAGAACTACTTTGTTATCAACTTGTACATCTCGACTTGTAAAATTGTTGTGACCCATATAGGGGGCCGGTAACGTGTCACCCACTGCAGTATTTCTAACCACTGCAGCAGTCCGCTTCATCCATAAAAGTTGCTCGTCCAAAACAACAAGTCTCGGGACTCCCAAGTTAAGATCCTTTGAAAATAATATACTGATATGTGTACAATAATGATAACAAGTCAATTCATTTGACCGTGGTAGGTTTACTGTTAATTTGTATAAAGATTCGCAGTCTAAAAACCCTGTAGCTGAAGCAAAGATAGCCAACGACCACGTTAAGGATGTTCTGGTGGTACAATGGGAGACAAAAGTACAAGAAATTCGAAATCCATCGATATACATATATTGGCAATGAAAGCCATTCACTAGTATATTTTGCATTAAACTTTTGCGAATACTGTACCCTCTGTAGCTATAGATATCAGACAACACGATAAACTTGACGTTTTGTAACAGTTTATAATTTTTTTGCTCTGTAACTGTTTGGTGAATCCTAATTAATTTTGAACATAATTAATTACATAATTTTTACTACATATAAAAAAGAAACTGCAGTTTCCAGTTGCGTTTTTTCAAGGTTTAAATAGGGTTTGAAGTGGAATTTTATGAATTCTCCATAAGAAGACGTGTTAGGATGTGCAAAATTTAAGTTGCTATAATTCTAAAACGGTACAGTGAATCGAACCCAAACTTTGGTAGTTGCATTAATTTAGCAAGAATTATATATTGTCAAATTTTCAAAAAATTTTGTTGCGTTTTTATATACCTCCAGAACATCCTTAAGGTCTAATTTCGACCGGCCAGTTAAGGGTCAACTAATTCTTTGTCGTTTAGGGGTGCGGGCAGTGTTCCGCAGGAGTTTGTCCGAATCGGAAAACCGCAGAAATACTTTTCAGCGTGTCGAATACATAGACGACGTTAGAGGCGTGATAGACGGATTACGCAGCCGCTGTCTCATTTCGCAGAGTGCATGGAGCACGGAGAGAGACGCGTGTAACGACTGTAACGATGGTCACGCTCGCACACACACACATACACGGAGTGGCGCGCTGCGCTGGTAAGGAGCGCTTGCGCTCGCGCGGGCACACAGTGGTGTCGCACACACGCGAGAAAGAGGGGAACAAAGAAAAAGCCCTAGCGACCAGCAATGCGGCAACGGTGAGCGCCTGCGCGCCACGCTATGTGAGTCAAGGACGACACGTGCGGCTCCGAACGACCTACTTATACCCCGTTGGTTCGTGCGCGATCGGCTCTGCCGCACGAACCTTCCCGAGCGTGGAAATAGGACGACACACCGAGTCGTGTCGAGTTGAGTCGAGTCGAGTCGAGTCGAATCGAGACGAGTCGGGCTCTCCCGATGTTCCCGTCGAGCCGAACCGAGCCGAGCCGAGAGCATTTCGTCCCCTTTACCCCATATTTCTCCTCCCCTCCACCCCCCTTACAGTAGTAAGCGAGCTTCGTTAATCGACTAACCGCTATACGCGCAGCACCGTTCTTACGCGTTTAATACTTCGAATGACGAAGATCCATTCGGATCCATGAAATTTTCTCGATCTTTCGGCTGGCTCGATCCGGCTTGAGAGTCAGTCGTTCACGAAGCTTCGCCGCGATCCCGCCGATATGCACCGCCATGTATTTGTTCTATTCGCGATACCGGTAGATATCGATATGTCCATGGTTCTGGAGATCTACTGCTAAATATTTGTCGTACCAGGAGAAACGGTTCCGCGGAAATTGTTTCGAGCGAACGCCCCGCCGCCGTTACGTAACGATGATTATTGAGAAAACATCCAATCGACGCGACGCGTGGATCCACGAACCCGGTCTACGGTCTTCAACGATTTTATGCTCGGCTCGGGGAAGTAGAAGGAGCGAACGCGCTAGAATGGAGGGTGAACTCTGTACTACCCCTCGCGAAAAGTGATCGAAATTGCGAACGGGATCATTGCTAGCGCTTGACGATATTCGTATTCGATGAACATTGCTTCAGTTAAACACTCAAAAACGTAGAAATTTTGCTCAAGTGGTGGAGATACGCAGGAATGAATATGTATTTTTGTGATAGTATTTCATCCTCGACCTTCCGGGTTGTTATCGATGGAAATATTTTTACAGTGACATCTGCAATGTAGTTCGAGGTAGGAAATATTTTTTACCGGGGGTAGTACTTGCTGGACCGACACGAGGTCACCGCGGAAGCTCGAGTGTCCGGAATAGCGGATCTTGATGGCCGGGGGCCACCGCGGCGCCCTATATGCGAAACGTGGAGAGGATCGATAGAAAAATGGGTCAAAGGTTCGACGCCGGTCTCAGCGTGAGTAGTAGTGGCAACGATAGTCTGGTTACCTTTACTACTGTACCGTAAATATTGCATAGGGCAATTCTCGACATTTGTTTCGTCAGCAATTCCTCGCAATTACAATGCTTTATCGATAGCTCTACCGTAATTCGCAGAAGGGCCACCTTGTGCATTCGACAAATTTCTGATATCTCACTGCCTCAACTTGCTTACGTAAAAAATGCGAAAGTGGAAATCCAGTACATAAATGAGTACCCAATTGCCAAGGGTTAATTTGCAAATCTTTCGCGAGTACATAACTGTATCTCCTCTAGAAAAGCACGTAGAAAGACTTCCGAATAAAAAACGCAATTAGACATTGATTATTGCAAAATCGAGTACAACGCGATGGAGGAAAGAACGTTAGTTGATCGCGGTAATTCTTTCTAATATATTCCCGAAGTTCATAGGTGATCGCGTCATTCGGTGGACAAGAATCGCGGCCGGTACATCGGATTGATCATAGTTTGCGCATAGCGGCAAGAGGGGCGGTTGGCCGACATCCATCCCCGTGGTTGGTGTCGGGGAAGCTCTGTGCACCACTACATATGCCGGCCCTTCGGACTCGTCGAGGATCGAGTCCAAAGGCGGTGGGTATAAAGGCTGCCTTGATTCGTCGGTTTTCTTCCCACCGGCAGCATAAGTAGCGCGTTTCCGCGCGGGTAGCGGCCAGTTCCTGTTCGACCGTCATACGACCGTAGCCAGGCGCGGGCGTGTGGAATCTCCCAGTACCGAGTACACACTTATACACATACAGAGAGAGCGAGAGAGAGAGAGAGAGAGAGAGAGAGAGAGAGAGACAGAGACACATACACACCTCGACGCTCGTCGAGAGACACAGATCCGCGACCGCGTGCGCGCGCGTTCCTCACACACGTACAAGAGCTCCCGCGAGTACACGAGACCGTATGTGCACGTGTGCGCATATTTCCCTCTCTCTCCGGCTTCCAGTGTCCCCCCACTATCGCGATCTATACGTACAGAGAGACATACTCAGAGATATACTCACGTGTGTATGTAGACGACGACGCGCGGTGTCCTCGTCCCGCGTTGATCATTTCCGTGTGTGTGAGACCTCGAGTGTCCTCGTGTGCGCGCTGGCTCCGTGCATGTGTATCACCATATACATTTATACATACGGTGTCGGTCTTCTTGCTGTGACCGTGTGCGTGCCCCGTGGATAGTGAACGTCGCGGGAATCCGTGGTGTAGAACCGGCCAATCGCGGGCCAAGTAGCAACGGCCGCGCTCCAATCAACGGGCCGGAGTGCTCGCGAATGCGCGCCACTGTTGCCACCGGATGTACGATCGCGGACGGTGGTGGGGATGGACTGAGAGTGCGGCATAGGCTACGCGCTCGAGCGCATCCTCGTTCGTCGCTGCTCGCCCTCGGAGTCGGTCGTGTTTCACGCTCTCGAGTTCTCTCCTCTCTCACCGGCAGTTACCCGAAGCCCACCGGAGAGTTCACTTGCTAGATTGCGGTCTCTCTCTCTTGCATTCTCTCTTACTCGTTCTCTCTCTCTCGTTCGCTCTTTCTTTTTTTTTCTCTCTATCTTTCTCTCTCTCACTCGCTCGATACACACCGGTCATCATCATCATCATCATCATCACGGTGCTACCGTGCCAACACGGTTCCTCCGAGTCTCGACTTGGTTCAGTTCCGATCCAGCCGCGTTCTGTGCCGACTTGTACCACCACGCACCGTCCGTTCCTGGGAAACCGACGACAGCTCTCACAGAAGATACATCATCATCGCGTACGTAAACTCGTGTCTGCCGCGAACCACGGTCCCTCGAGTCCTCATTTTGTGCCGTCGTGGCGTGGCCTCAAGACCAAACGCAACCGGAAACCAGTATCTCGAAACCATAGACCGTGGAACCACGCGGTTTGGACTTCGCCGTTTAACACTTGTGTGTATCTCGAGTCTATTCTTCGACGAGTGTGATCGTACCTCGCGGGCTGCATCGAGTTCCGAGCATTTGACCCCGGAAATGGAAGTAGGTCACCGCGATTCTAGTACGGGTTTATCGTTCTTTTTTTTTCCCCCTATCGCACTTCCGATATCTCTCCGCGGTTTCGAGTCGTGTCGTAAATGGTCGTCGTTGAAAAAATTGTTCCATTCTCGGTTCTCGAAGTTTGCGAAGCGAGAGCAAGTGCCAGCGCGGCACCCGGGAACGGTTTTCCTAATTATAGATAGTCGAAGGTAAATCCGCGGGCGGGTAACGGCGGGTTTGCAGTTTTAGTCGGTTCCGCGAGGCGCGCACCGGTTCTCCCAACGGGCAGAGGCGGCTTCGTGTCCGTTCGTGCAGTTTTTGGAAAAGAAAGAGGAATTGAAAAACGGAAACGTTGCTCGTACGTCGCGATGTTCGTGTTCGTGTTTCTTCTGGCTCTCAGTGGGTAAAGATGGCGGTCCGGTCGTTCGTTGGTTCGTTGGTTGAGTGGTGAGAGGGGCGACTGTGACGCAACCCGGTCGTCACGTGATCAAACCGTGGCTCCGCTCTCGCTGGGCCAGTGTGTGATCTAACGTTTGTTACGGCAGTTGGTGGAGAATACGCAACAACGGCTGGAGTGCAGAAAGGGCAAGAAGAGAGAATATAATAGTTCTCCTTTTTTCTCCTGGGTCTCGTTATCGGGGAGCTGCCACGAATCCGGTCCACCGATGCGCGCCACGCACCCCGTGGATCTTTTCTCGGTCGCTGGGTCAGTGGGGGTGAGAAACTGGCTTGGCTGTGTGCACAGATAGTCAGTCTTTTTCTCTCTCCTATCGGCCTCGCGGCATATCCTTTGACGTACTACCGTGTGGGCTCTCTATCTCTGTCTCTGTCTACACGTTCCAGAAGAATCCACAACGATGTTGCGTGGACTACGTTTGGTATTTTGTATACACGTAGGAGAGCACGGGCTCAGCAGTGAAAACCGTGTTCCCCCAGCTGTAACGCAATATCTTGAAAAGGCTCTGGGATCACGGAGAACACTGCGCGAGTACTGACCGTTCATCGAGCATCGTCATCCTTCATTGTCGTTCCCTCTCGTTTTTCAGTCGCGCAAACGAGGTCGTTCCTCGCAGCACGTAAATTGCTTTTCCGCTCGGTCCAAGAGTGAATCGTTACCGAGTCAATTCGCGCCGCTGATTCTCTCCTGCCCGAGAGAGGGAGTCCAGTATTTTTCTTTTTTCTCTCTTTCTTTGTTTTTTCTTTCTTTCTTTCTCTCTTTCTTGAAAAGCCCGCTCTCGCGACAAGGCCGCGGCATTTCGACCGTTATGTCGCCTGTTTTTAGTAACCGGGCCCGCGACACGTATGTCGTAAATCGGAAGGTGTGCACCTGCTACATCGAACAGCAGGCCAGCTTGCTCGCTTCGCCTTTGCTACGTGTAACACGGCGAGCAGAGCACGGTCGTCGTTGCAAAGCAACTTTGTAATTGCCGTGCAAGAATCCCCGCCGTTAGAGCGCCGTTCACCTCGAGAGCCTTCTATACTTTCTAAAGCCGCTTACTTTCGTAACTTGGCAAATACCGTCCGCCTCGTGCCGTGTACCGGATCGTTGCCGCGATTACGGGCCTCGATATTTTTCCCCCGACTTCTTAAGAGGTTAGGACACCGTGAAAGGCGAAAAAGTAGCCCGGTTTTCTATGAACATCGCGGAAAAAGTCGCCGCGCGATCGACTCTACTTCCAGTGTATCCTCGAACTTGCACGATTATTATTTGCAATCTTTTCAGCCCGACTTTGCTTCTTCGGTGGAATTTAAAACCACCTTGTGTCCAACTGTTGACCGCGTATCCAACTGCGACTCTATAATTTTTGACTCCTTTCAGATCTGTACACTTTTTCTTTCAGAAGAATTGCTCTTTCGGTGGAATTTAGCCTCCTTTTCCTAATCGAATGTTGACCGCGTTTGCAACTGTGCAATTCCATAATTTTTGACTCCTTTCAGAATTGTACACTTTTTGTCGAGACCCTGGAAAATTGGATTTGAGAATTATTTAGCTGTGAATACTTTTCATCGGGACGCTTAAAAAATCCTAACCTGTCGATATAACGACCCGTGGTCGTTTCCCGTGTAATCGATGTTACGGTATTGTTCTCATCGATTTCGATCGTGGATACATTTCTTTGTAAAGAGAACGCTGCACGAGGTAACAGGAATTCGGCATGCACGTAGTTTATTTTTATAGCACTTATCAACGTTGCACACTCGCTGCCATTCCGTACTAGGAATTTACAATCTGGTCGCATGATTCGATAGACGTCACTTTGCGCATAACCTATGCCTATGCCGATGCCAAGTTTGTATGTAGTAAGTTAGTCACGCTTCTCTAGTGCTATACATAGAACGGGGTCGTATTATGGTGTTCTTCATTTGACCGCGTTTACATAGATTTTTCAGTTTGTCGACGAGAATACTTTATCGCAGGCACCTGTGCCCAACTTACCTGTTGGATAAGACAGTCCTGTTTGTAGAATCAAGTTTTCCCTGCGATTCGCGAGAATCGACTTTCCACGTCACCGCGGCCTCACGTATGCCAGGCAGATATCGTGAATCATCTTTCGAAAGGCGGCATAACCTCATTCTACGACTTGAATTCCGAGATGAGAACCGTGTGAGCATGAAGAATGCCTCTAAAACGCGCTATCGTTCGGCTAATTTTATGAGAACCATAATATCTTGCATGAATCAACTTCACTGATACACTACACTCCGACACGACTTATAACAATTAAAACTACCGCGCGAGTTAAAACAACTGCTTTATGAAATCTCATAAAATATGCCGACACGTAAATAAAGAATCCAACGAGCCTACGCTGGTCCGTTATACCGAGTTCAAACGACTAATTTATTATATTAAACGAAATTTTACTAAACCTGTTTTACAGATATCGTGGCTCTTGAAATATTCAGGTTGAATAAACTAATTTATTTAATTATTTTCGGTAATAGTTGCTTTACGATTTTAACAGTCGTAAGATAGGTATTTATTAAATAGACTCCTTTGACCGGTGCAGTAGATAGTTCCAGTGTCGAACCAAAATGGCGTGCGATGAGATCTGTGTCAATTTGAATCGCGAAGAAGATCGGAAACGAGTGTAGAGGTTTTCAATTCAAAGACGTCAGGTCTCGCTTTAAAGGACCGCGTGTCAGTCGTTTCTGTAAATAGAAGAACGTGTTTGTTTTCGCTGTGTAATTTGTACTCTGCTGTCGACCAGGAGAAAACCGTGTCGAGAGGAATCGAGCGACCCGTTTGTTTCGCAACTGCTAATTTAACGCGGCGCACGTTACAGGTGTGAATTGCCAACTTTTGAAAAAGGTAAGCAGAGACGAATCACCTCTTTATTTAACAAATTGTTTCACGGATTAGCCCACCTCGAGTATGTTCAATTCAAAGAAACAAAATTCGTTCTACCATGAGCAACAATCGCTTTGAATGTAACCCTTTGAGAACGAATGTCGCTATATTGATTCGTGATCAAGCTCAGGGATTGAACCCCGGTCGCGGACAAATAATTTAATTGTTCAAAGAAGAAACAACATTTCTCTTTGTTTTTCCTCTGCATTTGAGTCTTTGTTGCATGACCTGGTTCCCCGAGAAACATATGTATGTATTTGTGGCTATTGCTAATAATCCTTGTTTGACAGAGGTTAAGAAACCCAAGGTGACCCAACAACCCCTAACCAATCCCTTGTTGTGTTCATGCTATTAAAATTATAGACAAAGTAAGCAAGTATACAATTCAGAGGACGTCCCAAGGTCATCGCTAGGTTAAATAAATGATATTAATATGTTTACATTTGTCGTTAGTGAAAATATTTTCAATAATCGTGTAAAGTATTGTAAAGGTGGGTTTGATTCGGTCGAGATTCGTTTGGCGGAGAAATGTTCGCCCGGGGGGTGTATCGTTCGGGATTCCTCGGGTCCTATCGACGGGCGATCAAACGGCAAAGGAGAAATAGAAGCGAGAAGTTTGGAAAGTTACCACTCCTTGGGAAGAATGGTAGGAGGGACAGAATGATGGAACGAGATACAGTGTGTAGAGTTATACATACTGTTGTGTGTGCCGGCGGCACGGCGCGCGCGGCGCGGTGGTGTGTGCCCGCGTATAATACACACGCTAGGAGGAAAGGGAAGTGGGACTGGCTTGCCTTGTGCCACTTTGTACGTACGCACCGCTATCGAGATTGTAGTCTCGATAGTTTGTACCGGTCTCGTAATATTCCCAGATTCGTTTCTTCTCCTTTTTTTCTTTCTTTCTATCCGCCAGTTCCATCGACTTCGGGCCCACACACGCCACCACACCGTTAATTCCGTTCTAGAGATTATTTCAAACGCGTAATTGCACCCGTTCCGTTTCGTGTACACAGCTTATTCGAACCGTTTTCTTTCACTCTGTGCCTGCAAATATCTTAATTTATCGTCCACGTGTTACATTATTACCAGCAATTCTCCGAGCAACTCTCATTAGAGCCCCGCGCGATACCAGACACGCTCAGAAAAACCCAACCCGATAAACATATACAATTTATCGATGTTTCTTGTATATCGTAATTGCCTCGTTTGAAAAGGTCTGGGTTAGGCGAATTCATTTATAAACGATACGATCTTCTTGCAGTTCTCTCTGCCAATGATTACGGCCATTCTGACCGCATTGTTTAAATAGCTAACGCAATAAACGTTGCCGCGCTGCGTGCACGGTTCATTAATAGAATTTTCTGAATTCTTACCCATTAAGGAGGAATTCTCTGAATTGTTAAGTATTACCTTTCAGCATTTGTTATTACATCGCCCTCTTTTTATACGTGTATCTTAACACGCAAGAAATGTTTTAGAGGACCCGGTTTACTTTTCGTCATTTGCATTTTGCATCAAACAATTTTCTTGGCGCCCGCATAGTGGCCATTTTAGGGAAGTGGCAGCAAACGGCAGTGCCACCCACGGGTCGCAGGCATTTTTATCATCGATCTCGAGCATGGTCGGTCCTTTTGGATCGTAGAACCAAAATGGCGGACAGCCATGGCGAGTCCGGAGGACCGTAAAGGGAGTCGAGGCCTGAAAAAGGATTATTCGGGTAAAAGCGCGGTTGGGAAACGCGCAGGCCACCGAGAGCAGCGGGTGGTCAACAACCGCCATTTTATAGGAGGCCACCGTGTCCCATTGCGGCCATCTTTCTTGAACACCACCCGAAGCGTTTCCATTTCCATTTGGGCAGCTCGATTGGCTCGGATTCCATCCACGCGCTGTCTAATTTTACTCGTTGGCCTCGAATCCGCTCGCCATGGCTCATCGCGTGCTGGTACCTGTCTCCAAAAAGAGTCTCTCGCGCGATCACTATCGTTCCGAATAGACGAATCCGCCGTTCCGTGACCGAGATCGAAAATCCCGCCATCCCATTGCGACAGGGACACCTGTATCAACGTCACAATCACCGAAACCACCTCTTTCTATGTATAATTTCGCCATCAGCGGCTCAATTATCCTGCGCCTTTGCTCGAACTCATTTGCCACGGTTCTAATTGAAATCAACACGACGAGTCGCTCTCGACGCTGGATTATTTTAGCGCCAATTCCAACTTATCACTCCAATTGCCTCAACTTCGTAGACACACGTACGGCACTTAATCCGATCTGATACGGACAGTGTTGCTCGTGTTTCTTGTGTAATTAATAAACTGATTACCGAGTGGCGGACCTTTATGCAAACGTTTTCCGCGGCAGTTGCAAGAAACTGCTCCCAGCCTCGTTCACTTTTTCGCCGAATGACTCTATTACACTATCCTCGAATTCTGTTCGACCTTTCCTACTGTAAATGCATAAAGTCCAGGGTCTATACTTACCATTTCAATAGCCCCAACTTTATACAGTAGACTCCCATATAAAGCGATCGAAAGATTGTTTAGAAAGACTAATACAATCTTCAACCTTCTTGCATATTGCAGATCCCGACTAAATACTAAATTCTCCTGTAAAGCGAGTCGTGTCTTTCGCAGAATCAGTAATCCAATCACTTTGCGAAAGCGAACGACGGAGAAAGGGCGTAATTGAATTAAAACTAAACGCGCCTAGTAATCTCTCTCTCTCTCTCTCTCTCTTGCGTAGGATCAGGTTCCGCTGCGTATCACGAGTTATCAACGAGTTCTCGCGTATTAACGCTAGCGAATCCTCTAATTAGCTGGGGACTAGGAGACAGCCTAATTGCATACATTTTCGATCGGTTCCTCGGACGTTTATCTCGAGCGTTTTCTTTCAGCCGTGGAACAATGCACGCTGGGAATCAAAATGAGTACCAGGTTTCAATTAGCCGGTCTCGCTTGTCGCCGACACGACAACGCAAGAAGCTCGGAAATCTTTCGTTCTTGTTAAGAGTAACGCCCGAACCCTCGTCTCCGTTAATCGCATTAGCGACTTCGAGAAGGGGTTAAACCCCTTTTGAAGGGATCGAATAATCTAAAACGACGATACCCGCGAAGCGTGACCCGTCCACTTCGGGTTTCCGTTTAATCCGCAAGGTGGGAGCCCCGCTCTCGATCCTATGACAATTTTTATCCGTCCAACAACGAACTTTCAATCCCGAAAAATGCTGCAAAACGAGCATTAACACTCGGACGGTGCATCATTTTTAATCAATATCTTTAAAACTCTTTTTCAAGCACTGTGGAAGCCTAATTTTGCCGAGACCAATTTGATTGTCAATCCCAGTTGACTTCCGGCCCGGTTCCGCAAAAAAATGGCGGCCGAGGAAGCCGGGAGTCCGTGCGTGCGTCCCCGAAATCCAATTTTCCGCGCGGTCGCAGTTTGAAAATTCGCCGGTGTCTGCGCCAATGTTGCGGATGACATCATTGCGAAACGGCTGGGGAGGTCGACGGGGCGCGAGGGGCATCCGTAAAGATCGTGGATCATCGCGAACAGGAGGGGGAGAATGATGGCGAGAGCCGAGGGGAAAGAGGCGAGGCGAAACTAGCGATGGGTTGAACGTGTTTCGAGGCGCTACGAAACATGCGACAGGCGTAGCCGAGTATCGTCCGCTTGCACGAGTATTAACAAACAATGAAATCGTCGGGGAAGATCAGACCTGGAAACTTCGGTAATTCCTCGTTTCCTGTTTTCCGGTCGAATCCGCGACTCTAAATACGTTCTTGCGTGCAAGAGATTGCAGGCAAATGTGTGCTAAGACTTATTATTAGGTGACTCATGGCTAACGATTCCACGCAACCAAGGAAAATTTCCATGCCGATCGCATCTTTTTCATACAACGCGCACGCCGTTTGCGTTTTCGTTCGAAAATCATTGTTGCCGAGATTTCATCTTTCGCGTTGGAACAGGTTGAAAAGAAATCGTCAAAATTAGAAGGTTTTAGACTAACAAAGAGTATTTTCAAAGAAAAATAGCTCCGGCCGAGAAGTTTCCATAAAAATGCGGCCTAAATGAAACGCTGAGGTGCACGTGGGTGCAATGAGAAACGGCACAACTTGCAGGATGACCTAATAGATATCGAGAGAGCCCGAAACGGGAGAGAAGGAAGGAGAGAACGGAAGAAAAAAAAGACGAGGAGAGAAGAGAACGGCCGGGGTCTAGGCGCAGAAAAATCGCAAAGCTGCTTCAAAGGTGGGGTAGAGAAACGGAGGGGAAGGGACGGGGAATGGAACCATGATGCGATAGATATAAGCACGAGAATCGAGCGGTAGGGAGGGTACGGGTGGAAGCGAGGCCTTGACGAGGCAAAAGAGAAGAAAAGGCGGCGGGGTTTCGACTATGCTGTTTCTACTGCCACTTCATAATGTTTCGCTAAAATCGGCCGAGATTCCTCCGACCAGGAATTCTCGATCCCTCGCATCCCTCCACGTCTCCTGCCTCCATCGTTTAACACTTTGACTGCCATGTCAGTCACGTGGAGACACCGTTCCCCTTAGAAGAGCTGGAGCTCGGTCTCTTTGTGGTGGAAACTTTGGTGCATCCTTCGATTCATATTACAGAAAATATTTGCACAGTTTTTCTATCACCGAATTGTGCACCACTTTTTCGGTATATGTACAATTATTACTAGACTGCGGATTTTATGAATTTATGACAAAAATGGACACGTACAATTTAAAGCAGTGGACATGTTAAAGATATTTAAGGACATCAACGTATTAGTTTCGGCTTAATAGGACAATTAAAAGAAGAATACAATTTTTATTTGGCTTCTGTGTCCGGCAATCAGTGCAAACATGTTTTATTTTGCATAAAGGTCCGCAGTCTAATTATTACACAACATGAATATTTTCCTCTAACAACACAATTATGTATCGATGTCTTAAATAATGATTGGCCTGCAAAGGGTTTAGTTGAACAATTATTACGGATCATCTTATTTTTTCCTCGTAGTTACAACTGCCGTTGCGTAATAGATTATTATTGATGCTGTAAGCACTTACACTGCAATTCGTTTTTTAATAACCTTCAGTTTCATCGAGAAACGAAGGTCGTCTTTAGTTTGCTCAGCGGACGCGTCATTTTCCCGGAAATGCGTCAGAAGAATCCGCGGATGGAGCTTAGCGAGCTAACACGGGAATAGCAGCAAGACAAAGGAATGACTACTGTCGAATGAACAATATAGGCGTCATTATCAAACGCGTTGCTGCATCTCACTGGAGGTATAAACATCAAAGGAGATACATATTACTTATCATCGTTAATCTTCCAACTCGTTTCACACGATTTAAAAAGCGAACATGTTGTACAATTAACGACGTGATCGCTAATTGCTTATGATCGCGGAAGTTTGTGCAGGTACGTCGAATATAATGTGTGAAACGAGAATTAAATTGAGTAACTTTTTATTCAATCCCGATGGTGAAATCATTGTAGAAGTAATCTCGTGTCGACGCTAATTTTGCGAATTGCGAGAGAGTGTTTTGTTCTGCAGTTTGCTCAAGTTTGCTGGCGATTTGTCGACGATGTACACCCAATTCTCCGTTTACACGGTACACGTATCTTTTACAATGTACAATTTTTATTTTACATAAAAATCCGCGGTCTAATTATTTTTCGATCTCGTGTGAGCAAGCATGGTACCATTCGAGGGTTAAATTCGAGTGCACGGTGCAACAGTGAACTTGCATATTCCGTTTTCCGGGCTGCGTCGTTTGTAACCCGGTGCAAAAAGATGCTAATCGCGAGCGTACGGCATCGTGCCGCAAGATTCATGCACGTGGCCGCGTATCGATCGGCAGTTCGCGCCAGTTCTCGCTGGACCCGCGGAACGAAATTTAAATTTCAAATGTGCCTGATATTTTCGCGATCGTATGCGTGTCCATTCGCCGTTTCTCGAACTCGGAAGAAATAAAGCCGGTCTCCTAACGTCCTCCGAGAGACCGGGTCCCGGGTCCCGGGTTTTATCGTCGGCCCACAGCCTCGACAGAGCCACTCGACTACGCCCACGGGAACGACAGTTTTACGCTCGCGAATCAATTATTTCTTCCCTCTCGACCAAATATGTTAAACCGACAACTTTTTCAGGCGACAGTCCACGCGCGCCCGCGCGCTCTCGCTGCAAACAAATTAAAACGACGTGTCAACCGCACACGGTGGTGTGCATCGTACCCAGCGTGACTCATGCATAGGAAAGTGAAAACTCGTCGGTAAACATAACGACCGGCAAGACGAGCTAACTCGTCTTCGATGTCGAACAGATTAAATCGAAGGTCATCGGAAGAGCCGATCGGAATGTTGCGTAACGAATCTACATTGTCATCTTCCTCGTTCCGAAGGCTGTTTGCAGTGCTCTGCAGGCGAGCTGCAATGTTTGTGCATGGTAGAACTCGAACTAGGAACTTTTTTTGGTTTTCCGCTTATATCTCGGAAACTATGCGTCCTAGCGATAAGACCATTCTATACAAAATTAAAGCTGACAAAATGTGCCATAAGATTAATTGCATTCAGTTTTTCGCTATCTCGCATAGTTTCCGAGATATAAGCGGAAAACCGAAAAAGGGTACCTTCTATGTGCTCCTCTGCACTCCGCTCACCTCCTAGGAGTGGGGACTTTTAGTATGTTTACCTCCTAAACAATTAAAATTGTGTTTCTTCCATTTCCCTCTACAACATTTTGTTGACTGGACTAGTGGTGCTTCGAATATTTGTTGTAAATAAATCGGACAAGACTGCAATCCCAAAGACGGTCCTCAAAGGTGGAAATGTAAGGTCTGCGCAGCAGGGCAAAGGGCCAAAGGGTTAGGAAAACGAAAGTGAAGAGTTGTTGGGAAGGACGGTGATACGTGGGTGAGGGCACTGAGGGCGTCTCCTTTCACAATGGAGGCACGCGGGAGGATTCCACGGCACGGAGTGCGATGGTGGTGGACGTGGTTCGAGCCTCGCCGAAAATCCACCCCAACTTTCACCCTCGCAGAGCCCGGACAATTGGACTTGCTCAAAGATGGCCGCCTTGCCGGCTAGGAGGTCACCGGGCGAGCTGCTGCTGCTGCTGCTGCTGTGCTAGACCACGCCCAACCCTCGGCAAAACCCGAGCTTTCCGCCGAGAGCGAGCCGATCCTGTTCGCTCGTCGCAGCCAAGGGCGCCTCAAGGACGGCCCCCGATACCCCAACTCTCCTTCAGGAAGAATGAGAACCCGCCGAGAGAGGCAGCGATCGCTTCTTCCCGGAAATTGCGTAACGCCACGGCTCGTCAGGGTCGCGTTAATTCGTTCGTGTTCCCGTGCTCGTCTTCCTGAACCGACAGAAGGACAGCGATACGGTCCACCTCCATTTTTTTTCTTCATTGCGTGGGCGTTTCGGGAATATTGCTGGTAAACACGCTCCGAAACGGCCATTCCCTTTGTCAGAATAATAATAGACGCCGTTAGTTTGTACGATTGTGGTCTCGTTACAAAATTGCTGTTTTAGGTCCTAAAATTCCGATGAAGTTGTTTGTTCAACCCTTATGTCCATGCTCAACATTTTCCACAGAAAGTGTGCTATTTATCAACAGGAATGCGTGTTTCACGAACTTGTACAAGCTCTATCTTCAATCTAACAAAATTGCACGAACGTGCCATCCGCATTGCAGCTGTCTTCATCATTGATCGAACACCATCCGGTACACTTTTTGTCTGTCTTTATTTCTTTATATCCGTCGAATATGTCACAATTGATAGCGATGCGCACAGTGAGTTCATTCGGGGATCGTTTTTTCCCGAGGAATTCCCGTTTGTCGAGGCTCGTTGAGGGCTTGTTAGGGCTCGTTGAGGGCTTGTTATTGAAGAAGAGTAAGTATGTAGATGGTAGAGAGACAAAGGGAGAGAGGAAGGAGAAAAGAAGGGAGAGAGTGTGTGCGGTGGTAGCGCCGTCTTTGTACTCGAGCTCTCTGAAATGGGTTTTCGGAGCAGGGAGAAGCTTTTTCGGGGCGGGATCGATCGACCCGTTTCACTGGCCTAATTACTCGTCGACCTGCCGGCTCTTCGTTGCGCTCGTCCCAGTAAACACGAGCGCTCGGCTGACTGGCTGGCTCTCTCGCGTATTCCGATGTATGCGGAATATATTATAACCGGCGGTTGTGTAACATCCTGCGCTCTACTGTCACGGACAGGAACACCGTTTTCGATAACACGAACGGCGTTGTTCAAAGCCCCGTGCAATCGCAGCGAAGCACGGTGGACCGGAAACGCAAAAAAACGACGAACTGCATGCCTTTGATAATTATAATTAATGATTAGCAGGCTGTGGATCGTTATGCGAAAGAAAAATTGTCCAGTTCAATTATAAGGAGCAATGGTTCAATGAAACGATAAATGTGACTCATCTCAATCAGTCAAATATAACAACATTCTTCTAGTGTCTTTACAGTCTCAAGAATTCCTCGTTGTTCGACAAAAGTTTTTTCGCGAAACGCTTCAGCCCGTACGAAGCACGAACACCTTTCTAGGTTCGCGTCCGAAGATCCAATCGCTTTTCATTGTTTCCGGACGCTTTCCCACGGAGCGGTTCCGGCACTTTGGCGTCTTATTGCCGCCGCAATTACGGTCAGCATTGATTCTATTCATTTGCCGAGGTCTGAACTAGAAGCGGACACTAGTCAGCTCTAGGTAGGTGCCAGACCTGCGATAAACAGATCGATGGTAGACATAATTATCGTTAAGATCTCTACGAATCCTTAGAGCTCGTTCAGTGTCCCTGTGGACTCTTCAGGATTGCTGGAATTTCCAAAATCATGCTTATATTAACCATTGAAACCACTGTTCAGCGTGCAAACGAAGAGGAACAAATGCACACTGCGTTCTCACAGTCTACCACCGCGTACTCGGAAGTCAAAGTTGCGGATCGGATGCGCCGCAGTATCGCGGTTCCGATTCATCCTGAATCAGCTCTCGGTGGCAGCGCGAGGAGTTTCCTGGCGGCGATAAACGAAGGGAATCGGCGCGGCCGAAATAACGTTAATTTATTGTTCCGGGCAGTTTTATCTGGCCCACGATATCGGCGATTAATAGCCCGGCCGGTTAATTTATCGAGCAGCTCTCGTATCGGATGGACACGCGGCGTGCAATCATTCCCGGTGGTGCCGATGAGAACAATATCGACTCCGGATTTCGCGTGAAGTTCCGCCATGTTGGACGGTTCTTGTTCTAGCAACACTTGGCCACGAAAAAGATATTCGCGATCGCAGCAACGTTTCTTGTACAGCATATCGGGTACGGGGTTCCGAGAAGCGCGGCGATAGATAAAAATAGATAAAAGTGATGGCATATCGGTGTTGGTCTGCGAACGCTTTCTGCGAACGCTTTCCTCGATGAGGGTAGTCGCGCCGTTGCATCGCTGCGTTGTGTCCGATCGAAGACCTTGCTGCAAATCCAGATTTACAATCGAAATTGGACGAATTCAACGAGTACATGCCCGGCCCATGTCGGGCAACGTCGTGCTGTACGTTCTAATTTTAAATAACATCCTGTACGGTAGCCGGGAATGTTCGATCGAGGCGCCACTGAAACGGCGCGTACAAAATTCGCAGGAATATGGAGTTTCGAAAAATTCTGTCCAGCCGAGTCACAAACTGAATACCGACGCGAGCGTCAGCATTACTTTCTGCAAAGTTAATCGAGTGTGCGGGAGCGCCGCTTTCTGCAACATTGTCGCGCACGTGAACGCGTTCGATCGACTGCCGATTTTTCGCCGTCGCATCAAAGGGACGTTGCGCAACGACGTTACGGGAAAAAGAACGTGTCCGGACGCTGTTGCGTGTGTCGAGAAACGCGAAACGCTGCAGCGTTGGAAAAGTTTGTTACGCGGCGAGCTTTGACGCTGAAAACAATTTAGTCCAGCTACCTCGTCGAGTCAGAATTTTTCAAAAAACACGCCCTGCAAGCGAGCAAGTTGAATGTAGGACATGTATCGGTGGAACTTGCTGTATCGATGTCGACTCCACACTGTACCGAGCCTTGAGTAGGCGTGGCTTTGTGGCTCTCGACCTCTGCGGAGCCAAGACAGCGCTCTAGAGAGCAGACTATGCTCGTACCTGATCTAAAAGAGGTTTGTGTAGGAGTTCTGTCTTGCTTCTGATACGCGTTAGGATAAGAAAGTACATTGCAGTGCGATTTTCCTTGCACATCGTGTCGACGGTTTCCGGGAACAAACCTGCCAGCACGCGGGTAGCATTCTTTTCGCTTTTTTCGTTGGAATTGCCGGAACTCGAGCAGAAGGGGCGCCGATCGACGGCCACGTAGTTGCCTAGCTACGTCGTCGTCGTCGCGACGCCTCGAATGCTCTAGCGCGCGGCACGAGACCTGAAAAATCGATGACCGTTCGAACGAACGCGAACGGCGAGAAGGCCGGGCGTTCGGGGCCAAGCGTGGAGCGGCTCCGTCGATCCCGACCCCGACGGAACAGGAGAATCGCGATTAGGGCGGAGAAAACGGTAACGGTATCGGGATCCGCGAGCGGAGATAGCCGGGGCGTGCCGTCGACGTGGGAAAAAGATCGGGAAAACCGATTCGACGTAATCCGCGGAGCCGTGTACGCGGTGCGTTCGTGCACGGAACTCGTGACAAAGCCGGCGCGGCGTGTTTCAAGGCTGAACCACCGCCTCTTCTCTGCACTTCGTCTTCACCCGACCTCTTCGGCCCTGCTCTGACCGATCCAGCCATCTTCTCCTCCTCCTTCTTCTTCTTCTTCTTCTCCGCCTTGTCCTTCGCTATCCTCGTTCGATCTCCTCGATCGTTCGCTCTTCCATCTCGCTCGTCATCGTTCTCTCTCTCTCTCTCTCTCTCTCTCTCTCTCTCTCTCTCTCTCTCTCTCTCTCTCTCTCTCTCTCTCTCTCTCGCGTTCTCTCCTCTCGTTTCGTTTCCTCTCCGAACCGTTTCTTCTCGTTCCCGTTCGTCTGTGTTCGTCGCTCGGTTCGCGCCACGCCGAAGCTATCCTATCGCATGACTCTGCAGCGTTACGCAACCAGCAGAAGGATACGTGGGCGACGCAAGCCGCGGGGACAGGGAAGAGCTGGAAGAGCGCGCATGATCGCTCTATAACAGTGACACTCAACCGCGACACTCCGCGCCGTTGTGGATCCGTTGATCAAACTCAACCGAGAACGGAGAGCTCGTTATCTTTGACCCCCGACGTGGACTTCATACTAGAAGACCGAGAGCAGTCGATTCCACGGTCCGCGAACCGAGTCGAGTTGCTGCGCTACTCAGTTCTGCCGGAGCGGAACGATGGAAATCTTTGTTTGCTATGCTGCTTCGTTTGTTGCGGGAGCCGCAAAGCCACGCCCACCTGGACGCGCCTATCCAAGAAGAGAAAAAGATAGATATACTGCAAGGATATACTGAATCATTCTACATAGATTAGGCGTAGGCAAAGATTGTTCTGTGGAACATTGGTCCGGTTTCGTTGAAGTAAATAGCAACAAGGCCACGCCTATTAAGACTACTTTGTATAGGAAGAAAGCAAAGTAGATAATCTACCTCAAGGGTTTTGGTGTAATTTCAAGAGGTTCAGCTTCGCGTAGATGATTTTAAATTAGGCGTGGGCATAGATTGCTTTGTGTAGCATTGGCCTGATTCCATTCAAGTGAAGAGCAACAAGACCACGCCCACTCGGAGATCGTTAAACAGAAAGAAGTCGTAATTTTTAGAGGTTGAACTTCTTGCGGATCGTTCTAGATGGAATATGAACGTAGACTGCTCCATGGAGCGCTGTACTAGCTCTTCCAACAACTCCAACGATTTATGTCTTACAGGAAAGAAGAGGTTGCTATCACGAATTTCCTGGAGAGAGATGTAACAGGTAACCGTCGACACACGGCTGAGCACCGCTGTTCTACGATCGCTTGCGGCTCGGTGCACGCGCGAGCGTGCATGCGTGCGCGCGTAGAACCACGCGATACACGTGGTGGTTGTGTTGCGCCCACTTGGAATCGTGGTATTAATTTATGAGCGGAGATCGGCAAATGTAATCCGCGTGTGCTCTCGCGTACTCGCAACAGCTGCGTTACAGGTACACACTTACCGCTACGCAAGCGCGGCGTATGCCTTCCTGAAAACGGTGCTTAACGAGCAGAGGAATTTCCGTGGTCAGGCAGTTTTTCCTATCGCGTGTCCGCCGATCGCTCTCTGCGGTTTCGGCCTCCTCCGATTCCAATTAGCTGCACCCAACTCTGGGAAATCGCCTGCGAATCCACGGCCGAAACGTCCGATTCGAGATCCTCTTTTTTTTACGAAATTGTCGCGGTTTAAATGCAGGCAGTTTGTTTTAGAATCAGGTGTTATTCACGTGAATTTGTATACACACGATTTAGATGTAATATAGTAAAATACATATAATATAAATGTGTACATATATGTGTTGTTGATTGTCTTGTGTCGAAGTCCATTGTTGGATAAGAGGGAATCTACTGTTGGATGCATTTAGCAAAATATTTGAGTGATGAAAATAGGCAACGAAACAAATGGCGGTGGAGAACGTGTTAAGCGATTGTGCGACTCGGTCTCTGGCTTCGTTTAGCACGCGCCGCGATCATTACTTTCAATTTGACGACATCGGGGAACGATGATCCGGCGCGTCTGGCGGCTCTGATCCACGGCAGACGCGTTGTATACCGATTATTCACCTGCGCAGGGACCACGACGGCTGGAGTCCGGCGTAGAAAAAGAAGCAACGAAATCTCTCGTTAAGTCGAGATCTATCTTACGTAAGAATCGGTTGGCTCGCCCCGGACCGTACATGTACAGCGTACACGCGCGGAGCAGCGATCACGTCCACGCGAAAAATTGCTCTCGGAGGCCTAGTACGGCGCGAACACGTACGAAATTTCGCTCTCTGCTCTCCTCTAAATCGCTGGAGGTTTTTTCTCGGTGGAAACCGTGGCCCCGGCAGCTCCTTTGTCGGCTCGCAATGCTCGCATACCGTTACGCCGCGTTCCCACGTGGCTTGTCGTCGGACACGTGGAACATACAGCTGCGGACGCGTCCAGCACAACGTCCGAGCTGTTCGTGTCGCTGCCAGGTTGTCGACGGCTACGTGAAAAGTGTTTGTAATTGTCCTAGCAAGACTGCAGCGATCGCTGACGACCAGCTAAGCGAGATACATTGTAGACGGTTTTGGGGGAGCGAACACTACGATCATCGACAAAGTAACATTTCTATTGACTCCTCCCTAGGATGATGTAGCTCGTCTCTTTTGGCGGACAATAGTCCTCGGTACTCGAGAAAATGAAATACCCAGCTAGATCGCTGTGAATAATTGGCTGTCGGAGAACCTGTTCGTCGAGCGGCAAGCGAGAACTCTTTTTCGGAGTGGGTTATGTGGCTGACAAAGTTGCGAGGCCGATGTTCCAGCCTTCTGCAGGCGCTTCGGTCTTTGAACATCTTGGGCAGAGATCTCTCTCTTGATTTGATATCGTTGATCGAACGCTTGTTATCTTTGTCAAGTTTTTAATAATTCCTGCGACTTATCGCCAGCAAATCGGTAGCAATAAATACCTTAGTAGCTTATGTTCTTTGAAAAGTACCGAACAAACTCGAAGTAGTCGGCTGATAAGGCATCGTTTGTAGGTATAGGAGGAATTATCGCGAAAGAAGAATTACCTGAATCGATTGGGAGTTTTAAGGCACAGTCGGAGAACCTGTTCCACCGTAGCGATGCTAAAACCGCCATCAAAATCCGTCCAACGTTAAACGGAAAGGTTTCCATCGATGCAGATTCCGATTTACGGTTTCGCGAAAGAGTATCCGCAGTTTTGCTGGTCGACTTCCGGGAGAGTAGAACGGGGTCGACATTTAAGCGAAGGTTGGTTTCCGAAGGAATAAGCATTTTTAGCGGGGAATTGCCGTGGTAATGGGGAGGTAACGAAGCCGCGAGCATTTAATGTCGTTCAGGAGGATCGCGAGCTTGCGCTAGACGACGGAAAACCGAAAAGTGGAATAATTACGGGGAGTAGGCAGCGAGAGTAATTCGTTCTCATCGATGCTCGTTAAAAGAGACGAAGAGAGAAAAAGAGGGAGAGATGGATCCCCTACCCTCGAAAATTAACGACGATCCGCTGCGGTTCGGAACCGCCAGCCAGCCCGAAAGCCCGCTTCCTCCGGAATGGTCCACGATGCATATCTACTCGTGCTTCCGGGTGCCAGTCGAAATTCAGGTCTAACAACTTGTAAGACTTGTACCAGATCATCAAGTACGTTGCTGTACAGACTGTTTTTCGAAGGAAGACTCGTCCGAGCTGTTCCCCCACTTTTTAGTCCCTCTACTGTACCAACCAGGGAAACATTAAAGACCTCTTGGGGGCTGTATGCACTTTTCTGTTCGATCTCCCGCTCTTCTTTCTCGGTGCAACGTGTTATTAAACTGTCCCCTTTTTAATTGAGCGCATTCCTCCTCATTAGTTTTTCTGTTGGGGACCCTAGAATTTTTTTCAAAGTCCCATACAAGTTTTTCGAGGGCTCCAGAATGTTTCCTCCGGAGGACCTACAAGTGTGCGGCGGATTCAAATCGAAATCGGTCTCGCGCCTGCGTCGCTGGTAGGCCTCGCGTATTCATAATTGCTTATGTCGCTTCCTGCGCATGAATACGGCTGTCCCACATTTCGGTAAGTACGCCTACCGGCTCGCGTTATTTTACGAACTGGGTCGAACGGCTCGGCACTGCTCTGCTTCGTCGTCGTCGTGTTCCGCGCAAGCCTAATCGCAGCGAGGCGAGGCAAGGCGAGGCAAGGCGAGGCACGTCTGAGCTCTCCGCCTTTTCGCCGATCGACCGCAGAATTTTATCGGTCGCCTTCCCTTATCGCCCCATGGCGAGGAAACGCGCGCCGCCACCACTGTATGTGTCTACGTAGGTACACACATAGCTGCCATACGCGACCACGATCGTGAATAGGATACCGATCTCGGTTAGCCAGTCGGGGTGGCGGCCACCTATGCAAACCGTTCCACCCGGGTTTTATTTACTGTATCTTTACGAGGAAATATACTTTAACGCAACCACCGTGAGCCGCGTGCTGATCACGGCTAGACTGCGGATCCTTCTGCGGTTATGGCGTATATCAGAATCTTCGGAAACCTTTCGAACTGAACGGGATGGGGCGACTTGATCGGCTTGATCCCGGTTCGT